>NC_140592.1:1207426204-1207943204 GCF_964204655.1 Triturus cristatus | reverse complement strand
CTCAGAGGGGTGAGAATGAAAATGAAGGCATTTCAGGACCAGAGGACCAAAGGGATGTACCACGCTGGAGCCATCTTTAAAGTAAGAGGTGTAGCAATGGAGAAGCTCTTGAATATGATTGACACAAGATTCTCAGCTTTCTGGAAAGAAGGATCATCACAACAAAAGGTCTTTATTGAAAACCATTGCAACTTAAGAGTCACCAAAGATCGATTCTTATGAAATGCTCCTATCAAGAAATCTAGAATAGAAGACACCAGGCAAGAAGTAGAAGGAACCCTGTGACATAAACACGGAAGACCTCCGAATCGGATTTGGCTTTGCCAGATCCAATTTGTAGGCCTTGTTTTCGACCGAATTGTACACAGGTCCGAACGACCAAGTACGATGCGAAGATTGTGTAAGTGCTGACCGAATAGTTTCCGGACCCAAACCACTCCGTACGACTCGAACATAGTCGAATCATGTCGCGCAATGGAGTCGAATTCCGACCGAGCGAGTACGATGTACGATTCGGACAGCCGCTTTGCCTTGGTCTTAGCGAGACGAAACTGCTGTCGGAAGCGTACTTCCGGGGGCCGTAGCAGGGCCCCCTTCACCATGGGCCCTCCGAATATGTCACGGGGGTAAAGCCATAGGTCCCCCCGATACAGGCATCCACAGGGTGGCGGGCACCATGGCATGACCGCCACAGAGTGTTTGCTTTTCCCCACCCACCCTTTTCTGCTTTGGGAGAGTGTGTATGCATCTGTACATGGGCTCTCATAGAGTTCAATGTGAGTCCGAGCACCCCAAGTCCGTAAGCCTACAGCAGCATTGGACTCGCTCGTCCAGACTCCCGGAGCACTTTTCGCTCAGAAAGCCCTCCGGATCCGAGTTGTAAGGAGGGCTTTCCTAGCGAGATCGGAATCGGGCCCTATGAGTCAAAATTCACCCAGTGCTTAGCATATTACTTTAGAGATTAAGGTCTTCTTGAGCTCCGAACAGCCTCAACAACAGCAACAACATCAAAGGGAATCCCTTTTTGTAAAAGATTGAACCTTTCAACCTCCAGATCACAAGGGTGATTTTTAGGTGACCCAAAGAGCTGACAGACGTTAGGGGAGATGTGAAAAGAGGCAGAGGTTGAAGGACCATCCTTTTTAGGAGAGAAAACCATGTTCTGTTATGCCAAAACATGTCCACCAGGATTAAGCCCACTTTCTCTCTCTCAAGATTTTCAACAGTAGTTTCTGAATCAACGGGAGGGGAAAGGCATAAAGGCCATTGAATTAGGATATCATCTACTGCCCATCCCATTTCCCTGGGAATCTGCAGAAGAATCTCAGGAGTAAGCAACGTCTTTTGGGTGCAAATAGGTCCACAAATGGGTGCCACTATTCGGGGCAGATAACTGTTCAGCTGCCATTATAAAGATCGTAGAGGCAATCTTTCCCACTAGACTATAAAGGAAGACGATGCCCTATTGCCCTGAATTTCATCCACATCCTGAAGTTTTCTGCATTTGTAAAAGAGTGCTTTTGTAAATGAAGATTCTCTGGGAGGGTAATTAATTCCATCCGATAATCGTATTCCATCGTTCCCAACATCCATGCATCCATGGTACAACTTTTTCCAGTTTTCCAGAAAGTGCTGTATTCTTCCTCCCACTTGCCAAGGCAATTCCTTTCTAGGGAACAGGCATGATCAGCAACACGGATGTGCTTGTAAAGTCTATTGTATTTAATATAAATCTTAAAAGGGGCTTACATTCCACCCTTACTTTTCATTGGTTATAGCATACTATTTTCTGTTGTTCCCGGTGTGTTTCTCTTATCAGTGTCCCATGGCCCAAGTACTGTTTTCATCCACTTTGGTGGAACTTCTTTTAAGCGTGTCAGCACCTCTGCATGCTTTGGGTGAAGCCAATGTTCCAATCGCACCGTGCACTCACCAGTCCCCCGGAACCAAAGCAGGGACCCATTTTGGTGCTTCCTTTTGTTTACAAACCGAGCAGCGCACTCACCAGTTTCCCCGGACCCAAAGCAGGGACCCACTCCAGTGCTTCCTTTTGTTTGTAAACCGAGCAGCGCACTCACTAGTCCCCCCTGAGCCGAAGCAGGGGCTTACTCTAGTTCTTTTTTTGTCTGCAGAGGAATTCCGCGAAAGAAATGCCACAAGTACACACTGGGCAGGACTCGTTAATTATTAATTGGTGCGTGAGGGAGGTCAAACGTTCCTCACAGGATCCGGCTTTTCTTTACTCTCTCACAGTTTCAGCAGGAAATGGGATAGGAGGGTCTGGACAGGTTTTAAAAAATATATCTTTTATATTGGCATTTGTATGATAAACACGATTATACTCAACACAATTACACATCCATAGTAAGAGCATCCTATAGCATATTGTATTCATCCGTTTCTCTTCACGATACAATATTTATGCATCTCTGGGACAATACATTTATTTTCTTCATAGTCTCCTTTCCATAACTATTTGTCTCCAAAGTGATCATCCCCTCTGGCTTTATTGCAATAGTTAGATAATCTCTCACCATGGCAATCTACTCAATAGGGTGTGATTGGGCCTACTATCAACATTGTCCATCTAAGATATGTATCTTTTAAAAAAGCATCAGTCTGCCATATAATAGAATATATTCAAAAATTGCATAGGAGAAAATAAAAGCCATCTAAAGAAAATAGGAAACACAAAAGAAAACAAACTCCATGTCACCGCAAAATGAACACACAACTACAACTAATGATAAACTACCAGGGGTCCTTAGCCAGCACAAACATCTGCAACAGATTTGACCAACGCTACTTTGAGGTCAGGGGGATACCCGGGGGGAAGGGTGGGTGAGAGGCAGAAAAAGCCAATAAAGCTCCAAGCCAACATGGGCACCACCAAGTACATAACCCGATCAAGTGTACGTCTTAAGTGTGGTCTGATACCGGAGGACCCGTCCCCCCCCACTCCCCAGGGAACTCCTATGTACCTACCCATTCCGCAAAAGTCATCCAGCTATTAAAGTGTAAGTGCCTCTCCCAACCCCTCAGAGTCAGACTAATTTGTGTGTGAGGTCTGGTCAGGTGTTTTTCATGTATCCCATGTCCTCACTATATCTGCCCAAGGCTCTGCCAGTGGCTTACGCTACTTTGTAATCTTATCTTCTATAATCAAAGCCTTTTCCTCTGCTTTAGCCCAGCATGAAACATCATCTTCCCAGTTTACCACTAAAGGATTCTGCTTCGCCTTCCACCTGAGAGCTATTCTCCTCTTAGCCAAGAGGAAAGCCAGGTCTATGAATCTATAACCTAGTCTTTTGGATTTGGGTCTCGGGAATAGGCCTAAAAGGCAAACCTCTGGAAAGCATGCCAGATTACAAGACAAAACTTTGTTGACCATATCTACAATCTTAGTCCAATAATCTTTAAGCACAGGACAGGCCCAAACCATGTGGTCAAAATCAGCATCTCTCTGCGAACATCTGGCACAGGCCTGGTCATCACTCCCATATACCACGTTCAGCCTGTGTGGGGTAAGATATGTTCAATGGAGCATGTTGAATTGTATAAGCTTGAAAGCTGCATTCATGGACACCTTTTCCGGGCTACCCAAAACCTTCTTCCACTCCTTCTCGGTCAATTGCCTATTCTGGGTACCCTCCCATCTCTCTTGTAGGTGAGGTAATGGTCGAACTATTATTTCCATTATTGCCAGGTAGAGCCACTTCACCAAATGTCCCACCGAGCCAAGAGTCACCATTGCCTGAAGAGCTGCATGTGTGACTGGCTCTTTCCCATCTCTCCCCCATAATTCCACAAGTGGCCCCCGTATCCTATGGTAGTTCAAAAACTGCCCCGGTGGCAGCTTGTGGTATTCCAGGAATTCATCTAACTGGAGTAATTCACCATCTCGGTAACTATCCCCAACCGTCTGCACTCCTGCGTCCTCCCAGCCCTGCAGCTGCCGCTGCGTAGGGGGGGGACCCCTTCCTGCCTGCGGGAACCCCACAAGGGGAATACTGTGTCACTAAGATTTCACACACTTCAGCAGGGGCCTTATTGATGCTATTTCCATTTCATACATTCATAGTTTGTTTGATTTTCTTATTTCCCTCCGCGACACGGAAGACTCTTTGTTCAGCTCTCAGTCATGCATAACATGCACAGCAAACTCACATACCTTTGAAAGGAAAAAAAACAAAAGGCACTGGAAATCAGAAGCCTTTCAAACCAAGTCAACTGCATTGCTTTGTGAAGCTTTGATGTCGAAGTATTTGCAGGGGACATGCAGCAAGGGTGTGGATATGGAGGCATTACTGGCAGCAGTCAGGGGGCCCAGTTCCATGCGTGAGTAGCTCGTCCAGTCCAAGAATTTTAGTTGCATTATTTGATCTGTAGTCCTGTATAAATCGTCATACAACCAGAACTTAAAATCCCAGAATTCAACGAAAAATTGTGGGCTGGATTTACTCATGTAAGGAACTGGTAACTTGAGAGCTCTTCAGGCAGTTCTTGCGTATTCACGTGTTGACAAGGGAAATCAGAGGTGTAGCCACTAACAGTGTATCAGTTGTAGTGGCACAGGGCGCAACAGCCCCCCAGACCTCAATTATACTTGTATTCAACTAACAAACTGTGGATAGAGGGATCCATTTAACGTGTTGGTGTGGGGTCCTATGGTACGCTTGCTACGTCATTGCAGAGATTCAAAACATAATTGGCAGAAATATAGTTTCCATTGGCCGGCACAGCATTTTATGTTGTGTTTTTGTATAGTTCTTAGTATTGTTTGTTTAAATTGCATTTATATAACGCTTACTACCCCTGATGAGGCGTTTCTATGATCCCGTAGCACTTTTAGTCTCTGGGTTTGTTTTTGCTAATTTTATATATTTTTTTACACCTTTGCATTATTCAAAAATTCAAATACATGAAATGCATATAATCTTACCAGGATGGTATTTTTAAAAGGAAAAGGCATTTAAAATGACCACCATGTAAGCTTTACGTATGAAAAATCTCCCAGTAAAATAAAAGCCCCCTCCCCCCCTTAAATTTTTTTTATATATGAACATTATCAGAAAAAAACAGTGGACTAATTTGGGCAAAGTCCACAAACTTCACAAAAAAAGTTAACTTCAGTTATTTTGAAGCATGCCTCAGTGCTTATAAAGACACAAAAGGTATTTGCACCAGTTGTAGCACTAGCGCCTACTAAGAGCAGAGTACATGCTTTCACACTTGTCTATTAGCTGGTGGAAATCAAATGTACAAATTAGAAACAACTCAGGTTAATAATGAACGCAAATCTGGATGAAATGACATTTTTGTCCTTATTTCTCATTATTTGCCTTGTACTGGAAACCTGATTTAAATTACTTCGAGCAGTCAGTGGCCAAAGTATTATGTACCTGTAATGCAATCCCCAGTATAACCAGGTGTATCTAAATTACCCCATTAGTATCCCATATAAGTATTCTTGTGAATCAACAGTCGTTATCCTCTTCTTTATATTGTTAAATCTTTCTGTTCACCTTTATTGTGCTGTGCTTGTGCAATCTATTTTATTTAATATATTAAAAGGAGCTTACATCCCACCCTTACTTTTCATTTGTTTGTGTGCTTCCCACTTAATTTTCCTCTGTATCAGTTGGTTGAAGCATACTACTTCCTGTTGTATTTGCTCTTATCAGGTACCCAAGGCCCAAGTACTCCTTTTCATCCGCCGAACTTCTTAGTTATTGTGAGCAAGCATAACGCTTACAGACTTTTGTCGAACTTCTTTGTTAGTGTGAGCAATGTCCAAATGATCGCTGGGCTGCTGTGTAAATAGAGTGCACAGCGCGGCTGGGGTTATTCTTGCTGTCTTTTTGTCGTTACATGAAGCAGATGGTGGAAATCTGGAGGTTGCTCTCTTGGCGCCGACAAAGGTCAGTGTTCTAGTGTTCTTTCTCTCCAGTGTGCACCTCGGCTGAATGGCACTTCCTGTTTGTTTAGTCCTCCGTTTTGAATTAAACAAATTCGCACATACGGCGGCTGCTTCAGCTTGAAACACCTTACACTTTGTTAAGCAATCACAGTTGCAGTGAACCACATTCTTCTTGGTAGTAGGGATGCTTGTGGTGCAGCATATTTTGTTTTCCTCTTTTTAAGGTGAGGCTGCTTGTGGCACCCCATATTTGTATTCAAATCGGGGTTGCAGTTCACCCAGTCTTTTTAATTACAGCAGATGCTTGTTGCCTTGTGTATTTTGTTAGTAAATCGGAGTTGTAGGTGTATTTTCTGCTCATGTGGTATTGGCCGAGGGTGTTCACGTTTTACCACAAGTCGCAGCACTGCCTGCCTCTCTATTTGTCTGTGCCTACAAACCAACTGTGCTTGAAAAAAGAACAGGAGGAAACCAGTAGCCATCCAGAGAAAGCAAGAGGGGGCACCAGCAAATATAAAATACCCACCAATGGGGGCAAAGCATGGAGAGCACCTTGGGTGTGGACTCCAGCCCGAAACGCACGACCCGGAAGAGGTAGTGGAGGCTCTAGACAGTGAAACAGAACCGTGGCCAGGAGAGAGGCAACCATGAAAATAATGGAGGGTAGGAATCCGCCGTCTGGGAGAGAGGCAGCTGGAAAGAAGCCAACCAGAATGACACATGAGGGAGAAACTGAAGGACCGCCACGAGGTCCAGAACAGGCCAGAACACACCCAATGCCAACTGGACCAGAAAAAAGCAGGGACAAACACCCAAGGAAAATCCACTCAGCAGGAAATATGGCAGGCTAATGGACCCACTGAATAAGACCTGCCAGCCGAGAGACAAACCACACCAAAGATGGAAAGTCTACAGCAAAAGTACTCCAGTGGATACCAGGCAGACAGAAAGCGAGGAAATCAGTCTCAACAAGTTCCACCTACTTTCAACACAAGAGCCACAAAAGCTTAGCGGGTGAGCAGAGAATCAAGTTCCCACTATCCCTACCTCAGAAAAAAGGAACTAGATTTCGCATGCAAATCAAAAACTGGAAATGTGGGCCTGTCGGACCCACATATTCAAGCCTTAAGGAAACCACCCCGAACACCACAGACGCAGATGGCAATCTGGCCCAAGAAGTTTTAGGAACAATGGGACAGGAGCTCTTTCTCTAGCTGCAAAGCAGAATTCCTTGTTCAATTAAACAGTAACTGCTGCAGTACCAAAACAAGTGAGGAACCCCCCTCATCAGGAAAAGCACCGTGAGACTAGGCCCCTTCAGCTTCCTGAGGAGACCCCAGCATGGTGACCAATAGAAGCAGGGTCCCCTTTCATGCCCACCTAGGAGAAAAAGACATAGGACAACCAGCATTTAATCAACCTGGCGGGCCCGCCAACCCATGAAACCCAGCAACAGGCAGGGGGCTACGCCCACCATGTACCGTACTGCGGGAAACAACCTTTACAACGCAACTATTACATCGCACTACACTTACAACGCAGGCATTACAACGGAACATCCTTTACAACGCATACCATTACAACGCATACCATTACAACGCATACCATTACAACGCATGACACTACATCGCATGTCACTACAACGCAGGCATTACAACGCATACCATCACAATGCATACCATTGGAGTTAGAATAGTAATTTTTAACCCCTACACTATCCAACACTTACCCTACTGTTGCACCCCCTGGAGTTAGAATAGTAATTTTTACCCCTATACTATCCAATACTTACCTTAAATGCAATGTAACAGTTTGCGTTGTAATGGTATGCGTTGTAAAGGTAGTATGCGATGTAAAGGAATGCGTTGTAAAGGTAGTTTTTTAAAATGCGTTGTAGTGTCATGCGATGTAATGGAATGCGTTGTAGTGGATGTTGCGATGTAAAAATTGCGTTGTAAGTGCATGCGTTGTAAAAGTATGCGTTGTAACGTCATACATCCCAGTACTGCCAAGCGGGATGGACAAGATTAAAGGAGCAACAAGATCATGCACATGGGAGATCCAACATGACCTCCCACAGCTGGAGCAATTCGCTGCCTGAAGACCCCACTCCCTAGCCCAGCAAAGGAGTGGGAGCCCCAGTATCAGGAGCTCTCCAAGAGTGAGCCACCATTCCACAGAGCTGCCCCATAATCACCCAACAGAAGGGGCAACACATGATGATATCCGACAAACGGAGGCAAGAAAGCAATCACAGGAGCAGGCAGTGCAAATATAAATAAAACAAGCATTTGCAATGCAATAGGTCTCGCATTTGCGGGAGTTTAAGCTATTGGCATTGTAAACAACAATGCCTTTTATTTATGTTTTTAAAATCAAAACATAAATAAAAGGCAATGTCATTTACAATGGCAATAGCTCAAACTCGCATAAATGCGAGACCTATAGCATTGCAAGTAGTAAGGCTGGTGGTACCGCTGGCATGACTGAGCGGAGGGGCATATGCAGGCTGCGCTACGCTTTCCAACGAGGCGGTTTCAGCCGGGACATTAACAAGTCGAGAATAAGCACCAATTACATTCCCAGAACGACGCATGCACATTTGTGTCTAGTCGTTATCACAGTCCTTTATCATACACTATTTACCCTTACTCTCTATTAAGCTAGACCTAAAAAGCAGTTTTAGGGCAACACCAAACAGCCCTCTTCTGAAAACATTTATGAGTTCATAAAAGCTCCCTATGTTTTGTATGTATAAAGGTAGCAGCACAAATAAAGCTGATTTCAGCCAGACCTAAAAATAGTGCGTGAGGAGCCCAGAGTGACATGTGAAGGATGGTAGTGGCTGCCACTCGCCAAGCCCTGCCTTCCGTGCCAGAATTTTATGTAATGCTGTGAGCGTGATATTCTCTATATTTTAACAGTTACGTAATCTGCAATATGATGTGGTTATTCATTTGAATCCATGACCCTATAAGTGAGTTATTATGTACTTGCTGCCAGGGAGCTGGCATCAGCGTGCTGGAAAGATCACAAGACACGCGGGCGAGGCTCTGCAGCTGCTGTGTTCGGTATTAAACCACCTTAGAGACACGGAAAGACAATATTTACCAAACTAGCACACACGAGACGAAAGGACGGCACTACACACTCAGGGGCCGGGAGGACTTGAAAAGGTCCGGCTTTAGTGCAGTCGCCAATCGGTTGCGAGTTCCCGACCCACGTCCGGTGGTCGGCAGGACCCACAAGAAGGAAGACAGACAGGGGCGGAACAGCTGCAAAAGGTGCTCGGTTCTGGCTTGTAGTTTTCCCGGTGAAGAGTGCTGGTTGTGTTAGAGCTGTTAGTCTCTCGCTGCGGTTCTTCCTTTAGTTATTAAATCTCTCTGCAGCCAGACGATGTGTGCAGTGCCTTGGGTATTGCAGGGGTGCGGGTGGGAGTCTGCTACGGCCCCCACACATCTATTAAAGTCTCTAAATCCTTACAGAAGAAAAATGTTACCAGACAGTGTCGAAGGCTGCAAATAACGCCAGACCACCTACCAAAGCAACCTCAGGCACTTAGAAAAAACCCACAAAAAAGCAATTTTATGAGTGAGCAGTTAACATTTCTGAGCTAGTTACCATGGGTAGTTACCAAAGCGCTAGCTGTAGAAAAGTAATGTTGCCAGTTGTGGGTGTGCCGGCAGAGGAGGCTGGGTCTGCGCAGCAAAGCGGCCGTGCGGCCGCGAAAGTGAAAGTAAGCTACGGAGGAAAGACACATGGCGCTGCGCGCGTGCACGTTCACGTGCACTGTAGCTTTAGGCCACGGCAGCACTTTGAAAAGCCCAGTTATAAAATGTCTCTTCGAGCCTTTGGCTCGCGAGACCTAAAAACACACTCAGACAAAACTGTGCCCTGCACAAAGGGTCCGTAAGGCCGATATCACTCCAGTCAATAGGGAAGTAAGTACCTATGGAACACTGATTAAACGGATGAAGGCGTGCCATACAAAACACCAGGACTCAAACACATAACCTTTAGAGGAAGAGTCCAAGACTTGTACTACTAGTAGCCACAGCGACTCATTATAAAAAATAAAATAAAACACTCCCTAATGCAAGCAGCAGCACAGCCACCACAAACTGCAACCAGCACGGCAATGGAAAAGTATTTCCTGCCAAAGCCGCTCTCCTTGCAGCGCGCTCCCCACCGTCACTCATCAGGCAGAAGTGCCCAGACTTGTTGAGGAGCATGCACATGGCAGCCTAAAGGAAATTCACCAAGAGCCCCCTCTACAGCAAAAATACTCCACCAAAAGCTTAAGCTACGAAGCCGAAGCCAGACATTCACAGGAATTCCAGACAAAGCCGGTCTGCACACCCAGCTAATGCCGCCCCTCGTTGTGCGCTCCCCCCACCGCCAAGCACAAGCGGTAGCCACAAGATGGCTGAACTAGCCAAGAGGGGGCACCATTTTTGGTAAGGCAGATGCTGCCAATCTCATTAAAAACACATGGACCGACAGAGAAGAAAGTTCCTTGCAGCCCTCACCAGTCCAAAATGATAAAAAAAATACATAAGAAAAACAAGCCACCCAGCAGGGGCCCCATGTGGTCTTGAATGCCCCGCATACTAGTGTGACCACAACACAACAGAAAAAACAAACTGCTACAGCAGTCTTGGAAAAACAGAAAAATGAAATATAAAACATACATGTAGGCAAGATGGTAATCGGCTGTTGAAAAAAGAAACTGGATGTCCTTCCCAGGAAGTGATAAATTTATACCCTTTTGTATGGGAGCCATTTTGGATTGGGAAGGAAAAGTCAGGTTTGGTAATTAAGTTTTGCATGATTGGAGATAAACTCGTACGTAAGGACTGTTAGAGGAAGACGATGAGGAGGTAATGACTAGGATGAGGACAAAGGACGTACTAGTAGTCAAAGTGTCTAACCATCTGGAAGTGCTGGTGGATCACCCGCTCAGGAGCGACGCCCGGCTGCTTCTGCTGCTACTCATCCCACATCATGATTGTACACTATTATTGTTTAAAAGGATTCCTGATTGCAAAAACCTTACCTTTGATCCCAATTGAAGTAGCGTTAATTCAATAAAAATGCGAACAATTTCACCAAAACCATTACCTAATCTTCCACATGTTCTGAAAAAAAAACTGGTAGCTAATCTTGCGTCCTGAGCACCTCCTTT
Organism: Triturus cristatus; assembly: GCF_964204655.1. Lineage (NCBI taxonomy): Eukaryota > Metazoa > Chordata > Amphibia > Caudata > Salamandridae > Triturus > Triturus cristatus. The sequence goes on along the minus strand of NC_140592.1, from coordinate 1,207,932,099 downwards.
CAGTGACACTAATGACAACCTGGTGATCATAATATAACACCTTACTGGTGCTGTAGGGTGTCCAGTATTCCTCTTTGTTGTGCAGTATTTCCATGGAAGCTACCCGAAGGGAAACCAATTAGCATTGTATGTCGGTATAAAAGTGAAAAAGTCTAATAGGAATGACCTTATTCGAAAGCTCTACTGTCACAATAACGCTCGTTGTTTCTGTCATTTTATTTATTCACTGATCTGTCAGCCTTATGGAGTGATAGTGCGTGAAGCAGGGTTTTAATTGGACACTTATTCAATTTTATGCAAAGTTTTTCGAACAAACATCAGTCATAAATAAATGAATGCATGTGCAAATTGTGCCGTGCATTACTACGAGTATTTTAAAGCAAGCATTGCCTTCCCTCCATTCTACTGGTCCCACTCTTTTGCTTAAAATAGTGCTTGAAACTCCACTGGTGTATCTAAGCGCTGTATCAAAATAGATTCTATTGTAGTGTAACCGAATCGATGGTGCTCATATCATCCAGCCCAGGCAGACTTAAAAAACGGATTTGAGTCACGGCTTCTTGAACATTTGCTGTTTTAATATGACAACCCACTCAGCTATCTTGACATTTCCTCATTCCTACTATGCAGCTATATGCTTTGTAATCTGCATTTGTGTTTATTTATAACTGAGTGCATGTGCACGCAGGCTGATACTCGTTAGCATGTGTACGTTCTTACATGCGCAGACAGCTTGGCGAGAAATTTCAGCGTGCTAAGCGACTACTATTGATACCTATGTGCAATCTGCCTATCACAGGATTGATTCATGACAAGTCTGCTCAGTAATTTAGTCCTCAAAGGTCGAAGAGAATCAATACCATGGAATTGGGGTATACTGATAACTCATTTGTATAAAGCCCTACAAGGCCTATGGTGTGGCAGAATGTGCTAAACATAACAAGGTCTTCAACTGTACATGCACTTGCAAACCTGTTTACAGGAGAAGTTGAGCGTATGTGGGGGGTTCTCACAAAACTTAAGTGAACATGCGTATATGCAGGATTGTGCAAAACATTTTCTGCACATGCATCATTGTACGTAAATGCTACTTCACATTAAAAATGACGATATTCCAATTCATTACAGCTATCATCTAACAGAAGACATGATAACCCACCTGCAACAGTGTTCTGCTAAGAACATAACCAAGTTCATAATGCTACATCTGTAATATGGAAGCTAATCTATCTAACTTTGGAATAAAATTACTTCCACCTCCCAGTTTTAAAACGTTAACTAATGGCATATGATCAGTATGAATTTTAAACTTTCTACCCCATACATACAGTCTGAACCTGTACTGCAGCTCAGGCAGCTGCCAGCAATTTCTGCTCAATAACCTTTCCACCTGTGTAAGTGTGCACGAGGCATATGCAACAATCCATTCGCATCCACTTTCCTTTGTGACAACACCCCACCAATACCATACCCACTAGTTTCCACTGAAATCACCCAATCAATCAGCATCACAAATGACGTCAAACATGAAGCACACAAAATGTCATCCTTAATTAAAGCAAAACACATAGATTGTTCTTGAGATCTACAATATTTCATGTTTCGTTTGTAATTTCCTCAAAGGTTCCACTTTGCTAGAATAGTGTTCTACAAATCTCAAGTCAAATTCGGTCAAGTCTAAGAACGACATTAATTGTTTTTTACTCATAGGATTTAGTGTACTTGTTATGGCTTCCATGTGACTAAGTTTTGGACGAATATCATAGCTTTATATCACGTAGCCTAAATACTCTTCTTGAAATTTACCAAAATTAGACCTGTCACATTTTACAGTTAAACCTTTGTGCTTAAATACAGAAATGTTTGATTTAAATATTTGTCATGTTCAGATTTGTCTTTACTAAAGACTAAGATGCCCTCTTGAAAAACTCTCGCCCCTTGAATGTCCTGCCACATTTTCTACATCAAACTTGAAACACCACTGACACTCTAGCGAAGCCAAAATGCATTCTGTTACACTGAAATATCCCTTCCGGTGTTATAAACACTGTGAAATGTTTTGAATTATCCTCCAGTTCAATTTGATCACATTCACTGGTGAGATTGATGGTAGAAAAAACAGTGGGATTATACAGAGATGACATTAACTCTTGCAAGTTGGGTAAAGGGCAAGTATCCACCAAAATAGCCTCATTCAAACACCTCAAATCAACACACAATCTTGAATCTCCAATGACCTTGAGTGAATCACTACTGGAGGTACCCAATCCGAACTTCCAATCAGTTCTATCTGTGTAATAAGGCAGATTCTTCAAGCATTCCTTTTAACTTATGTCTGTAATTCACAGGAACATTCTGCATTTTTTGTTTCACCGAAACAACATTTTCCCTAAGTAGAATGTTATGTTTGAAGTATTTTAGCTTACCTAATAATTTACCTAAGCATCTGCAAATCCATTCTTTAATGCTTCATACTCAGAGCAACTCTCATTCATCTCTTGACCTACATAAACTGAAGGACTGGCCGCAGTATCAAATTTGATTCTAAATTCCTCTATATTGGGCCACTGGTATACCATGCAAAAACATAAACAATGAGATTCACCTGTACACTATCGATTAGCAACTTATAACTAGGAAATTTTACTGGAATATTTTTTTATTGCAAATTCATCAATATCACCCATTGAGTAGAAAGGGGATTATTTCATCATTCTCAGAAATGTACTTAACTCTCTTCCCAATGTTCTTAAAAAGTCTAGTGAAATGCCCTTTTTTGTACATGTACTATAAACGTTTCCTAAAGCAGGACAATGCTTTACATTGGCTAAATGGGCATTAGATCCACATTTATAACATATTATGTTTCCTTTTATGCACCACCTTTTCTTATGCTCAATTTTCTTCCATTTTTCCTTCTCTTCCTTCGTATTTCTCTTCACTGCATTGCCATTCCAGAACTTACATTATCTTTTCCAACAGCTTGAATGAAATTTTCAGACTCTTCAATGGTTCTTGCAGCATCTAAAGCAGCTTTCAAAGGGCATAATTACGGGTTTGATGGCACATAGGACCACTAAACTCATGGAGGTGCAGTGACGGTCGGTACCGCTGCATCCCATGGCTATATTACCATGGAAGCAGTAGGACCTCCATGGGTTTGCCGCAACTGCTAGGGATCTGCAATCCCTGGTGTGGTGGTCTTGAGGCCGCAATTTACTTGGCGGTGCCACTGCAGCACCACCAAGCATATTACTAGTTTCTTCACCACCAGCAGTCTCATGACAGTTTTCATGCCATGAGAATGCTGCCAGTGAGGAAACTTAGGGGGCCTTACAGGGCCCCCTGTTTCTTCAGAGCCAAGGGATGCATGCAGAGGGGCACATGGTGTGCCCCCTGTTTACATGCACCCACAGTTCCAGCATGGCATGAACTTTACGGTACACCCTGCGTGGCTTTTCCTGTCCCTGTCTGTCCTTGTAAATACGGCCCCTTTACACACAGCACTTTGTGTGAAGAGGGTATTCCATGTGTGTTGCTGTGGACGTTCCCACGCAACACCCATGGAACCTGACACATTTTCAGATTCACGAGAAATCTTAAATGGTAAATGGTAATGGAAATGTGTTTGAATGATATGCCTCCCCAAGCGAGGTGTAGGGAGGCACAACGACGGGAAATGTATTCATTTCTGGACTTGCGGGTCCACACTGTGGCACTTTCTTGTAAATGAGGCCCTGAATTCTGGAGAGACCTTACCAAAAAGTTTTAATTCTCCTGTTAGATTCCTTTCTTTTGGCCAACCATTAATAATAAATTTAGAAACGTTACGCATTAAACGATCCTATAATAATGCAGTACTCCAATCAAGTTTAGAAATACAAAATCCACTGAAGCTATTATGAACGCTACCAATTCATCTTCACACTCAACATTTTCATCAGAAATGGGAAACCGAGAAAGAAAATCTGCTCTTTTGTTGGATAAACCCGGAAGATATACCAATGAAACATTATACTCTAACAACGTTGTAGAAAGCCTAGCGAGCCTTGCAGTTAACCATTTACAGAATGGTGTGATGATCTGTTCCCAAAATGTACACTAAAGGTTTCTGGACTTATGTACTGCCTAGGTACAGGCCAGAATTTCCTTGTCTATCACAGAATAAGATTTTTCAGTACCTTTCAACAGTCTACAAGCAAACACCACAGAGCAATCAACATTCGTGAACCTTTGTGTAACTACAGCTCCTAAACCCCTGTCACTGGCATCAACAGTTACACATGCAGGGAGTCCTGGAACAAAGGGTTGTAATAGAAGAGCTTGCAATAAATCCTTCTTTACCGGAGCAAAAGCTTCCTTTTGTTCACACTGCCACATAAAATCCTCCCTCTTTTTGAGAAGCCTTGTAATCAGTTCAGCAACAGATGCAAAATTTGGAATGAATTTAGCATAAAACTTACATAGTTCAATAAAGGACATAACTTGCTCTTTGCTACCTGGTTCAGCCGCATCTTCAATGGCTTTAACTAAACCTGGTTTAGGACTGATGTCATTAGCACTGATAATGTGTCCTGAAGACACCAATTGATCCTGCGCAAAACGTCATTTGTCCTGTCCTAAACGCAAACTATTGACAAAAGCAGTAAGGTGTTTAGAAGACACAGCTAAAGCAATCTGATGGTAAGCAGACTTTAAGTCTAACTTAATGAATATTTACGCACTATTAAGTTTTAGCGTCAACTCTTCAATCCTGGGTAATGGGTGGGCATCAACCTAAATGTTTTTATTTAAAGACCTAATATCAACACATATGTGCAACTTATTGTTCTTTTTCTTAGCTATGATGATGGGTGAAAGTCAAGGTGAACTGTCCACTAGTTTGATTATACTTTTTTAGCACTCCCAGCTTATTTTCAAACAGAAGATCATATTTTTTAAACACCTGTTCAAGTTGGGAACAAAAATTATTAGCTTTATTAGTAACATTCATGGAATTAACACTATCATTGTTATGTTGTCGTAAAATTTCATGTGAGAGTTTGGAAAAGGACATTACTTTTCTACTGTTGGGAGGTAAAAGTACAATATCTACCATAGCTTGATGTACCCAGAATCAAAAATATTCTTTTCTTTAGATGTAACATAGATTTTACCAGAAAACACATATGCTGAAAACTAATCGCAGACACAAAATAACAAATGAGATCAATTGTTGGTCCTTGAAAAGATTCTGTTTCAATATCAGGATCTTCAAGTGGTTCATTTTTCCATAACCGCTCAAACGCATCATAAGTGATAATAGTCACTCTGCCTGCAGAGACCAAGAATTACTTGACTGATTTATTTCCTATTCATATATCAGTGGTGGGATTTTCACAGGAATCATTGCCCTTAGAATTGATATTTAATACCAGATCTGTCAAACTTGTTTGTAATGCCTCCTCTCCTGTATAGTCAGGTATTTAATTTACTTGAAATCTTTTTATGATTACTTTTGCAAACTGTCCAACTGAAGCACACAAATTCCATATTCTTTTAACTGCTGGGCATAGCTTGAAATGTGCTGCATGATGGGTAGATCCCCAATGAACACAAGCTTGTTGTTGGGTATCATACCCTTTTTGGAATTTACTTTAGAGGTCATAACCTTGCCATCCTATATTTTACTCTTTACTGCTGAAATTGAATCTTTTTTGTTTTTCCTTAAAATGTTTACTTCAGCTTGCGAAGACTCTATCATAGAAGCAGCATCAACCGCTCCTGAGAGCGATAACTTTTTAAACGATAACAACTTCTCTTGTATAGTTTTGTTGTGACCCCTGACCACTAATTGATCACGTATAAGTTGCTCAGTAAAATTCTCACATTTGCAATTAGCTGCTAAAAATTTTAATGGTTACATAAGAGTCTACTGATTCATTCTGGTTTGGCTCTCTAGAAAAAATGTGAAACGTCTGATAAAAATATTCTTTTGCGTAACAAATCTTTTTTCTAATTTCTGGACAGCTTCTTGAAATTCATCAAATTATGCTCCTTCAGGTGGTGTGCACAGAGATAAATGTTTAAAAATGCAATGTCCTTCTCTGCCCAGACAAAGTTCAAAATATTTTTTTTCCTTTCCAGCGCAAAATCACTGCCCATCAATTGCACCAGGGAGACATTAAAGGGCCAATTACGAGTCTGGCAGTCAACAGACCGCCAGACTTGTCAGACTCCCGACCACCCTATTATGATAAAGGCAGTCAGACCACCATTGCCCCACCGCAGCCGCCAGTGAACCACTGTTCCCTGGCGGTGTTGAGGTGGTCAGGAGGCAGTAATATGCTTGGCGGTACCGCCTCGGTCCAACAAAGCATAATACAAGTTTCCTCTCCACCATCGTTTTCATGGCAGCCATGAAAACCATGAGGGAGAGGAAACAAAGGGGGCCCTACAAGACCCCCTGGTGCCTTACGCCCTGTGGATGCACACAGGGAGCCACAACATGTTCCCCCCTGTGTGTATACACACCAGTTACTGCACGGCATGAACTTTACAGTCCATGCCATGCAGGAACTGTTTTGGGTGCTCCCATTGCGGTGCCCATTTTCAGGGCAACGCAATGGGACCGTCAAAAATAAAGCCCACCAGACAGGATGAGACTCCTAATCTGTGGGCGGTCTGAACACGGCTTTGACGGTGCGGCAGTGGGGGAGACCCGGTGCTGCACTCCTAAAGTCGTAATCAGGCCCTAAATGACCTATACCAGTCTTGCCAGTATATCACAGGTTCACCAGGCAAATCTGGCACAGATTGCATGGTGAAAGTTTGAGAAAGAAAACACGAGGGAAAACAATGACAAATAAACTATCTTCAAACTGCCACAGATGTGTACAGACACAAACTTAGCAGATCTAAATACAGGTGTGCTTATCAGGTGTGCACATCACCACTGTATCAATAAATGCTGAAATAGTAAGTCAGTAAATATCACAGCACCTTACATAGATCACACCACTTTTTTTTTTTTTTTTGCAAATCTGTTTTTATTGTTTTTTTTTTTTGTTTGGTAAAAGAATACACGTTTCGGCAGCATACATTACACACAGAAGTTCATGAGTATATGCAAATTGTTAATCTGTGCTTGGCCTGTAGTCAATTTAAAATAACCTGCATTCGAATTATGTGCCAACCACCGCCCGCCCAGGAGCCGGCTGCATTTTCCTTATCAGTTCTGGTGTTGTCTCTTAAGGAGGGGCAGTAGCCACCGTATATCAGCCACTTAGCCGTACATGCAAACTTATGTTGCACAGAGATCACACCACTTTTGTAACCAAACAACGTTGTTATGTGTTTTAGGTCAACAACACTAAAACAACCTGCAACTAAAAAAGCACCTCCTGGTTGAGAGGCATGGCCGCACCGGCGCGATGCATGCATGAGGGAGAGACTAATCCATTGTGCTTTGCACGTGTGGGTTCGGTTCCCATCCTCATCACCAATTTTCTGCAAAGTAATACAGTGGATCACGGTTGTTTGAAGAAGGTGAGCTTATTTTAAAAGAGCAGCCCTAGGCAAAGCAGAATAACCATGACCACTCCCGCTGCTGTCAAATGCCTCACTCCATAAGCCGATCGCCTAACCGTCCTAACGGACCAGATTCAGCTGATGGAGCAAGCAGCACACAGTGCATGAGCCACGAACAATGTGGCGTGTGCCGCTCAAGGCAAAAGGATTAGCCCGGCTGCCACATTCGCCAACACATTGTCTTTGAGAATCCAGAAATTGCAACATAATGACTGGTTACGGTGCTCCAACAAAATGCTGGCTTCCCGCTTGTCGCCGATGTTTACATAGCAGAATAACTTCTGAATCAATTAAGTGAAATATATCTTCATTCAAGATATATAATAGGTGGAGCAGTGCCAACCTGAAGCCTCAGTAGGTTCACCTTTTGTAACTGCTGCACTCAAACTCATACAACGTTCTACCTTCCACATTCTTCTAGCAGCCCGCACCACAATAAATTTTTTTATAATTAACACCATTAATTACAAATGAAACATTTGAAGAACAATAAAAAATTATTAAAAAAACAATAATTTATCATTTAAATAATTTTCCACTCTATTCCAATTAAACTCGACAACCCACTACTACATTTTATATTAGTAATGTAACTATAAAAAAAACTAAATTACCCATGAAAATCAACAAAACACACTTCAATAATTAAAATTACAATTATTTAATTGAATAATTAACATACTTAATTAACAATCAAATATTTCATTATAATAAAAAATGTGTTCTAAAATAGCAAAAAATTAAATTCTCATTTAAATAACTTCCTACCCTAATCCACATTAAGTAAAAAAACAGCTACCTAATTCAAATTACAAACTAAATGTAAAAAAGTAATCACAGAAACAACTTACAATCCATACTAATAAAAATATAAAAACAATAATAATAGCATCTAAAATCAACATATTAACTAATATATATTACATGAATTTCAAAAACAATGTTTAACACAACTATGTTAACGAAATTGATATTATAAACAATATTTTTCAAAACTATGTTATAAACATAAAAATAATAGTCTTACCTTCTATATTCTGTTCCTTGATATTTTTGATTTGACAATGTTTTTGACAAGATATTCCAGTAACTCAATATTTTTGAAACAATATTCATTCACCCACCCAAGCCTATGCTGCCTGGCGTCCACACGGGCTGAGACCAACTGTGGCGATGGCTTTCAAGACCACACTGGGCTGTGGACACCAGTTGGTAGCAGACTACTTCACTCTGGATTAACAGGACTAGTGACCAGTCTTCTCTGCTAATCTCTCTCCAGCTGCGCCCTGTGCAGCAGAAGCGGGCAGGCAGTGGCATAAGGAAATTGGACTGCCGCGGCTAGACCATCCATGGACGTGGAATCAAATCGTTGTCAGATCTAGCTTTCAGCTATGATTGTGTGGTTCTGATGTGATCGAAGTAGGACCTTGGGCACCACAGGAAAAGGCCTATTTTTAAAAGAGAAAGACACATGAGGCCTTTGATATTCATCTGTCTGTTAGTGATAAAACACAATTCTTACTTCTGAGGCCAAGGTTTGCCATAGGCCCGCCTCTTTCTTGAAACCACTGTCTGAGCAAGACTGATAACACGTTTGTGGCCTTAAAGCTGTGATATTACTGCAAGACCTGTTTTTTGTCTAGTGAATTAAAGGACATTTCCAAACAAATGGAAGTCCAACACCTTGGTCTGTGCCTGTTTCTGCTTGTAGAATTTGAGCTTTGACGGCTTATGGGGCATGAAGTTCTTGGCAGACATGATGTATCAAAGGGCCATAATTAGTTGTTAATGCCTGCTTTTCTGATACACACGGATGCAGCATGACACTTTTTTTCTTGGAGTACAAGTACAAGAATAGGGATATCCTTGTTGATAGCCCATGGTGGACTTACCCATGTAATCAACCTCCCATTGGATTACATGGCTAAGTCTGAAAATTAGCAGACGTAAAAAACCAGCGTTAACAGTGGTCAGCGCTGCTTTTTTTGTCTGTAACAGGGTTAGCGTGAAGCTTGATGATAGGAGAAATGTCGCTTAGTGACATTTCTCCTATTATTTTGCTCTGGAACGCCCACTTTGCATCTCATTAGAGATGCAAAGGGAAGCATAGTGAAAAAGGGTGCTAACATGCGATTTTGCATGTTAGCACCCTGTTGTTGATAGGGCGATATTTTTATCTCCGCTTCTTTGGCTTTTAAAGCCAAAAAAGCAGAGATAAAGCCCTTGTTAATATGCCCCTAAGTGATTTGCCACGAAGCACAGGGCGTTGAGCAGACGCCGAGACTCGAGCCTGCTTCTCCAGCTCCAAAGTCGGCAGCTTTGGCTGTCAGGACACCCCTCCTCCTGTGTACTGTGACTATTGCTGCTGCCCTCATGGTGACACTACTTTACTTTACTGCACTTTTTATCGTGGAATGACGTGTCTTGAAGCTGCTACACTATGAACCTGCCATATTATGGCAATTTTCTCAACTCTCTGCAGAAGTTTGGGACCTCTCCAGACACTGCTTTGTTCTACTTGATATTTTTTTCCTGGGTTTCACTCTTCCAATACTTTTCTTTCTATAAACTTATTGGGATATTTCATGAATGCACTTTTAGAGTCTGTTGCTTTTTACCTAATTTAAGGGAATTATATAACGATAGAGGGAAATTCTCATTGGTGCGCACATTAACAGCTCCTGAGCGCTGTGCCACAGGTATTCAAGAACCTTTCTGGAGCACCAAGGAGGCAGCCGACCCAATTTAGGCCAGGTCGCATGATCTGTGATCTATACTCAGGTGCTCATGTAGCGCTCTATTACCGAAGCATCTTGGCGCTATGCTGTACCATGGGGTGTCAAAAGACTGGTTTTTAGTTGCTTTTTTAATTTAGGAGGCTTGGATTCTGCTCAAAGCTGTAATGGGAGAGGATAAATCACAGTTTGGCCACTGCAGTTGAAAAGCCCATTCCTCGTCCTGGTAGTTGTAAATTTAAGGTACATTGACCAAGTATTGTGACTGTATCATCAGGTATAGAATGGGGCATACCAGTTAAATTTGTCAGTTAGAAATTCAGGAGTGCCCAGGTGTAGACCGGTCACCTAAAAAATAATTTTCACCATGTGAAGAGGGGGCGGGTGCATGGCGGGAGTGGGGTCTTATGCTGAGAAGTACCTAAGAGGCCCTTTTGACCCATCCCCAGGCCCCTCTCTTCCAGAACAAAAAGCTTGCAGCGGCTGGTACCGATGTCCTGGGGTGTTTTCACACTCATTAATGGATGTCAACGGTTCAAAACCTTTGAAAACGAGCTGGAAATCCACTATTTGCAGACGTTTACAGCTCATTATCCCGGCCATGTGTAATATTGGCTCCTCACTAGGCATCCGTGTGAACAGAGACGATTTGTGTCACACATTACATTACTATTCCCACTTCAGTGAGTGCAACCCTCAAATTAACCCTTTCACCACAAGCAAACCCTGAACCCTAAAATTTAAATTTGAGCCCCCAAAAAACAATCTAAAAATCATATTTGACCCAAATGTACACCCCAATTATCATATCTGACGCAAATGCACACCCCAATCTTCATGATTGACCCCATAATACACCCCACATTTCATCTCCAAATTAAAACTACCCCACAATGCTTTGTAATGGAATGCGATGTAAAGGCACCTTCGTTGTTGGATTTGCAATCTAAAGACATTACGATGTAATGCCTGCGTTGTAATGGACGTCTCCCGTGCCAAAGGCAAGCCATAGGCAGGCCAGTCTGCGTCCGCCTGGCCCTGGACCGCGCTCAGCACCAAGGACCGTTCCTCTCAGAATCTCCACCCCCTACGGCGCCAGCACCCTCCGTGCCATCAACCCTGAACACCACATCGCCTGCCAGGACCAACATCTGCTCCGGACCGGACATCGCCATCGCCATCGCCATCACTGATGGCCACTGAATCACCTTCAAGGACCACCCCGACAACTCAGGAGAAGGCATTGCCATGACCTACAGAAGCACACTCCGACTGACCACGCACTCTAATGACCCAACAGTGACCGTGGAACACCTCAACTCCCAGATCCAGACCAACCCCAACCCCATCCTCTGCGGCACCCTCATCTGCAGGCCCCCTGGGCCATGAATACCCATTCTCAGATACCATTGTACACCTCATTGCACACCAGGCTCACCCATCCACCGACGACATCCTACTCGGTGAACTCAAGTTCCACCTGGACAACCCCAGTGACCAGAACACTACCCGCTTCTGGGGTAGCTCCCCAACATCAGACTCAAGCAACTAGTCACCGCAGCAAGCCACATTGCAGGACACAAGGTTGAGCACATCTCCTCCGCCATCGGGACCTTCAACTACAGCCACACCACCGGACTCTCCTGGACCGACCATCATTGTTTACATCACGTCTTCACCATGTCCACCATACACAATCGCTATCATCACCCCCCTCGCAGCTGGATCAAAGCCACCGAAGTACGTCCCGTCAACTCCCTCAGCACCACCACTCCACCAAACTTACAGATGATGACACCGAAGCGCGCAACCGCCACCGGTGAATCTCCAACTGCGCCTACACCCGGGCACCCCTCAAGAGCGGCACTGAGTCAGTACCTTACACCTGCATGATGGTAAGCGTAAGGGTGACGCAGTACCACAGGGATAGGCTGGCCCCATGCATTGCTGGAGTTGCATCATGGTTGTGACACGACTGCAGCAATGGGTGACTTTAGCGCCGACAGATATGTCAGTATTCCAGACGTATCTGTCATTACTTGCATCATGGAGCGCTGTCCAGTAAATACAGCGCATCCATGGTGTCGCAAGAAGGGGGTAGTGAAAAGAGTTGCAACGCTGTCTTGTCACAGCGCTCCAACACTTTTCATGAGTAAGGCGCAGGAATGCACACTACCTTATTGATGATGCGCAGTCCTGCCCTATAGTTTTGTTGCAGGGCAGCGCAGCAACATTGCTTGCAGCGCGATCCAGCCAAAAAACCTGCTGAAATGAGGCCCCCAGGATTATCTCCATTTTAAAGACCAGCTATTTACTGGTATTTAAACACTGCCTCTAAGTGCAGTTAGAGGCAGTTTTTTTGGCCCTCCAAACTTAAGGAATCCCCTTGTACATATCGCTAAGTGGGGTCATTGGCCGTTGTTTCACGGGAACGCCTCCCTTGCATGTCATTATTGCTAACAGAAGTGGTGATCTTTATATTGGACAAAAATCTCACCGCAAAACCGTCGTTAAAGTGCTGCTAATGCGGCGTTAACTCCTTGTACATATGCCCCCATGAATACTACAGACGTTTATGCAACCCGTTGTGAAGCAGCTCCACTGACTTTGATTCTGTTTTTTATCAGGAGCCAGTACAACTTCCAGGGGACTGGTGACATGAGCTCTCTTTGGCAATCAAGCGCACAGCTGCATTGGGTACCACTTTTAGTTGCATCAGGTCTTTGGATTTAGCTACGGAAATAAATCACTTTACCATAATCCAGCCTAAATTCAACTGTTCCATTTACAATTATGATGTGGAGACACTACTTCACGAAGGAAAGCACAACCTTTAGTGATTTTAATTGCTTAAATCAAGTTTTGATGACACACAGTACTTACAGTGACAAATCTGAATCAAGGATCATTTGCAAGCTCTTAAATGAATTATAAGGGATGGGCCATGTTCATGTCCCCATCTCTTGTGGCCTGTACAGAGAAGAGGGGATTTGTGCATTCTTGAAAACTAACAAAATGTCCATTTTGTATATATATATTCCGTTTTAGAAAGTGTACTGACAATCGCCAGCTTGTGGAACACAGAGCACCCGAGAGACTGTGACATCCAGGAGAAGCTGAATCTTGAAGTTTCTTCACACCAAAGACAAATTGGGTATAATCTACATACATACAGAGGTTCACTAACATATCACGAGGTCTGGCATCAACAGGAACAGATAAATATGAAACAATAATGGAGAACCCCGCCCCCACCCCCCAGAAATTAAGGGGTCTATTAGGATGGCAGGCGAATTGCCCCCACAGAGCCGGCGGTAGCCACCGCTGACCCGGCGGGGGCGATCCGCCCGCCATCCTGCCATGAATGACCCCCCGCCATATTAGGATGACTGGGGGGGTCCGTGGCAAAGGGGTTGACCACCCACCACTTTTCCGCCAGTCGACTCGTCGACCGGGCGGAAAACTGCCACAATATGGTGGCAGTATCTGCAAGACACCGCCATCCATATAATGATGCCTGCGGAGACTTGCCTTTCCATGGCGGGTGGGGGGTGCACATGGGGGGTACCTATGGTACTCCCCTACATTGGCATGGACAAGGTGGCAGGCACCGCGCGGTGTCTGTCACCTTGTGCATGCCAATGCACAACGTGCATCCACAGCATTGTGATGGGTGGTGCTGTGAGCACCGCCCGCCATAATGTTGTGGATGGGGGATGCCACCGCTACGGTGGCGGTGGCATCCTAATGGCCACAGCGGGACCGCTGCACCTCTGGCAGACGGTCTCGCATACCGTTACGGTGGCTGGCGGACATCGTAATAGACCCCTATGAGTTTTGGACTTGGAATAAAAAGGAGCATTTGCATCAATTTGACTTCTCTTTTCTAGGAAGGACTGATTGCTTATCACATAACATGGTCAATGGTCTCGAAGGCAGCAAAGGATCGAATGAGACAAGAACACTGACCTAACCGATGTACAAAGCTGTCCTAAGATCATCAAGGACTGACCCACTACCATCTCTGTCTTTTAGCCTGGCCTAAACCCAGCCAGATGTGGATTTCACAATTTGAAGCCTTCAAACAATTTCAGCAGTATAGAATCGATCCATTTCTCTAGAACTTTTCAGAGCAATGTAAAAGGTAAATTGGACTGTAATGACACGAGAGCTTAAGCTCAAGCAGGAATTAGTTGGATTCTGTGAACCCCCATTACACACATCTAAGCAATTTATTTACTGAGAAAAAAGAAAAACAAGCTAACAAGTCGATCTGTTAGCAGCATGGGTCATTGTATATTATACAACAATGGAAATACAATGTTTAGGAGAGTACACCTCCCAGTTTCGGAAAAAATGTAAGACCTGGCTTTTAAATCAGGCATGAAGGTTAGGTCTCTCTACCAGTCAACACTTGAGGTGCATAGCGCCAGGACACTTCCTGGAATAACAGAGCGCTCTACAAATGCCCTTTACATTACATCACCCCTAATTTACTATCCACATTAGTAATATCTGGAAGCTTGAAAATCCAACCAAATTGATGAGTAAATAATGATCATAGCAGATTAAATGTCATGCCCTTAGCTTCCACTGTATTATGCACAGTGGCAGCTCCTCCACTAAGGCGGAGGAGCATCGCCAACTGCTATTGCAGCAGTGAAAAAATAAAATGATATTAACAGGACATTATTATCATTTTATGTGGATCTCAGAGCCAAATTGCGGTGGCGCTTGGCTCTTTGACGCCAGAGCAGAGGGAGGAGTGGTTTGCACTCCTCTAAGTGCGCTTGATGGTTTGGCCGGCCAAAGAGGATGTTCTCCACAGGGCTGTGTCTCATGGAGAACATGCCCAGGCTCAGTGCTTAATTTGTGCTGGTGCTTTCCGGTGCTCAGCACCGGCACTTATTTCACAGGGATGGGTCTATTAAATTTCATGACAGTGCTTTTGGTTGCCAATGCTTGTTGGCCGCTAAGGTGTATGTTTTCATGGTCCTTTTTCTACCTCTCCATCCCAAAGTATTGTCACCGCCTCGGAACGGAAGCGGAAGCTGAGTGGTAACTTGCAGTGCGACTGAGAGTGAAAGGGAAGTTCTGCTGCTCAGACAGTGTGCATATTGGGGCCGATCTGGTGGGGGAGAGAAGAAAGCTCCGTTTCATCAGCATGTTTTGGATGCAGGGGCTTAACATAAGGCTCCGTAGCCATGCAGTGCGAGGTGTGTGTGGGGGGGAGGGTATAGGTCACCTGGAAGAGCCCTTCTCAGACTGGATTATGTGTTGCAAAGTTAATATAAAAACAATTCACAGCTGCTGCTGCCAGGCTGGACCCTGCGCTGCCAATGTCGTTTTGGGAGCAGAAATGTACCTATTGCGAGAGGCAGGAGGCCCTGACTTTTCCTTCCAGAAGTGACTGTGACCTCCCTAGTTCCAGTGGATGAACTGAGGGGCCCCCTTAGCCCCTTGAAGCTACAACTTAGTTTCACGCACAGCCATCACTCCAACCTGAAGAGCTGGGCTGTGCTGGAAAAGCATATGCCTGACCTTCCGACACTCTTTCCATCTGCACAGCACTCTGAGGTGCTGCAGAGCCTGTGCCCCACATTCCTGCTTTGAAATCAGGTAAATCAAAGTAGTGACAACTCTGTCCTGCTGGCCTCATTTTTATTTCATGTTTCTTGACTCTGCAGACTGTTAAAACATGAACTGATGATCTTTACTTTTCTATGGGAAGGTTGGCAACCCTAAGCAAAGGCCTGGACAGGATTCTTAGGAAAAACATCATATGAAAAGGTCTCTACTAATTCTAACATGGCATTTCAGTCTTTGAATACTTTATCAGTCGGGGTTAGTAGGGCAACTGCAGAACGTGTTTCTGCATCTGGAGAAGTAGATGTTCAGGACACACTATTGTTTCCACTTTTGGTGGATGGAATTTGTTTTCTTTCTCACTATACTGACATTGAAATCAACAATGAAAGCTTGATTTAGCACCTCAAAGATTAAACTGAATGCCTTGTGAGCTGAAATTTACGCATAAATCACAGCAGCAGGCACGTGAACCTGCTAAGCTATCTATGATACTTGGATGATGGAGCGTGACATTATCTTTCACACTGCTCAGCAGCAGGTATGTTAACATTCCAGGGCTTTTTATGATGTAAACCTGAGATTCTGCTGCTGAAAACGGACACTGCAATACTTTGTGCGTAGCACTCTCTTCTGTCTAAAGAAATCTCTTGTGAGATCAGTGGAATCTCTGAGACAGCTCTGCTATCTAAAGCTAAAGTTGGAACATTCTGTAACTCTTCAGGTGCAGCTGTTCTGCTAGGCCTTAACCTGCAACTTGTGTTGACTGGGGAATATCTCTGCTGTCCCAAGAGAAATTGTGAGTCAGTTGCATGTTGTGAGGCCTTTTCACACGGGTGTGCAATTATGTGGGGTGCTAGTGAACTCTAGATATGACAGGGGCCTCAATAGGATACCTTGCAGGGGGTCCCCTAAGGATTTGTTACGCCACTATTTGGATGGTGTGAGAAGGGGAAGAGGCACAAAGTCAGGCTGTGTGATTTGTGCCACCTCTTTGCACTTTGAGCTCTCAGCAAACACTGTGCTTTGTTTCAAAGGTAAGAAACCACCAGTCTTTGATATGCGACGCTTGAATGTAGTGCTTTTTGTGAGAGAGGTGGGTGCAGAACTTGGCCTCTCCTCTGTGAGCTTTACAAAATTGTACCTGTCTTCATGGAGAGCTAGAAATAACCCCCTTTGAATTAGAGTGCATGAATGGGGGGGGGGTCTTCATTAGAACATGTGGATTGCTAAATTTCCAATAGTAAAATACCGACCATTTGTTGCTGTTTTAAGAGTCAGCAAAAACCCAGCCGTGATACTGAATAGAACTTTAGAGAAGAGGATGTAGCCCTAAGGCGAGAGCGGTCAACCTCGCCCCTGGGTAACCGGGTTCGAGTCTCTGCAACGACGCTCAACATCCTGTGATTCTGGGCCAATCACTTAATCTCCCCGTGACCAACAAAAATGGATGTGTCCATGTGTAACAAAACTGGTGCTCATGTAAAGCGCTCTTATACCCAATATCTTCGGGTATAGTTTGCGCCATATAAAATCCTAAAAAAAGTTTTTTTAAACCTTTACACTAAATTGTATTTATTCATTTGTAACCTGACCCTTCTCTTTTATTTCCTAATTATTAGTCAAGGATCCTTAACTCAGCGTTCAACTCTTAAAGTATGTACAGATAAGGGTTAAAAATACTGGCTTTAGGCGATTCTGCTTATTTATGTACCGGCCAGAACATTAAAATAGCATTGGTGCCATTGGAAACCGATCCGGTGGCAACCCTAGAAAGTGCCGCAAATGTGGCAATTACATTTGGGGTGGAGGTTTGAGGGGAGGGGGGTATATGCTCACATCTCAACAACAGCAGGGCTGACTCCATTGAATTTTGTGCTTTATTGGTTCAACAGTGCATGTGGAAGCCTCTCAGAATGGAGTTGATAGTCTGACTTAATTTCGAAATAGGCGGCAGTGGGATGTTGTGACTTATAGCCTGATTGTGTAATACAACTATTTGTTTGAAGCACGAGAGCCTGATTCTCCATCAAAGCTTAATCCTGATGGTATAACTGACACTTTATTATCTTTTCTCAAGAATACCTATTGTGATGCCACAAAACATCTTTTGATGTTATAAAATCTTAACACAGTTAAAAAACCGCTATTGTGCGTCTTGGACAGCGCAGCTATGCATTGATGAGACAAGTCCAAGAATGATGCAGCCCTGTCACCACTCAACTTTACAACATTAATAACTGTATATTTAATAAAGCAGAGGTGTACTGTTTTCTTGCTCTCCCTCAGTCTCTGCTTTTCTTCCTCCCCTTCTCATCTCACTCCTTCCTTTGTCCCATTCTCCCTTCATTTTCTGCCCTATGTCTGCATTTCCTCTAATTAATTGCTGCCTCCCCCAACTAACTGCTTTTCATTTTCTACCTTCCCATCTTTTCCTTCCACTCTCCTTTCATGTGCTCCCAGCTGTCTGATCTTCTCCCCTTGCCTTTCTCCTCTTTCCACTTTTAATTCTCATCATGTTCCACTCCCATCTTGCACTCCCAATCTGTTATTTCCCCGCTTCTCTTCACATTCCTTTTCTATCATATCTATCTTTGCTGTCAGACCTCTCCTACTTCCTCACTCTACCATTTATGTTTTTACTTCTTGCACATATCTTTATATCCACTCCAGGAATCTATGTTTGAGCTCTGGATCATAAATTTAAATCTTGGTGTGGCCACTCAGTCTTTCATCTTTCTCAGGTCGATAAAATGAGTGCCATTGAGTTGGATAACATCATTTTTAATTTGGTGTCAATACACTCTCTGGGAAATATGTGCTTTACAAACATACATGGTGTGTTAAGGACACAGAAATGCACTTCAATCTTTTGTTTTTCAATTTCTTTGCAATATTACACTATCATTATTTACTCTGTCCCTCCTTAACCCAGTACCTCCATGCTTCCTTTCTTCTTTCCATTCTTGTTTCCTACCATCCGCATTCATTCGCCATTCTTCCTCCCTTGGTGCATTATTTCCTTCTTCCTTCATTCATTTTTTACTTTCTTTTTTCCCTGCTCCTTCCTTCACCCCTTCTTTAATTTCATCCTTTCTTATTTTTAAACCTTCCTTTTGCTTTTCTTCCTCCATTCGTCTTTCTATTCATCCATCACACATCATTCACTTCCTTGCTCCCTCTATCCCATCATTTCTTCCTTTCAAATTCTTATCTTATTTCCTCATTTTTTCATCAATTACTTAATTATTTCCTCACTCCAGTACTCCCTTTCCTGCCTGCATTTGTTGCTGACTTCTTTAATGTATTCCTTCCTTCATCCCTTCCTTTCTTTTAAACAGCACAGTACAAGCACATTTTCTTTAGTTTGGAAAGCTGCCTCAAGTCCTCAAATGACCTTTCCAAAAGCTGCATATTGAGATGTACACACATTCTCTAATTTGAGTTAACTTTTGAGTTGCTGTCATAGGCTTTCCATGTGTTATATTATGAAATGTTATATTGATTTGTATAGTGCACTAATCACCCAAGAGGGTATCCAGGTGCTTGAATAGGTGTGTAAGTGGGAGGTCCCGAAGTGCTTATATGAAGAGCCATTTCTTCAGCTTCTTGCAGAATTCAAGAAGTGAGGAGGTGGCTCTGATGTGTTGGTTTGTGGATGTGGGTGGAGCCATTAGAGGAGATGGGTGGAGCTGGGAAGTGGGTGTGGCCTCCTAAAAAAATGTGAGCACCTGCACTTAATATTTTACAAATTAAGCCCTGCCCAGGCTCTCAGGTACTGACTGAGCGGCCAAACAGGCTGCTCAGACCAATCACGAAGCCGCTCAGGCAGTGTCGTGATTGGCTGGGAGAGTACGGGAGCCTGAGTTCTTCCGGTGCTACCAGCCATCTGCTACTCCTCATCTAAGAAGAAGGAAGGATGATTATTTTTTTTATTTCTTCTAAAGACGCCCCTCCCACCCCACCACCCCGAGGGAGGAACACCTATTAGAGAGTCAAGGATTGACAATGCCGATAGAGCTTGTTTTAATGTGCTAACACATTCAAACACAAGCGTGGACAAATGTTTGCATGTGTTACCACTTTAAAGCCAGATCTATTGTCATTGTCAATGCTTGTTGCAGTATTGTCCATTCGAGGGTTTCACGCACAGCCATCACTCCAACCTGAAGAGCTGGGCTGTGCTGGAAAAGCATATGCCTGACCTTCCGACACTCTTTCCATCTGCACAGCACTCTGAGGTGCTGCAGAGCCTGTGCCCCACATTCCTGCTTTGAAATCAGGTAAATCAAAGTAGTGACAACTCTGTCCTGCTGGCCTCATTTTTATTTCATGTTTCTTGACTCTGCAGACTGTTAAAACATGAACTGATGATCTTTACTTTTCTATGGGAAGGTTGGCAACCCTAAGCAAAGGCCTGGACAGGATTCTTAGGAAAAACATCATATGAAAAGGTCTCTACTAATTCTAACATGGCATTTCAGTCTTTGAATACTTTATCAGTCGGGGTTAGTAGGGCAACTGCAGAACGTGTTTCTGCATCTGGAGAAGTAGATGTTCAGGACACACTATTGTTTCCACTTTTGGTGGATGGAATTTGTTTTCTTTCTCACTATACTGACATTGAAATCAACAATGAAAGCTTGATTTAGCACCTCAAAGATTAAACTGAATGCCTTGTGAGCTGAAATTTACGCATAAATCACAGCAGCAGGCACGTGAACCTGCTAAGCTATCTATGATACTTGGATGATGGAGCGTGACATTATCTTTCACACTGCTCAGCAGCAGGTATGTTAACATTCCAGGGCTTTTTATGATGTAAACCTGAGATTCTGCTGCTGAAAACGGACACTGCAATACTTTGTGCGTAGCACTCTCTTCTGTCTAAAGAAATCTCTTGTGAGATCAGTGGAATCTCTGAGACAGCTCTGCTATCTAAAGCTAAAGTTGGAACATTCTGTAACTCTTCAGGTGCAGCTGTTCTGCTAGGCCTTAACCTGCAACTTGTGTTGACTGGGGAATATCTCTGCTGTCCCAAGAGAAATTGTGAGTCAGTTGCATGTTGTGAGGCCTTTTCACACGGGTGTGCAATTATGTGGGGTGCTAGTGAACTCTAGATATGACAGGGGCCTCAATAGGATACCTTGCAGGGGGTCCCCTAAGGATTTGTTACGCCACTATTTGGATGGTGTGAGAAGGGGAAGAGGCACAAAGTCAGGCTGTGTGATTTGTGCCACCTCTTTGCACTTTGAGCTCTCAGCAAACACTGTGCTTTGTTTCAAAGGTAAGAAACCACCAGTCTTTGATATGCGACGCTTGAATGTAGTGCTTTATGTGAGAGAGGTGGGTGCAGAACTTGGCCTCTCCTCTGTGAGCTTTACAAAATTGTACCTGTCTTCATGGAGAGCTAGAAATAACCCCCTTTGAATTAGAGTGCATGAATGGGGGGGGGGTCTTCATTAGAACATGTGGATTGCTAAATTTCCAATAGTAAAATACCGACCATTTGTTGCTGTTTTAAGAGTCAGCAAAAACCCAGCCGTGATACTGAATAGAACTTTAGAGAAGAGGATGTAGCCCTAAGGCGAGAGCGGTCAACCTCGCCCCTGGGTAACCGGGTTCGAGTCTCTGCAACGACGCTCAACATCCTGTGATTCTGGGCCAATCACTTAATCTCCCCGTGACCAACAAAAATGGATGTGTCCATGTGTAACAAAACTGGTGCTCATGTAAAGCGCTCTTATACCCAATATCTTCGGGTATAGTTTGCGCCATATAAAATCCTAAAAAAAGTTTTTTTAAACCTTTACACTAAATTGTATTTATTCATTTGTAACCTGACCCTTCTCTTTTATTTCCTAATTATTAGTCAAGGATCCTTAACTCAGCGTTCAACTCTTAAAGTATGTACAGATAAGGGTTAAAAATACTGGCTTTAGGCGATTCTGCTTATTTATGTACCGGCCAGAACATTAAAATAGCATTGGTGCCATTGGAAACCGATCCGGTGGCAACCCTAGAAAGTGCCGCAAATGTGGCAATTACATTTGGGGTGGAGGTTTGAGGGGAGGGGGGTATATGCTCACATCTCAACAACAGCAGGGCTGACTCCATTGAATTTTGTGCTTTATTGGTTCAACAGTGCATGTGGAAGCCTCTCAGAATGGAGTTGATAGTCTGACTTAATTTCGAAATAGGCGGCAGTGGGATGTTGTGACTTATAGCCTGATTGTGTAATACAACTATTTGTTTGAAGCACGAGAGCCTGATTCTCCATCAAAGCTTAATCCTGATGGTATAACTGACACTTTATTATCTTTTCTCAAGAATACCTATTGTGATGCCACAAAACATCTTTTGATGTTATAAAATCTTAACACAGTTAAAAAACCGCTATTGTGCGTCTTGGACAGCGCAGCTATGCATTGATGAGACAAGTCCAAGAATGATGCAGCCCTGTCACCACTCAACTTTACAACATTAATAACTGTATATTTAATAAAGCAGAGGTGTACTGTTTTCTTGCTCTCCCTCAGTCTCTGCTTTTCTTCCTCCCCTTCTCATCTCACTCCTTCCTTTGTCCCATTCTCCCTTCATTTTCTGCCCTATGTCTGCATTTCCTCTAATTAATTGCTGCCTCCCCCAACTAACTGCTTTTCATTTTCTACCTTCCCATCTTTTCCTTCCACTCTCCTTTCATGTGCTCCCAGCTGTCTGATCTTCTCCCCTTGCCTTTCTCCTCTTTCCACTTTTAATTCTCATCATGTTCCACTCCCATCTTGCACTCCCAATCTGTTATTTCCCCGCTTCTCTTCACATTCCTTTTCTATCATATCTATCTTTGCTGTCAGACCTCTCCTACTTCCTCACTCTACCATTTATGTTTTTACTTCTTGCACATATCTTTATATCCACTCCAGGAATCTATGTTTGAGCTCTGGATCATAAATTTAAATCTTGGTGTGGCCACTCAGTCTTTCATCTTTCTCAGGTCGATAAAATGAGTGCCATTGAGTTGGATAACATCATTTTTAATTTGGTGTCAATACACTCTCTGGGAAATATGTGCTTTACAAACATACATGGTGTGTTAAGGACACAGAAATGCACTTCAATCTTTTGTTTTTCAATTTCTTTGCAATATTACACTATCATTATTTACTCTGTCCCTCCTTAACCCAGTACCTCCATGCTTCCTTTCTTCTTTCCATTCTTGTTTCCTACCATCCGCATTCATTCGCCATTCTTCCTCCCTTGGTGCATTATTTCCTTCTTCCTTCATTCATTTTTTACTTTCTTTTTTCCCTGCTCCTTCCTTCACCCCTTCTTTAATTTCATCCTTTCTTATTTTTAAACCTTCCTTTTGCTTTTCTTCCTCCATTCGTCTTTCTATTCATCCATCACACATCATTCACTTCCTTGCTCCCTCTATCCCATCATTTCTTCCTTTCAAATTCTTATCTTATTTCCTCATTTTTTCATCAATTACTTAATTATTTCCTCACTCCAGTACTCCCTTTCCTGCCTGCATTTGTTGCTGACTTCTTTAATGTATTCCTTCCTTCATCCCTTCCTTTCTTTTAAACAGCACAGTACAAGCACATTTTCTTTAGTTTGGAAAGCTGCCTCAAGTCCTCAAATGACCTTTCCAAAAGCTGCATATTGAGATGTACACACATTCTCTAATTTGAGTTAACTTTTGAGTTGCTGTCATAGGCTTTCCATGTGTTATATTATGAAATGTTATATTGATTTGTATAGTGCACTAATCACCCAAGAGGGTATCCAGGTGCTTGAATAGGTGTGTAAGTGGGAGGTCCCGAAGTGCTTATATGAAGAGCCATTTCTTCAGCTTCTTGCAGAATTCAAGAAGTGAGGAGGTGGCTCTGATGTGTTGGTTTGTGGATGTGGGTGGAGCCATTAGAGGAGATGGGTGGAGCTGGGAAGTGGGTGTGGCCTCCTAAAAAAATGTGAGCACCTGCACTTAATATTTTACAAATTAAGCCCTGCCCAGGCTCTCAGGTACTGACTGAGCGGCCAAACAGGCTGCTCAGACCAATCACGAAGCCGCTCAGGCAGTGTCGTGATTGGCTGGGAGAGTACGGGAGCCTGAGTTCTTCCGGTGCTACCAGCCATCTGCTACTCCTCATCTAAGAAGAAGGAAGGATGATTATTTTTTTTATTTCTTCTAAAGACGCCCCTCCCACCCCACCACCCCGAGGGAGGAACACCTATTAGAGAGTCAAGGATTGACAATGCCGATAGAGCTTGTTTTAATGTGCTAACACATTCAAACACAAGCGTGGACAAATGTTTGCATGTGTTACCACTTTAAAGCCAGATCTATTGTCATTGTCAATGCTTGTTGCAGTATTGTCCATTCGAGGGTTTCTTATTCATCCCGGAAAAAAAGGAGGAGCCTTTTGCACATGACTTACTGATTAAGTATTTATTTCCCTGTATGACCATCCTTTGGCCCTAATCACATAATTGTTGCTTTAAGCGAGCGGGATTCACATTCATGTCTAAACTCGTACTTTTCGTAAAACAGAAAGTAGACACCGTCCGTTTCTAGTGATTAGTTGTACTGAGACCTAACCTCATTACCGGAAGTAGCTGAATAAAGGCAGAATGCAAATTTGGACAGCGCATTTACATCATTTGATTACCAGCATTAATTAGCAGCGATTAGGCAGTTTTCAGCAGTAACGCGATCGTCTCGTAAGAAACAAAACGGGACGCAGTTGGAATAATCGGGTTTTAAATGGCCGAGTGTGCATTTGCATGATTGCGGCGACTCTTATTACAGTAAACAGCGCGCGCCGGCTCGCCAGCCAATGAGCTTCCCTCGATTGCGCAGCGAGCATCGAGCATCAGCTGCTTGTCTCGGGGCAGCTCGGCCGGAAGGGAGCATTACTGCGTGTGTGATGAGAGAGACGGCAGACAGCAGACGCCAGCAATTCCGAAGTGACAATAGAAGGAAGCAGTATTAGTTTACCTCGGCGTTTTACTTTGAAAGTACACACTGTACACGCTTGGTTTCTACTCAAGAGAACTGTGATGAATGTAACTGCTTTCTGGAACACAGACAGCCCCATGCAAACAGGACCTGCTCTTCTCGTAAAGCTGCTACCTACGTGGCTTCTGTCTCAGTGTTCCTACATTTTTGGGCAGAATGGGGAACTAAGGGGCATATTATCAAGCACAGCGTTAAAATTATCGCCGCTTTAGCGGCAGAAAACTGGCGCTAAAACAGCGATAATGGGTTTGATAATATGCTCTATGGAATTCCAATTGAAGCCCATGTTAGATGTCCCTCACATCTAACATGAGCTTCAATTGGAATTCCATAGAGCATATTATCAAGCCCATTATCGCCGTTTAAGCGGCAGTTTTCTGCCGCTAAAGCGGCGATAATTTTAACGCCGTTTCTTGATAATATGCCCCACAGTGGGCACAATTCTCAAAACAAACAATTTACTCCCTTAGGCGTATCGTAAGAAAATGGATTATTAATTGGGTGAAAGAATGTCCCCTCCAAAGAATAATCCCAACCTTTGCGGGGTTGAATCCTCAAAGTCACTGAACTAACCTGAGCTCACCCCCCTGGTAGCGAGGGGTGACTCACCAAAAAGGAAGGATTTCACCTGTCACAAGGGGTTGGTTGGACGGGTTGCCCCACAGGTCTCATTGCTGCTGTCCTGCTGTGTCGGCCGGGAGTCATGTTTGCCCTGCCACTGTAACGGATGGCACAAAATGTGCCGCAGTCCACAAGTAGCATTGGATATCCAGGCCCTGGGTGCACTTACAATACCATATACTAGGGATTTACGAGTGTGTCAATTAGGTAGACATTAATTCAACCATGTGTTAAGGGGGAGCATCGGCACTCTACGCCTGCTTAGCAGGAGCAAAGTGCACAGAGTTCGAAAGCCAGGGAAGCAGATAGGACAAAAAATCTGGAGGGACATCACACAAAAGATGGTCTTTTCCTACACCTGCTCTTTGACTTTGAGACTGCACCTACTCTTACATCTTGAGTAAATTCCAGACTGTTACATAAATCACTAGCGTTTCTAGAAGGTACAGCTGTGACTGACACTAATTAACCAAGGCTAGTCCTGGAGTTATTTATCTGAATATAAGCAATTATACAAATTAATATTTCCTCACTTTTGTTGCACACACCAGCAGGGTGGATATGTTATTGGCAAAGGTAACTGCTGAGTGGGGTGGCATTTGTGTTTAGTCTTTTCAGCATTTTTTTTTCCTTTTTAGAGAGTTTTTGAATCAGACAAAAAACCAAAGCGCTGAGAGCGCAGGGAGCTTTCCTCAAAGCATAAGGGCCATTCTTTGTTTTCCCTTCCTCACATAGCAAAACCCACAGCATAATGTGCATGGGCAGAGGTGTGGCTACTGATGTGTGAAAGGTGTCAGCCCATTGGCTGCTGATCCACAGGCGGTGGTTCTACCAATGCTAATCAGCAGTACCCCCAACTCTAAAAGAGATGGGAGAACTGTGAGTTTGGCGGGATGGGAGAATCACCACTTTAAAGTGGTTCTCCCATCCCATCAAAAATCTCAAAACGACCCACAAGGTCCTTGATGATACCACAACAAAACTGTCTAATATTACACGTCAATTCATATTTTGCAACTGAAAATGTGAATTTCTATTCAATTCAATTAAACAACCTTTATTTGTTTTACAGACATAATGAAAACCATAAAGGATTAAATGCATATATGTCACAAAAATACACTCTATATCAAAAAAAGAAAAAGGGGGGACCTAGGAGCAAATAAAGGTCCAGTGTCCATGCTCCTAATGCCTACATGTAAACAACAAGAGGACACTGTTCCTATAGCAGGGTGCAAAAGTCACCCATGTAATCAAAGAAAAAACAGAAAAAGAGAAAAAAAGAATCCTAGGTATAGAGGACCCATAGGTAAGGGGGAAAAACATTCTTTGTCCTTTAATGCCCTCAAACACCCCAAGGGATGTCATGCTTCATCATCGGGCAGTTGCTCCTCGTAGGGCCGGCGCTGCAATTCCCTACGGGTCCCCCGAAGGGTCACTTTCTCGGAGATCTTTTCAGGACTGCCGGATGGTGCATGAGGGTGTGTAGAGGGAGGGTCTACTGAGGGTAAGGAAAGTGCGTGCAAAGTGATACAAAATTAAAAAAATAAAGGGTAAACCTGCAGCATAGTTATAAGCAATTTACCCTTTGCAGTGAAAAAACTGCTAAATAAAACATCGCCCCAAAGGCACACTATGCCCGGGTGTCAGCGGTCATAGGTCAACATGTTTCGCGCCTGCGTCGCCATAAAGGTCGTTGGCGCTTCTTCAGGACCAAAATCATAAAAAAAGTGAAGTGCACGCGAGCCAATATATGTTACATTAAAATACCCTCTCTTTTTCAGTCAGGGCAGAGCAGGAACCTGTATACCCTCACTGTGGCTACAGCTGCATGGTGGAAACTGCTCCTGACCAGTGCCTAGGAAAGAAAAGACGAAATAAACCACAAATATGGGCATCAGTACAACTTGATGCTTCATAGTGTGTCACCACTGTGTGCACATCGATTACATAAGAAAGTCAAGAAACAGAACAAACACATGAAACAAATTGTTGGTACTCCATTAAGCACCAGTCATATACGGTGTCATAGGCAATATAACAAGACCTTACTCCGTGCATAAGTTATATTAGCTATTAGATACCATGCTCGGGTAGCGGTCCCGCCAAAGTAATGTAGCTAGGCTGCTAACACACAAAGATATCTATTATAAAGGGAGTGCTTACCTTGCACTGAAAAACGTTTCTCCCCTTGGCAAGAGCAATGGACACCCGCATATAACTGGGAATTTCATACGGGTGCTCTCTCCTCTGAACCTGCCCCATCCATGCGTATGCCGAAAGTGAGCTAATCATGGCAAGACGCGATACTAATGAAGTGGCGGGGTCAGGTGTCTGGGCGGATTCCCTTTCCGGGATGTGCTCTAGGCTTCCAAACCAGGGGGCGCACGCGCAAGTGCACAGATGAAATGCGCATGTGCATATGTGGGGAGTGTGCCTTTGGGGCGATGTTTTATTTAGCAGTTTTTTCACTGCAAAGGGTAAATTGCTTATAACTACGCTGCAGGTTTACCCTTTATTTTTAAAATTTTGTATCACTTTGCACGCACTTTCCTTACCCTCAGTAGACCCTCCCTCTACACACCCTAATGCACCATCCGGCAGTCCTGAAAAGATCTCAGAGAAAGTGACCCTTCGGGGGACCCGTAGGGAATTGCATCGCCGGCCCTACGAGGAGCAACTGCCCAATGATGAAGCATGACATCCCTTGTGGTGTGTGAGGGCATTAAAGGATAAAGAATGTTATTTCCCCCCTTACCTATGGGTCCTCTATACCTTGGATTCTTTTTTTCTCTTTTTCTGTTTTTTCTTTGATTACATGGGTGACTTTTGCACCCTCATGCATGGGTGACTTTTTGCACCCTGCTATAGGAACAGTGTCCTCTTGTTGTTTAAACAAAAATACACTCCACATAATATTAATAATTCCAACCACCTAAAAATACAAAATCTTTAGAACTCAGTTCTCTGATGCTTGCTATAGATCAATTTTTAGCCCAGTAATTTCCAGTCCAACATAAGCAAGTATATTTCATAAGCAAGAGAAGTTGATAGAAGAAATATATAAATTATAAAAACAACATTTAAAGACCAGAAAATTAGCATATATTAAAATTAACACAAGATTTATATCTAATCTCTGAAGGGTCAAAACACATTGTCTCCCTTAAATGAAGGGACTTCTTAAAAAATTATGTAAGTGCAGAACATATAGTTAATGATTCTAATTTTTGTATATAAATAGGGGCAAGTCTACATTGTCTAAAATTCCTTATCAGAGGTTTTACAAAACTGGATCGTAAATATTTTTGGAATTTATACAGACAAATAAAGTGGATGCTGCTTTGCAGAGAGACGCCATCACGGGAACAGGCTCTTTGGTCTGTAGAAAGACCCAATGTCGGGAAAGCTACTTTATAATGTATTGTTTTAAGCCACACTGTGATCAATAAAAAAATGATCATATGAATTGGTCACTGATATGATGTAAGGTTATATTTTTTTCATTATGATCAACAATATATAGTATACCATGGTAACTTTATCATATTCAATACATTCTCTCCCCTATTCCAAGACAGATCTAGCTTTATGCATTACATCTGATTTAGGAATCTTCGTACAAGCATGGAGGTGATTCGCTAAAATGCTAGGGGTAGCGTAAGTGACCTCATATGCCATGTGACCCTCCCCAAATGGTGTCACAGGAAGTGGCATCAAAAGACCTTTGAGACTAGGACATTAGAGGAGGTGACATCATGTTACCTTTGGACCCTGATAACATGGCTCAGCCTTTTGACCCAGTGCCATTACAGGAAGTGAAACATCTGACCTTTGGTTGGCTGCACCACACAAAGAGGCAGGAAAATCTCTAACAGGTACAAATAAAACACTCTATAAACAAACATACTTTATTCAGATCCACTTGGAAAAAAATTCCACATGAATTGTCAGTAGGTATGTTCAGATACAGGGCTGAGAAAATGCAGCATGGTTTAGTGACCAAGAGACAACAACCATTCTATTTAACTTGTAATTTTGTGCCACAAATTACATATGTTCCAATTCTCCTACAGAAAGCACTTAATCGGTGTACCCGTAGTGTACAATACAAAACGTGGGTGGGGGATGGGGGGGGCACTAGCAGGAAGTGCTTGAAGTGGGATTAAAAAGGTGAAGTGTCTCTAAACCGGGCATGGCCGAAGAAGCATAACTAGGGATCCTTTCCAAACGACACGGCCCATGTGATTAAGAACATGGCTTAAGATATATAAACTATAATCCTGTGCTTCAAACAGCAGGTGTCCTGACCAGATTGCAGGATCTCTCTGCATGTTTTCTTGCATCCAGACATACAAGACAACAATGGCCCTAAACCTAAAACAAGCCAGACCTATTGACTTTGCAAATGCTTGTATAGCAGTATGAAGAATTAATTAGTAACACCAATGGTTTTGTTGTGAAGTACTGAACTTGGAAATAATTTAATTCTAAAAGTTTGACACTGTGAATAAGCATTACTAAGGTCTGTGGAAGGGGCTGTGGGCTCTGGAGTGTCCCTGTCATTCCCATGCTCCCCTTCACACCACTTTTCTCTGTAATCTCTTACTCTGATCGAAACTTGCGACCTTTTTCTCCTCAAATCTTTTTGAAATCCTTCATCTGCAAGCCTCAGACATCACCCCTTTCCTCTTCAGCACCATCTTTTCACTCCTTATGTGGGTACTTACTCATCACATTCCCTTCACAGTCACTCATGCACAGAACCCACCTGTTCACCTGTTGGCACCAGCAGCGGCCCCTCCATTAGGGCGGAGGAGCGCCTCCCCCCCACCCCCTGCCACCACGCTCAAATAAAACAACAATAAAATAGCTTTTAAACCTGTTTATGTCATTGTTTCATTTAAAATCTCCTGATGAGCCTCGGGGGCGGGTCCAGGGGATGACACAGCCGGCGGGGGAGTTGTAGTGCACTCCCTTCACTGCGCATGAGGGTTTGGCCGGCCGTCTCAGGCGCAGTGCAGCTCTCTCGAGCCCCAGCGGCGTTGCCGGGGCTGGAGAGAGCAGGCACAGGCTCCCAGTCTGCCTGGGAGCGCAAGTTGCCAGCGCTTAGGTCAATCCCGACGCTGCTTTCATGCAGCGTAAGGATTGGCCGCAGTGCAGTCTGGGAGCCTGTGCCTAGAAGCAGGAAGAGCGCGATGCGGCGTGAGGCGGCGGCGTTGGCGTCGAGGTAAAAAAAAAAAATATTTTTTTTTATCCCCAAACCTCCCCTCCCTTCACCACCTCCCTCCCTCCTCCGGCCTGCCCCGCAACTTTGGCAGGGGACGGGCCGCTACTGGTTGGCACTGCATTTTCTTTTTCTTTAGCCCTGTCCATATTTCTACAGCAATATACCTTCTTAACATACCTTCCTATATTTAAAATTGGCACATATGTGACCGTCACAGAGGCCAAGGATTGGATGTGCATGTCGTCCGCACATCTTCATGATCCAGTGACAGGCACTGTGACTAATTCTCACTTTCTTCATCCTCTGCTCCATGGCCCTCAGTTCAAAGTGGGCCCTAGCCAAAGAGCTGTTTTGCATGGAGTAAAAACTACAGAAACATAGGAGCTGGAAAAAGCAAATATGTTTAGGGAATGCAAGGTGAAGTAAAAAGTGAAATGTGAACAGGGACTGCATCACTGCCATTAAATACCTTAAATATCACTTTTGAGAAATCACTCCAACTGTGCTTTGGCCTGAAAAGTTAAATCTTGTACTTTTCAACCCTAATTAAATCGTTTTACATTTTTTTCTGACACTCATGTCTTGCTTTTGAACTGTGAAGCTGGCTTTGACATCAGGGAGCTGCCCCCATCAAACCCAATTGCTCATTGCACATCCTTTCCTCCTGCACACGTCCACAAATGTCTTAACGCCTCAAACTCAAAGTTGTAGAGAGAGGGAGGCCTGACAGTAAATGCTCACCCAACATGAAAACTCCATTAAAATGGGAGGGGATACATTTGTTTATATGACAACAAGAACACTTTTAGTTTATGTAATTTATGGGTTAAGAAAATCCTAGGCCAAGTCTTGCAAATTGAGCTGTGTAATTTGCATCCTCAGCACTTGTCCCATACCCATGTAAAACAAGCATTGGCAAATGCATTAGTTTTCGCCTATGTATTTAGTATTACTTTGTTTGTTGTTTCTCCAATTACAGGAACAGATCCTCTAAACAGCAAGAAAGCAAAGAATAGAACGTGTTAAAGTGATCAGAAATGCTTGCACTACGCCCTTTAGGCTGCTTCTGCTGGTGAGCAAGCTGGTGCTATACTGGGATAACAAAGTAGGTGACAAGTTATCTTCAGCCCACCACTGAGTCCTCACGACAGATGTGCACAGCCTGGAGTGGGGGCTGAGGATTGCGCCGCTTCCCTGGACCGGAGGATCAGGGTGGTGCCGCTTCTCATCCATCTATCCAACAGCAGCTACACATGACTAATGGACACACACATGCCACACTCCTGCACCAAGTTGTTGTCTACTTGGAATCTTACTCATCCCAGAAGTGACCGCATCAGGAACTATTGATAATCCCAAAAATC
This sequence comes from Triturus cristatus, assembly GCF_964204655.1. NCBI lineage: Eukaryota > Metazoa > Chordata > Amphibia > Caudata > Salamandridae > Triturus > Triturus cristatus. The sequence goes on along the minus strand of NC_140592.1, from coordinate 1,207,899,972 downwards.
ATCACCATTGCATGGACTCCAAATCTGCCGTTTAGGGCAGGACAGGGAGCGAGAATAAAATGCGCATGAATAAGTACCACAGTAAACATGTTGGTGGTGGATTTGCGAAGAGAACACACCGCGACAACATGAATTGAAAAACTGTGCTATCGTTGAGGGCTGTCATTCCAAAATGTTGGACCCTGTCAGACATTTTTAAAGAAAGAAAGAAGAGAAAGAGACTATGCAATGAAAACAACAAGCATTTACAAATGAAATTGGTTTATTTTGTGCAACTCTCTGGCCCAAACCCAGGCAACAACAATGGCATTTTCCTTGAATTTCTGTCTTTTTTATGTTGTAGGATTAGCTAAGCATGTACACAAACACACCAGTTACATGTGTTCACTTGCACCTGTTCTTCTCTTAACCTGCCTTAATTTTAATGTATTTTAAAATAATTTACATTTGCGAGTGGCATCACTATACTATGCCGTAAAATGCCAGGGATTGGCACCTTTGTGCTAGGGTCAGCATCTTGTCAGGGCTTACCACCAGTGAACAGGGACCAGCATATTATCAAGCAATGCTTGTCCAAGGCATGGATGTGCTATCTGTCACATATGAGAATGGCGAGAGGGTTTGTGACAAGTAAAATAGCTCTTGTCTACCTTTGTGTGATGTGCAAATCAGCCCAACATGGGATGGATTCTCTGCCAATTGAAAGTGAACATTTAGCCTATTTCCTTCATCTTTGGCCAGGTAACAGTTTGCTTTTGTGTTTGCAGAATTCTGCACTGGCCAACAGAAGGGTCAGTTATACATTCCTGCCCCCTTTCATCGACATATTTACCTGTAAACACAGGCAGTTCTTAATGCTGCGTCGCAGTAAGCAATACAATTATCTGTGAAGCCTTAGGTTGCAGAGAGAACAAACAGCAAAGAGAGATAGTGCAGTATCACTCACAATGAGACAAAGCTTTTAAGGTCTTGCCTAGGCAGCGCGCATGCACTGCTCTAGGAGGGCCTTTAGCCATCGGTCTGCTCCTTTTCAAGCACTGCACTCGTGCTTGTGTCGGCATCCACCTTGCGGGAGCGAGCAGCGGCGCGCCACAAGCACGAGTGCAGTGCTTGAAAAGTGAAGACCGTGCGCGCACGCACGCACCACCCCCAGGCTTGTTTAAAGTAAAGAAGGGCGCAGTAAACAGTGAGCGCGCGCATCTGTACTCCTCTGACCACCGGTATCGTCCGTTGAGGCTCCTGCCCCACCTTGGTCCTCCGCGTCCTACAGCAGAGGAAATATCACTTGGTCTTCAAGGTCCTGTTTTACTCCCAGTAAGGAGTGCGGCCGCACAGATAGGGGAAGACGAGCCCCAGTCTCCCTTTGCGACCCTTTCCCCTTTCTTCTTACCTGTCCCTCCTTCATTCCGCTGCCCCTCTACTGTGTACCTTCACCACACATTGTTACCCTGCCCTTGTCCTGTCTCCTGGTCTCCCGTGTTTCCTCCCGCCTCTCTTGTGCTCTTTTACTCCCTTGTCTACCATGTCTTTCTCTGCAGTCGGAAGCCTCTTCATTTCACCCTTTATCAGCTTAAATCGCCCGCTCCTTTGCCCACGGTCCTTATTCCTATATTTCCATCCCTGATTTACCCCATCTATAACTTCGTTCTCCCTCTGACATCTCTCTCCTTCCTTCACCCCCTGTGCAAACCCCTTCCCTCTCAGACAACCACTACCTCGCGAGCGCCTCCTCCCCTCTTCCCTCACATTTAAACCCCTTCATCCCCTTCTCTCCTCCTCTTGCCTCTATTGACCTCCTCTCCCTCACACACATACTCTGCTCCTCGAGGTAGTCTTGGGGCGGCCTTATGGCCCACCCGATCATAGGCCATAGTAAGCGTCAGGACCGGGGCTCGGTTGCACCAGATGAACAATATCCCACTTCGGCACTTCCGGGTGTTTCCCTAGAGTGTGTAATTTGTTTGTTTACCAATCCCGTAGTTCCGATCTACCATCTCGGTTCATACCATTCTGATGTGAGGGGTTCGTGGCACGTTTAACGTATCCAAACAAAGTACAATTACAAACACGCAAATATTGCAAAGTAATCCAAAGTGTTGAAAACTAATACGGCGATATGATTAAGCATTTACTAAAGACATGAATTCCCCTTCCTTAGACAAATGTTTCTTGTCTTATGTTGACTAATGTCTGGACTCCATTTTGTATTGTCATGTCTCCACGTGCTGTGCACGAGAAGAGTCCTACCTTCTCGCTAGTTGCTCTTGTAATCTGCCTAGTAACAGTCTATAAATAGCTCCTTTGTCCGTCTGGCGCATGCCCAGACTTGACCACATCTGTAATCAGTTAGTCCTTGCTTGACCATGTTTTTGCGGGCTCAGGACATAGTCGTCCCCGCCCACATATTGATTCTGTATCGAAAATGTCCATAAAAGGTAAAGAACTTTGCCTCATGTTGTATCCGCCCATTTATGAGCCCCTCTGTTGTGTATAAAAGGGGACCGCGTACGCAAGTTCTTTGTGCTACTCCATGCAATACTGAAGAGTGTTGTATGGGTTGTAGGACCACCCTTAAGGGTTAATAAACTTTGTCTTTGTATTTGCAGCTTCCGTGCCAACTTCCTTCTAACTTTTGTTACAGGAGAGCGAACCCTTGTATTTCTGCGGGCCTAGATGGGGCCTGTGTTCTTCAATTGGCGCCCGTCACGTGGGGCTCATCGGCGACTCGGATGCTTGAAGGACTGGTCGTGACGAAGGTGAGGAATTTGGCCGGGGATGTGATCACTGCCAGCGGCGTTTTTAGTCCTGGTATCCCGAGGTTTCTTCCTCCCCTTCCGAACTGACCTTCTGGGTGGCGCCGGTCCTCGACTGAGACCTCTTCTGTCGGTTTGCCGCGACAGCCGTTTGGGCGAATTTTGGAACTTGGCAGTTGGAATCTGGACACTCTTGATTGGTAAGAACCGTTGTACGGTACTTGCTCCGAGTTTTGAAGCCTGGGTTGGCTATTTGAGTTTGATTTGTGATGACCGGTCATATTTTGTATTGATTACTGTGAGAATATATGCGTTGCAACACATATAGGCAGGTAATGTGGAGATATTTCTCCGGAACTGTGACAATTTGAATGGCACAAAGTTTAAGTGCCATTTTTGATAATACTGCATATTCTGCATTATTTTTCAGCATGCCTGCTTTCAGCGCACTCCGTAAGTGGTGCTGCTGTTTTGGAAACCGGTTAAATCTCGAGGAATCTGCTCCAGCCCCCCCAGAGGGGACTCCTAATAGGGATATGTATGTGAAGCATGGTCTTTCCTCTATAATGTACAGCACAGTGTGGAGGAAATACACCAAAAAGGATCCTGAGTTGCGATGGCCTTTGTATGGTTCGTTTGATATGCGTAAGATTGAGTATGTGGAACAGTGTATGTGTAAACGGCGTGCTCGGCAAGACATGTTTGAATGTGTACGGTTATGGGTGAAGGAAGTGCGTGAACGAGAGAAACGTGAGAAAGCGCTGTTTGATAAAGAACAACGGAAAAATGATCATGTGAGAGCGCAGGAAGCGAAGCGTCGGGAGGAACGAGAACTGGCGGAGAGACAAGAGAAAGAGCGTAGGTTGCAAGTCTCGGGTCAGTATGCTGTCCGCCAGCCACTTCATCCTGTCCTTACTAATCTTGAAGATGATTTTTATTTATTAGATCGCTCTCCGCCCCCTTATGTTGGCGCGTCCGCCCCGAGATCGCAGGATTCTGGATCGGTTTCGGATAAGGTAGACACGCGGTCCATGTTATCAACTGACCGCATGGGTGAGCTTCGGAAAATTTCTCTTCGTGTGCTTAAGGGCAAGCTATCTCTTTCTGAATTATTGGAATCTTTGGAACATTGGCGGGATAAAGAGCAGCTGTATTTTCTTGAAACCTTTTCTCATGACGTGATTACTGCCTTTCGGAAATATTCTGATGTTTTTGAGCCTGATGCTGTAGTTTTAGATGCTAAAGCATTACGTAACGGTACTTTTTCTCCCTCTAAGGTACCCGATGTGGTCCGACGGCTGTTTGCATTGCGGGACGCGGCGTCTGAACTTAAAGAGAAAGCACGCCTAAAGGCAGGGGAGACGGAGCAATCGGATTCCCGTACCGGCGGCGACCAATCATCTACCTCCCATTCAGATAAGAGTGAACTAGTGCATGCTAAGCCGATGCGAGAGGCGGCACCTTTGTATGTTCCTCCTAAAGGAGCAGGAACTAGTTCAGATACATCTTCCCCCGATGCTAAGGGATATTTTGTGTATAATTGGGTTTATACTCCCTGGCATAGGGCTGATGTTATGGCATTAAAGAATGCATTGCCTGACCCCCGTAAGAATCCAGCGGCCTTTTACGAAGAGGTCGAAGGGGCCTTGAATTCTTGTACGATGACTTTAGCAGATATAGATTTGTTCTTTGGGCTTATTTTACCACCGGATATGTGGCGATCTGTGCGGAAGGTGGATGATCAAGCCGTTTTTACGGCCAAATGGTCTGAGATTGAGGATGTGGATAGGGAGAGAAAACCTGCGCAAAAACCACCCCAGCTTATTTTAGATCTTCCTGCTGCTATCTTGACTAAATTGAAAACAATTATCCCCCCTAAAAAGATTGATTGGAATATGTTAGCATCATGTAAACAGAAGGTTGACGAATCAGTTTCAGACTTCTTTACACGTTTTGAGGAGACATTTCATGATTTCAGTGGTCAGTCACTTACGGATGATACGGGTCGACATCTTTTTGTCGATAAATATGTGGCGAATTTATTACCGGGAATAGCAGCTCGTTTGAAAACGAGTGAAAGTTCCTGGTCCACGTCGTCTCCGGCATCCCTCCTGACTATGGCTCAGTATTATGAGCGTCAGGAACAAGAAGCGAAGGGGCATGAGGAGAAGAAATCGAAAGATTTGAAAACTAAGGTGATGTTAGCACAAGTGTATGGTCCGCCTCGTCGGGGTGTCGACAGAGGTAGAGGAGGATCCTATGGTCCCCCTTCCGGTCGATCAGATGTTACTAGAAATCAATGTGCGTATTGTAAACAGTCGGGTCATTGGGCTAGAGAATGTCCGGTATTATATGCATCTCGTCACGGACGTGGTCAGGGACCCCCGAGAGGTAGAGGAGGCTTTTCGAATTTCAGAGGGAATTCCAATGATCGTGCTCGATTTGACTCTAACGTGCAGCAACGAGATAGACCTAATGTATTTGATCGACAAAATCAGTATCAAATGTCTGGGAATGACCGCCCTGGGTACTATGATTCGCAGCATGCATAGGATTGCGTTGGATGGGGGTTGGAATCAGTTGAAGTACCGGTTGATCAGCAGGGTCCTTATGTTTCAGCAAGCGTTTTGGGTTCTACTGATCGGTTCTTAGTTGATACCGGAGCTACTCGCAGTGCACTGTCCAAACAATTGGTTCCGAGGGCTCCCCCATCTGGCTTAATGGTTACATCGGTAGGGTTTGATGGTACACTCTCTCGCAGCCCTCTTTCTCGACCCCTTGTCTTCCATGTTGATCACTTTTCTGCACCCTGTCCGTTTTTGCTCTCTCCGAACACGCCCGACAACATTATGGGTCTTGATATGCGTAAGCACTTCAGAGCTACGATCCGCTGCTCCCCTACTGGAGTACGTGTGATCTTAAACGATAATCACCCCCTGACAGACCGGATGTGTGTGGTTGCGGAGGATACTGCATTAGCTTCCCTTCCACATTCTTTGTGGGCCACTTCGGATACTGATGTGGGACAGATGGTGATTCCGCCTGTCCACATTAGTGTCCAGGAGGGTGCGGTGTTACCGCGCCTCCCTCAGTATAGTATTTCCCAGGAGGGGGAGGAGGCACTCATACAGATTGTGCAGGATTTGATTAAGGTGGGAGTAGTGGAGGAAGTTCCCTACAATGTCTGCAATAGCCCTATTTTACCTATTTTGAAGAAAGATACTGACACCAGGGTTTATCGTTTTATCATTGATTTAAGAGAAGTGAATAAGATAGTGATACCTCAGTATCCAGTGGTTTCTAATATCACGACGTTACTCACTTTAGTCCCGCCAACGGCGACCACGTTTTCAGTCATTGATTTGAAAAATGCTTTCTTTTCGATTCCTATTCATCCTGATAGCCGATATCTTTTCGGCTTCACTTTGAATAATAGGTCTTATAGGTTTTGCAGAGTCCCTCAGGGCTATACAGAGAGCCCTAGTATTTACAGTCAAGCATTGAAAAGGCAATTGGATTCTTTTGTTCTGCCTGAGGGTGTCGCCCTCATACAATATGTCGATGACATCTTGTTGGCGGCCGACACTCCTGAACTGTGTGAGAAGTGTACGTTATCCTTGCTTTCCTTTTTGGCATCTCACAATCACAAAGTGTCGAGGAAGAAATTGCAATTCTGTAGACCAAAGGTGACTTATTTGGGTCACCTTTTGTCTAAGGAGGGGCGTGCACTTACACCAGATCGTATTCAAGCAATTTTGGACACACCAGTACCTTCCACACAGAAGGATGTGCGTGCATTCTTGGGTTTGGCCTCTTTCTGTAGGCAATGGATATTGGGGTTCTCACACATAGCTAAGCCATTGTTAGCACTTTTGACAAAAGACACTCCGATTCCTCTTCCCTGGTCCAATGAGTGTGAAATTGCCTTTCAGCAATTACGGCAAGCCCTTTGTTCAGCACCAGTGTTAGGTACCCCTGATTATACGAAGCCCTTTTCACTGTATGTGCATGAGAAAGATGGATGTGCATTATCAGTTTTAGTGCAGATGCACGGTGACAAGCAGCGCCCTTGTGCATATTTTTCGGCTGTACTTGATCCTGTTGCCCGAGCATTACGCTCGGTTGCGGCGACAGCTGTGTCAATACGCCAAAGCGAGGGAATTGTGTTATCTCACAAGCTGTTGGTATTAGTTCCCCATGCTGTGGATGCCCTGCTTAATCAGACAAAGACGCAGCATTTTACCAGTGCTCGTTTAACGGGATATGAGTTGACGCTTTTGGCTCCTCATATTACATTAAAGAGGTGTGCAACGTTAAATCCAGCCACATTGTTGCCATTTCCGGAAACTCAGTCTGAGGCACGAAAAACACATGACTGTATTCTTGTGACTGAGGAACAGACAAAGGGTCGTATTGATCTCCAGGATACGCCCTTTACAGATGTAGATGGAGAGCTGTGGGTGGACGGATCATGCCTGAAGCTACCAGATGGTACGACTTCAGCAGCGTATGCAATTACCACATTACAAACAATAGTGGAGACAGCACGCATACCGCAGAAATCAGCTCAAGCAGCGGAACTGATAGCATTAACACGAGCATGTGAGCTCAGTGCAGGATTGTGTGTGAATGTTTATACAGATAGCCGCTATGCCTTCGGAGTAGCGCACGATTTCGGCCTACTCTGGAAGGAGAGAGGGTTTCTAACGTCACATAGAACCCAGATAATGTATGGGGAGTTAGTTCACAACCTTTTGACTGCATTAACATATCCAAAGAAGATTGCTATAGTTAAATGTAGTGCCCATAAGAAGGTGGTTGATAAAGTGGGAGAAGGGAATGCTTTAGCAGATCGGGTGGCACGAGAGACTGCGATGCAGCCTGGTGCTATTGCAATGTATGTTGTGAAATCACAGACAGAAAAATGGCATGATGCCAGGAGAGAAGTGTTGGAGATACAGAAGGCCGCTTCCGATAAGGAACGGGAGCAATGGTCCAATGATGGAGAATTAGATGATGAAGGGTGTTGGAGAAGTAAGCAGATGGATAAATGGAAGTTACCCACAGCTTTCGTACAACCTATGGTTCAGATGGCACATGGACTAGCGCATGTCGGAGCTTCCACAATTGTTAAATTACTCACACGAGTTTGGGAGCATCCGGAGATCGCTAGTACGGCAAAGAGGGTAGTGCAGACCTGTATGATTTGCCTGAGGTATAACCCAGGGAAGGGTACACGAACTCCAGCTGGAGGGTTTGCGACACCCACTGCACCCTTTGAGGTTTTGCAGATGGATTACATTCAGCTTGAGCGCTGTAACAATCTGAAGTATGTTCTAGTAGTGGTTTGTGCCTTCAGTAAATGGGTGGAGGCATACCCTACGAAAGACAATACTGCAATGACTACAGCAAAGATGCTATTGAAGGAGTTTTTCCCTCGATATGGGGTTTGCAGATTGCTGTGGAGTGATAACGGACCTCATTTTGTAGCCGATGTTATCAAGTATGTCCTGAAAGGCCTAGGCATTACGCAGAAGTTTCATGCAGTGTTTCACCCTCAGTCTGCGGGATTGGTTGAGAAATATAACGGTACTCTGAAGCTTAAAATCGCTAAGATCCAAGCTTAGACTTCTTTGACTTGGCCATATGCTTTACCGCTGGCATTATTGTCACTTAGATCGATACCGCATTCTCGGACTGGTCTCACACCCTACGAGATTGTGTTTGGACGCCCAATGAATATTTGGGGTCCACCAAAACCGCAGTCAATGTATGATGTACCTTGTGTAATGATGAGTGATTATCTGGCACAGTTAACGGATAATTTGGTTTCTTTTCATCAACAGGTTCGAGAAGCGCTCCCTGATCGGTCCACAGGTGAAGGTCATAACCTCCGACCTGGCGATCTGGTAATGGTAAAGGTGTTCGAAAGGACGAACAGTCTGGAACCGAGATGGGTTGGTCCTGAGCAAGTCTTGCTCGCAACGAGGACAGCTGTGCGAGTTTCCAATCGGAAGAACTGGATCCACTCCTTGCACTGTCGTAAAGTGCCGTCTGGATTGGTGGATCCTGCTGTGTTGACCGACCATCGAGAAATCCTGACTGCGGAGAAAGGCCGTGCTGTGGAACCGAACGACACTGAGGAGCTCTTCCCGGACCAAGCGATCCCTGGAGGAGGGAGATATCATCTTCGACCGAGGAAGTGATTTTTCTTTTTCTGTACCCAGATACGTTGTCAGAACGGCCCTTAGGTTAGTGAAACGGAGAGCCAATGAGGCAAGGGGGGGGGATCAGCCCTGCATTAGTGTAGTGACACCCGTCTTGGCCCGCTGGTGAAGAAATCAACGGCTGCCTAAGGGGAAGAGTTCTGACAACCTTTTTAGTTTCAGGAAGATATTGACTTTTTACTGCAAGATGGAAAAGAAGAAGATTCTTTGTGCGACAAGCTTTATTATCACTGTAGCTATTGTTGGTATAACCACATGGTTTGTTGAGGATGTGACTCCTGCCCGGGAGTTGCTTGTTTTGACCACTCCAGTGCCTGAGGAGCACTACTTCTATACCCTTCCGTATCAAGAATTGAAGCATCGTCAGTCTTATTTGAATAACACTTTCATCCAGATGTTGCATCATACCCATGTTGCTACGAATGCTACGAACTGTTGGATATGTGGTATGATGCCAGCTCATCAGAAGAATGAGGAACGCCGTTCATACCTCTTCCTTTCTCTCATAATGGCTCTTGTAGAGCATGATACACTTTGCTTTTTGCCACACGGAAACCTACAGTGGGACGATTACTTTTCAGACTTAATAGGGAATGTCATCAAGATAAAGATGGCTATCCACAAGTGAATGGGACAATATGGGAATGGGAAGAATATCGACCAGACAATGAATCGATTCCCTACATCTTCACGAACACCAGAGACACTACAGGACAAGAGCGCTTTGTGATTCAAGTGGCACAAGCTCAAGCGGACCTGTGTGTCCAGAGTGTGGGTCATATTCCTGTCGGTGTTAGTGATTGTATTATTGTCCTGAATATAGATGGGCTAAATAATAGTACTTTCTTAGCCTCCCATAATACATACTTCGTATGTGGGAATAAGGGTTATTATCGTTTACCAGCCGGCTGGTCCGGAGTATGTTATGTAGCATTTTTATTACCTCCTGTATTCTTAGCACCTGCATCCTATCATAAAGATTTGAAGCTGCTGAACAATGTAACTGTGAATAGATATAAACGCACTCTATCTATTGATGATGTTGATCAAACTGATACTAGCTTACAGCAGTATATCGATTTTAACTTAGGATTGTTTTTCTTTGTTGGGGCTGCCCTAAATAGTAGGAAGGTTCGAAGATTGACAAGAGTCGTAGAGGCTGTGACGAATCAAACCGCTGCTGCTCTTGGGAATCTTACGGAAGAATTACAAATTACTAGAATTGTTGCATTACAGAATCGTATGGTACTAGATGTTATGTTAGCTGATAGAGGCGGAGCATGTAAAATTATCGGAAGTAGTTGCTGTGTGTTTATTCCTGATCATACGCCATCAGTTTATAACGCTATCAATAAATTGCATAAAATCGCAGCTGAGATCCATACAGAAAATGGTACTTGGTCCTTTTCTGGATGGTTCTGGGCCTTGATCACTACATGGGGATGGAAGGTTTTAACTGGTCTCTGCATTATTGTAGCAGTTCTGTTTTCCTGTTGCATCTGTGTCCAATGCGGTCCTTTACTCTGTTCTTTATGTGTGTCATTTTGCATTCGTGATAAAAAAGCTATTACCAATGTTACCCATCATAAATATTTAACCAAAGAGGTGGAAGAGATGATGAAAATTGATGTCTATGATGATTATCCTAATAAGCCGAATGTCTTCAGTAAATGCTGAAAGGGTCGTCTGTTGAAAACTAATACGGCGATATGATTAAGCATTTACTAAAGACATGAATTCCCCTTCCTTAGACAAATGTTTCTTGTCTTATGTTGACTAATGTCTGGACTCCATTTTTTATTGTCATGTCTCCACGTGCTGTGCACGAGAAGAGTCCTACCTTCTCGCTAGTTGCTCTTGTAATCTGCCTAGTAACAGTCTATAAATAGCTCCTTTGTCCGTCTGGCGCATGCCCAGACTTGACCACATCTGTAATCAGTTAGTCCTTGCTTGACCATGTTTTCGCGGGCTCAGGACATAGTCGTCCCCGCCCACATATTGATTCTGTATCGAAAATGTTCATAAAAGGTAAAGAACTTTGCCTCATGTTGTATCCGCCCATTTATGAGCCCCTCTGTTGTGTATAAAAGGGGACCGCGTACGCAAGTTCTTTGTGCTACTCTATGCAATACTGAAGAGTGTTGTATGGGTTGTAGGACCACCCTTAAGGGTTAATAAACTTTGTCTTTGTATTTGCAGCCTCCGTGCCAACTTCCTTCTAACTTTTGTTACAGGAGAGCGAGCCCTTGTATTTCTGCGGGCCTAGCTGGGGCCTGTGTTCTTCAATAGGAGGCAGCAAGTGATGCATATAGGTGTTTGCCCGCCGAGCTCGGACTCGTCTCCACCTGTAGTTTTTTTCACCCCTGGCACACGTCCAAGCGCTTCATACAGACTTGTTAGTGTTCTTTGCACCTGTGCTCCTGGCTCAAAGCTCTCGCTTCTGTGAAAGATATAGCGGCGCGCTGCCAGGGGTACTGGAACAAAGCCCAGACTAGTGGTGCCAAGCATCACAGGAAGAAATGTCACAAATGAGCTACGCAGCTACGCCCCTTCAGCAGGAGAGTGACAAGATGAAATATGTAGCCCGTGGTGCATTTTGGAGCACATTGTTGCAAATATATTACTAACGCATAGTGTAGCAGTGCACTGCCATTTACAGACAGCAGATTTTCCATTGAAGTGATCACAAAATTCACACTGACATGCAGTTTCACTGATAAAACTATTTAGAGCCATGGTTGGATTGGGGATTAAAAATCGTACTGGGCACATTAAAAAACAAGCATTGGCATAGCCAATAGGTCTTGCCATTGGGACCTTATAAGTGTTTAGTTATCCAGCACAATATCCTTGGTGCAACAACATCAAGTGTTGCATGGCTAAACACTTATGAAGTCCCAAAGGCGAGACCTATTTTCTATGCCAATGCTTGTTATTTATTACGGTAGCAACAGAGAATAGTGCAGAAGAAAAGGAGTAAAGAGTTTCTTCCCAGCCTGCACCACAAACGAAACATGATAAAAGCAAGATATGACATGGATAACGTGCACAGGGGATGGGGGAAGCAAGTACACAACCAGGCTAACAAGTACAATCGGTCTAGTCTAGTGGAACAACAACTTCACTTCAAAGGACAAAAGACATGAGAGGGACTTCAAGAGACCTTTGAACTGCTGTGTTTGCATATTACTCACCTACATCAAGTACAGCTCTACTATTCCAAATCCAGTTTTACTCTCCAACCAGGGCACGTAGCTGCTCTTAATCTGCATATTTATTCACTCTCCCTTACACCTCTGAACTGGCCGTACATGCTGTCTTATTTCAGTCCTCACAGGTTGTGATTGGCTAGCGGGGGAGGTGCCAGTCTAGGTCTTAAAACTAATCGCAGGATTGTTGCATGTGCTCTATGCTGGACTGTTCCTGTCTTAGTGTACACCTTTCTCAGGCGCTGCTCTCTGCAGATTTGGGGATGAGATCAGGGCTGATGTAGAAAGTGGGGAACTCTCCCTCTCGAATTAAACTAATGATGCTCAGTGCCTGCATATTTAGAGAACCTTCAAAAGTGGGGCAGGGACAAAAGGTGAAAGGTAGGGTAAGAAAGAGGTGTTGGCAGGCATCACGTCCATCCAGCCACCGGCAGCTGGATGCTGAATTAGAAACCTGCTGCTCTTCAATTATTTTAAGTGGTGCCTATGAGGGAGAGACATACACTAAATATGTCAACACCTCCAAGTCGTGAGAGTGCCACCTCACACAAGGACGGTTTTTCTGTGAATATCATTAAGCTTATTGTGGTTTTTACGTGCTTAGCTAAAATGGATACGTGAAACTGCTCGTCCTAAGAGGGTTTGTGTAACAGTCTTCCAAACAACTTTTAGTGAAACTATTGGCAGGATAAACTGTTCAGCCATAAAAGATGCAACACAGAAGCCATCTCTCACCTCTGCTGGCCCCGCGCAACTCCACCTTAAGTGAATAGCCATCAATTTGTGTTTTTGTGTCCGTTTTCTACAGCGCAAACTCAACCTGAAGGTACTGGTTGGAGCCTTTACATGAGCATCAATTACATCACACATCGGTTAGGCATCGGTTTCGCCTATGTGATGAATACAATAAGCTGTTTTTATCACTCACCATCAGGGATGAAGAGAAGAGCTCCCTTACAAGTATCACAGGAGTGGAGATGATGTAGCCAGTGGCCAGAACTGCTGATTTGAGAGCTGGGATCATGGGTCGAGTCTTGGCATCGCAACATCCTGTGATTCTGTCAAATCACTTAATCTCTCCGGGTGATAGGTTTAACTGTATAAATCTGCTTCAAGATGAAAAAGCAGAAAGAGGCAAAACTTTATGAAAAAAGTGTTCCACCAAAGTGGATGTTAATGGTATTTTGGCTACAGGAAACTGATCAGAGAAGCAGATGAGGAACAAGCATTGGTAAATGCAGGCTAAATATGCTACAGCCAATAGAAATGGAGGAAAACTAAGTGGCAAGCACAGGAACCATTGAAAAACCAGAAAAACAATAGATTTCACAAGCACAGTTCAAGCGCTGTGCAGGCGAAACCTAAAAAGAGCGGTGCATATAAAAACAGCTCTATAATGACTCGAGCTTTACTTTATGGGCATTCCTGACTTCAGGACACTAAAAGCCATGAGAATGGGGTACAACTTTACTCTGAAGCAGCGACTTATCAATGTAATTCAATTTTATATGCTATTCCTTGCCCCATGGTCTACTTTTGTTAGTATTAGCAGCACGATGCTGGGTGAAGGGGCACTGCTGCAGAGTTACAATGGGACACACGCCACATCTGTATCTCCACCATTGCACTCCAGCTCTAATAGTGGCATTGCAAATAATACATGCAGGGCTCATGGTGACTGCAGCATGCTCCCTGCCTACTGGTAGCAAACTCTAAAATGGGTATCAAGCTGAAGATGCTACGATGCACATCACACACGTGCAGACAGATATGCCCAAGTAAGTGCATGTTGCAAATGCCCTCCACAGCACTGTCCAGTTCATGCTAGCATGGCCGCTGCTCTTCAAGTCTGAGGCCATCAACACAACAATTTTATGTATTGAAGGAAGCCATGGAAATTAACATTATTTTAATTATGACAGTAAACTGAGTGTCCTGACTCAGTCATTTGGAGCCAGGGGTCGCTAACAAGGAACCAGGGTTCAACAGGTTGCCTTGGAGTTGTAGTTGAGACCCCTGGCTACACCTAACTGTTTTCAATGTTAGTAGTGGCGTACAGGATTTCCGAGGGCTGACACATCCATCAACATTGACAAATGTGTCAATCAACACACACATGATCAAAATCTACTCACAAACAACATCTGCAGTTTCCACTAGAAAAGACACTCCTCAAACCATACAAACCATTTACCGCTCACAACACAACTACCTGCATCAGACCCACTTCTTAATTGTTTTTTATATCTGGAAGAAGACATCCATGTTATCTGAAAATGAGTTACCTGTGACGGAGATGAGATCATTATGATCGCGCCCTAGTTGTTTGGAGCACTGGTCCAGAGAACAGCCATAAGCCACATAGGGAAATATTGGCCTGAATTGTGGATAAGTTGAATACTGTACCCAACACCAGATGCTCAAGGTGGAAATCTGCAAGCAGTGAAATGGCCTGCGGGCGAGAGTGCAGTGATAAACTACAGATATGAAGAAAGGAGAGATGGAACAACTTTGGGGCATATTATCAAGAACGGCGTTAAAATTATCGCCGCTTTAGCGGCAGGAAACTGCCGCTAAAGCGGAGATAACGGTCTTCATAATATGCCCTGGAGAATTCCAATAGAAGCCCAGGTTCACACCAGAACATGGGCTTCTATTGGAATTCTTTGCAGCATATTATCAAGCCCATTATCGCCGCTTTAGCGGCAGGAAACTGCCGCTAAAGCGCCGATAATTTTAACGCCGTTCTTGATAATATGCCCCGTAATTCTCTACAAGATAAGGAGCTGCCACAGGAGTACACACACACATAATCTGTGCTTTTTCACAAAAACAGCTGTCACATGCCCACTTCAAATAAGCACTACACTCATGGAACCTACAGAGAGTCACATTCTGCAGTGCTCATAGAGCAACGTTCTACAGCATGCACTGAGCTAAGACATTTCAAATAGAGAGTACCCTTAAGAAATATATAGGTATGATGTAACAGAGAGTCATTTCCCTTACTCCTAGGGCACACCAAGAGGCCCTGGCAACAGCTGGTGGGTTTCCCAGTCCCCTCAGCCCCATACATTCAGAGGAGAAGGTGTTGTCTACACATTCCACACTGAGGGCACTGTGGGAATTGCAGGCAGAGTGGAGACTGGTTAGTATAACCACAGGCACAATAACAATATTTCTCTCTCTCCACACTCTGCCACCCTTAATTCCTAATGCAAATCTATGCACTAATGCTAGCCAATTCACACAAGTAGGTTACCTGATGTCTCTCACAAATGACTTCATTCTCTATGTATTCATAATCTACCATACTCACCCTGGCACAATATTGCACTTAACACAACTCATATAGGTAACACAATCAAACAGATATCATGTCACGTCTGGACAACAAATCACACATCCCATATGTTTCAACAACATCTATCAAGCTATTCATAACAATGTACGCTGTACCCACTCTTATCAGATTCACATAACACACGCTATCTCTCTTGATCTGCTTCAATATAAAAGAAATATATACACATTGTGCTGTATGTCGTCTCTACCCTCCGTATGAAGACAGGATTGTTGATCATTACCAATATTGACATCTAAGTGTTTGAAAGACTCTGCTTCACACCGTGTTGCTAAAGCACAGCACGATGGACCGTGGGACAGGACAGCCGAAACAGCTCTAAGTTTCACCGCGCACACACAGTAGGCTAGCCCAGGTGCAGGAAAAACATTGGGACCCTTGATTTGATCAGTAGCGTACAAAGGCACAGAAGACCTGTTTTCCATTATAAAGGTTAAATGTTCTAGAGTTAATCATTTTTCTAAAATTCGTATAAATATTTTTTACAAGGTAAAGCCGCAAGATCTCAGTCATCCGTCTCAACTATGTCTCCCACTCCGCCTGAGGAGTATATATCACAAGCTTTCAGTAGGAGTAGCACTGCAGCCAATGAGGATGGTCTTCAAGACCAACTTGGCCCTTTAGGTTTGTGAGATCAGCACCCTTCGCCTCTCCCTCTCCCTGAGGACACAGGAACCATCCTGCAGTGTTCTGTCTCCATTACATGCATCATTGCCCCACAAATCCTCTGTGACCCCATACCTTCTAACAGTGTGACCACCAATGTTCTGGCTCATGTGATACCATTTGCTATGCCGGCCACGACACACTAAACCTGTGGCCGTCCACTCAGGTTTGCTGGGCAGTCTAGAAAAGTCTGGTGCAGAACCTGCTGCAGGGAGGCAGCTCAGGGTGTGATCAGCAATGTCAGCACCAAGGGTAGAGAGCAAATGGGTGCAGCTACTCTGCAAGAGGATCAGTTGGGCCAGATTATTGAATTTCTAAGCGTTCAAAGCATTCGAATGAGGACCCATCATGAGATTCACAGGGTCAACAATGAATAAGCATCGGAGCATCACCAGTGTCCACACCTTAGATTTGCAGGTCTGCAGCAGTGTTTCATTTGGCTTCCAGGTTCCATGGTCAAGCACCATCTGCTGCCAGTTTAGTCCCAGAAACATCTACAGTGTTGCCACTCCCGCTGCATCCGTTTCCCTCCGGAGGAGTTGTTCTCCTGGCCGGATTTGGGACAAGACCCAGGAACCCACCACCCACTGATACAAAAATCAAAGTCCTAATGTGAGCATGTGGACTATTCACCTTATCCACCTTATGCCCACACCTTTCCCATCCACTCATGGCCTGTTGTCTGGAATAGGACTCTAAGCAATTGTTGGTTCATCTTTAATTTCTCATCCATCATTCAAGTTACCTTTTGTTCTGAAAATCTGAAATGATACGCATGTTTTAAAACTTTAAAGCGATACAGCAATGAATAAAAAAGAAAGTATATTAAGATTTTCTTCTCATAAAATGAAATAAATGTTACATGAATGTGTTATGAAACTCATTTAGTATGCACACACAATACATATTTCATCATATAATTACAGGTGTCTATAACTGCATCTATAGTGTTTTGCTTTTTACTGTAGAAGTGCTAAACCTCCAAAAGCCAACAATGTCTGCTAACACTTGTCTCCATAGAAACCAGTCAGAGAAGACACAACATTAGGAAATACAGACCCAAATATAACAAGCATTTGCAATGCATTAGGTCTCGCATTTACGCGAGTTTGAGCTATTGACATTGCAAATAACAATGCCTATTGGCATTGTCATTTACAATGCCAATAGCTTTAACTCGTGTAACTGCGAGACCTATTGCATTGCAAATGCTTGTTATGGTGTGCATTGTCTGGAAAACTTGCATTTTTATTGATCAACTTGTGCGTCCACTTTCCTACTCTGTAGGAGCGTGTCAAAAAACTGCCAGACAGACCATGCCCCCGCGTACATACACACACAATCCTCCAAAGGAAACATTACGAAGGTAAATACAAGACTGGAAAGCACAACATTTGGTAGGCGTCCTGGACGGGTCTTATCAGTGTGTGTAGCCAGCATTTACTTTTAATACCACGTGCAGCTCGCCACCCAGCGCCCGGACACGTTCTAAGAGCTAAAGCGGAGACATGGTTTGCACGGGGTCGGTTTTGCCACATCCTCTGCTTGTGGGGGCAGTCTGAATGCCGGCCCGGGGAAGAGAGCTGGGTCTGTCTTTACAGCTAGATGTCTGTAAGCGTGTGTTTGTGCCTCTTCATGTCTGTGGGCGGGGTGTTTGTGTGGTGTGTGCGCCTATTCACTCGCCTGTATGTGTTTGTGTGCCTCTGTGTGTTTGCCCGAGTGTGCATTGTGTTTGTGTGTGGGCACTAATCTATACATATTATTGTGTTTGTACAGATGTGTATGTGTTCGTGCCTATTCATGTCTGTGTTGGTGTGTGCCTATTTACTCGAGTATCCGTGTTTGTGTGTGCCTCTTCATTCGTGTGTGTGCCTCTTCATTCGTGTGTGCGTGAATTGTGTTTGTGTGTGGGCACTCATCTATACAGATTATTGTGTTTGTACCGATGTGTGTATGTGTTTATACCTATTCATGTGTGTGTGTGTGCCTATTCACTCGCGGGTGCATGTTTGTGTGTGCCTCTTCATTCGTATGAGTTTCCAGAGTGTGGGCATTGTGTTTGTGTGGGCACTCATCTATGCATATTAGTGTATTCATAAGGATGTGTGTATATGTGTCTGTGAATATTCGTGTGTACGTGTGTTGTATGTGCCTATTCACACGCGGGTGTGCATGTCTGGTGTGTGTGCCTATTCATTGGTGTGTGTTTGCCCGAGTGAATGCGTTGTGTTTAGGTCTATGTGCGCCGCACTCATCAATGCATATTAGTGTGGTTGAAAGGATGTGTGTGTGTTTATTTTCTATGTGTGTAGTTACTCATGTGTGCCTGCGTGTGCACAGACAAAATGCATTTTTGTGTGTGTTTGCGCTCGTCTTTATATACGAGTGTTTTTAAGGCATTGCGTGAATAAATGTGTCTTTTCAGCGCTTGTGTGTGTATGTGTAAGATTGTGTATTTGTTACGGCCACACTGTGAAATAAAAATGTATGGAACTTGGCGACAATGAAAAATATGACACATGTTCCAAGTCCTCCCCAAGCCTCGTTTACTCGTAATGTTCCTTTCAACAGTATAATTTCGTGCCTACAGATACCCACTTCGACGTGCTCCTGCCACGCATGCCATTCAGACTTTGTATGTGTAGTAAGCATGTTCGTATGTAGCCCTCCCCTGCTGCACGTCAGCGTAGAGTGAAACTTCCCCGCGGCCACAGATCACCTTTTTGGCCCACTGACAGCCACTGCGAGAAACTCATTGCTTTCAGACTCAACTCTGGCTCTTAATTGTTGCGGTTATAAACACCTGGAGGCGACTTATTTCAAAGCATGCACTATACAAGAGTAAAAAGCTGAACAAAAAATAAAAAATAAACAAAGACAGAACATCCTGGGAAAACTTAACACTCAGAGTGCAAGATTCAGTAAAACGTGAAATATAAACTGGAACGAAATCACTAGCTTGGATTACCTGAACATAGCTCGGGCAAATCACTTAACAGATCCCAAAGGCGAGACCCACTGGCTATGCCAATGCTTGTTTTTTATTGTTGTGCATTTTGACTTTTACTGGTTTGGTACTGCATGGACACTTTCCAAATTGCTCCAAGTTGTCTGCTCTGCGCAGAAGCAGGAGGGGGGGGGGGGCGAGCTCAGGTTAATTTTGTGACTGAGGGTTGACAGACCCATTGTTCCTTGAGGTGGGTAGTGCCCATCCCAATTATTAATTCAATGTTTTACCAAGCAGAATAGGTTAGTGATGTCCATACCAAATTTGTCGTAACATCCTTCCCCTCCCACAATTATAATAAACCTACTCTCCACAGATCTGCAGGTTGTTTTCAGGAGGAAACTTGTTTTAATAAGTAGAAGTTATAAACAAAGGTACAGAACCAGGAAACGAGTTAAATCCATGAAGTGAGAGAAAAAAACCCAAAAAAAACCACATTGAACAGGCCAGTGAACATGATCCCAATTGCTGTATAAAATTAACGCAATGTGCAGTAAGCCGGTTTACTTCCATACATTAGACTATATTATGGCAATAATACGAAATATGTCCTTTGCACTACAGTACTAAATGGGTAGAACAACGTGTATTCATATTTTGGTTCCTAATAACTTGTGTTATGTGCCACATGTGTTTTCCCGGCATCCTATGAAGACCCACCAGAACCTACAGGAACACTGGTTGCAAGTTCTATACAGCAACACCGGCCGGGGAGACCCCATGGCCCCTCTGCTGTGCTCCTCGCTGTGACAGATGCATTACCCCTCACTGCCGCGCTTGCCTTTTTGCAGACCTCAGTCGGGGCTGGCAGACTATTGCGACTTATTGCGAGGTGGTCCCACTCATAACCCTGCAGCTGCGTTTTAAGGCACTCTTAATGAAGCTCGAACACACAAGTGTGAGTTATGCATCAGTGGCAAGTAACCCGTCGTGCTTTTAAAGGCCATTTGTACATCGAACCCCTCTCCCCCCACCACCCGACAAGGATTGGTATAGTCCACTTGCCATTCTGCCCTGGATGTGTCTGCTTTGCTGTGTTTGCTGGAAGATGCGCTTTGTTGACAAACAAACGCATATTGTTTGTATGCACTCTTTCCCCTACACATGCAGCAATTGTTCTGTGCCAATGGGGCGCGCGGACATGGCGAGGGGCACTGCCGCGACGATCAGATCACGTGCCTACCAACAGTGAAAAGCGCTCACATTTGGCGACGTGGCAACAACAAACATTCCTGTATATACACACACCCCCCTGCAAGTCCCTGGGGGCCAGAATATATTTCACGCCAAATTGGAAAATCTGGCATCGTACTAAGAAGCTGGAAGACTCCGCACAAGGAGGCACGTCTGCACTACCAGAAGAGGAAAAGTACGTACAAGCTGCGTGATTACAGAGGAGCAGTGCCCTGGCACCGTGCCCGTTGCCCTCGCCAATATTCGTATGACAGAGACATCCGTCTAGACGGACTTTTATCAGCAAACTCACTTCGCTGTGAGTGACGCAGTCGCCGATAAACAGGTACATGGAGTTTGGAATAAAGCTCTGGGTACCATCGGCGACAGACAGGACGACGCCATGCACGGGTCCTGCCCTAAGCCCTGCTCGGAGCCCCCGGTACTCACCGTCCGACGGTGCAGGGAAGCCGCAAATCGAGGGGTGAAGCTAGCGCTGGAAGGCAGCCAGGGGCGCGGAGAGGGGAACTCTTATTATACAAGACTGTAGCGGGAAGATTTTTTACCGCGTTAGAAGTTTCATCTTTATTATTGCCGTGTTTTGAGCACGCTGGCTCTGAACTGTTATGTGTGCCCCAGCATTTTTCACGGGAAAAAGTCGCAGACATAACACTTCAAAGCTACCGTGCTAAAAAGAGAGCAATAATAACGCAGTAAAAAGCACTCCAGCTACAATGTTGTTATACAAACAAAATGCCGGGGAACACATAACAGTTCAAAGCCAATAATAAATATCAAACTTATAATGCGGTAAAAAGTCCGCCCGCTACAGTCTTGTAATCATACAAAAGGCTGGGGCAGACATTACAGTTCAGAGCCAGCGTGCTCAAACAGCCTACAACCTCTATCAGTGATAAAACGAAGGTAAATAAACAACATGCATTAAAGTCTCCAATTACAAAGGCATAAGGCAGGCTACAGCGTGCTAACCAGATAGCAAGCAAAGTGAAAGGACACTGTAGTTAGAAACCGCTGCATTGGAACTACACGGAAGTTAGACAAGCAGGATGGCTCTGTCTCCCTTCACGCCCAGGGAGGAGGGAGATGCCAGCAGAGCATCAAAGGGCTGGGTGAGAAGGGAGGGGGGAATGCAAGGGTCAAAGCGGCGAAAGTGAAAGTAATCGAGCAGAGCATCAAAGGACTGGGTGAGAAGGGAGGGGGAATGCAATTAGCAGAGGAGCAGCTGTGCACGTGCATGTGATCTCGTGCACTCAAGGTTTAGGCCAGCCAAAAGTGTGGGTAGCACTTTGAAAATCTCACATATAAAATGTCTCTTCGAGCCTTTGGCTCGCGAGACCTAAAAATGAGTATGAGGCATAATGGCAAAGAAAACATGAGTTTTACAAGGTACATAATGATCTCAGCTATTGTGAAGATATAAAGTCAGTGCTACATTTGCTAGCAAACTGCTCCTTCAAATATATTAGAATGCAGATGGCAGTCTTCTGCCACACCTTGGGCTGTCCTCAAGTTTTATACAGATGTTATGTTCGGATGCTTAGACGCAGTCACAAACGACACCAAATCTCAACCTATATGCTATATTTGACATCATCATGTTTGAGTTCTGCATGTGTCAGATACCTTAGCTGAAACTCATTTACATTGCCATCACTCCATGACTGAGAGGAAGTGTGCTGCTATTTTTTTGAGAAACATCCCAGCAATGGTCAGACAACGTGCTCTATATATCAGCACTCCAAAGAACCCAACTATGACTTGATAATGCCCCCAGAAATTACATGATGGCATGACTTTGGAAGAATTCCGTAGAAATGTTAATGCACTTGTACCTGACATTATATTGGTGTTTGTCAGTTTTAACAATTGAGTGATTATCAAATATCAACAGCTGTAAAAAGGACATTCTCCTATAGCATCCATAGTGAGTGCGTGTGAGTGCCTGCCTGCCTTCTATTGTGACTCTTTTGCCTCCTTTGTGCCTCCTTGTGCCCTCCATTTGTGACTTGTTTCTGCCTCCTTGTGCCCCCGCTTGTACCTGTATTTTTGCCCAGTGGTGCTCCCTTCGTCCGTTCCCGTCCCTCGCTGCCCGCTTCCCGCCGCCGCGTCCCGTAGCTCCGCCACCTTGCACCCTATTGCCCGCCGCGTCCCGTAGCTCCGCCCCCCTCGCACCCTATTGGCCGCCCCGCTCCCACCTCCCAGCTGCTCCTCCCTCCCTCTCCCACTCATATGGAGGCTGCGCAGCGGCCGCGCAGTGGAAGCGCGCAGCGGGCGCGCAGCTGGCGCGCCGAAGGCGCGCCTAAGGCAAGCCCGTCTGCGCCCGTCCGCGCCTGGCCCGTGCCCAGCGCTAGACCCCCTGGCCCCCGCAGATGCCAGCCCACCCGCAAGATCTACAACGCCGCCACTCTCATCGCACTCAACACCGGCCGGAGCCCCGGCTGCTGCAAAGCCACCCCAAGACGCACCCACGGACCCTTCACCTGCCAATCCTGCAAGTTCTCCTGCATCCGGACCTGTACCGCACCCGCCGAGCCAAGCACCAACAGCAACCACCTGAAGCACCTGAAGTGCATCCTGCTCAACACCCGCTCCGTCCACAGGCACGCAGTGGAACTCTGGAACCTGCTCGACGCCACATGCCCAGACGTCGCCTTCCTCACGGAAACCTGGATGAACGCCTCCTCAGCACCCGACATCGCCATCGCCATCCCGGACGGATACAAGATCACCCGGAGGGACCGCGCCAACCAGAATGGAGGAGGCATCGCCATCGTCCACAAGAACACCATCCGCATCACGACCAACTCCGAAGACACCCTCACAGCTGCCGAACACCTGCACTTCCAGATCCACACCGACCCCAAGACCACCCTCAGAGGCACCCTCATCTACAGACCCCCGGGACCTCGCACACAATTCAGCGAAGACATCGCCGACTTCATCAGCCCGCACGCCCTCCCCTCCGCTGACTACATCCTCCTTGGGGACCTCAACTTCCACCTGGAGAACAACAACGACCGCAACACCACCACCCTGCTGGACAACCTCGCCAACCTCGGACTCAAGCAACTGGTGACCACCCCCACCCACTACGCCGGCCACACGCTGGACCCCGTCTTCTCCTCCAGCAAGGACATCACCTTCAGCCACGCCACCGGGCTCCACTGGACAGACCACAGCTGCGTCCACTTCAGCTTCAGAAGGACCACGACTCACCACCACCCGCAACTGGTCCCCCGCAGAAGCTGGAACAAGATCACTGCCGACCAGCTCACCACATCCCTGAACCAGAACCCCCCCACCAGATCAGCGAACCCCAACCAAGCCGCCAACAACCTCACGAAATGGATCAGCAACTGCGCAGACTACCTCGCTCCACTGAAGACCCCCCCCGCCAGACCCGGCACCAAGAAAGCATCTTGGTTTACCGACGAACTCAAGAGCTCCAAGAAGAACTGCCGGGCCCTCGAGAAAGCCTGGCGCAGAGACCCAACTACAGACAACATGACCACCCTCAAGATCGCCACTCGAAGACATCACCAGCTGATCCACGCCACCAAGAAATCCGCATTCAAGGAACGACTGGACAACAACGCCCACAACAGCAAGGAACTCTTCAACATCGTCAAAGAGCTCTCGAACCCCAGCGCCGGAAACAACGACATCACGCCCTCGCAAGACCTCTGCAACTCGCTCGCCTCATTCTTCCACAGCAAGATCGCAGACATACACAACAGTTTCAGCACACAGCCATCACACCCTACGACCGAAACAACGCCCCCCACCACCACCCTCCGCGCCTGGACCCCAGTCAACACCGAAGACACCATCCGCACGATGAACTCCATCCACTCAGGATCTCCAACCGACCCCTGCCCTCACCACGTCTTCAACAAGGCCGACTCCGTCATCGCACCCCACCTGCGGGACATCATCAACGCCTCCTTCGACACCGCCACCTTCCCAGAGAGCTGGAAGCACGCCGAACTCAGCGCCCTACTGAAGAAACCATCAGCGGACCCCACCGACCTCAATAACTACCGCCCCATCTCGCTCCTTCCTTTTCCGGCCAAAGTCATCGAGAAAACCGTCAACAGACAACTGGCCGCCTTCCTCGAGACGAACGGATCCCTCGACCACTCGCAGTCCGGCTTCTGGGCCAATCACAGCACCGAGACTGCCCTCATCGCAGCCACCGAGGACATCCGAGCTTTGCTCGACAACGGGGAAACAACGGCCCTCATCCTCCTGGACCTCTCCGCGGCGTTCGACACGGTCTGCCACCGCACCCTAGTGCAGCGCCTCAACAACATCGGTATCCAGGAGAAGGCACTGGAATGGATCATCTCCTTCCTCGCCGGAAGAACACAGAGAGTCCGCCTACCCCCGTTCAGATCCGAGGCCACCAAAGTCATCTGCGGCGTACCACAAGGATCATCACTCAGCCCCACCCTCTTCAACGTCTACATGAGCCCCCTCGCAGCCATCGCACGCCAACACAACCTCAACATCATCTCCTACGCCGATGACACCCAGCTGATCCTCTCCCTCACCAACGACCCTGCCACCGCCAGAACCAACCTACACGAAGGGATGAAAGACGTAGCCGAGTGGATGACGAACAGCCGCCTGAAACTGAACTCAGATAAGACGGAAGTCATCATCCTGGGATCATCACCCTCCGCCTGGGACGACTCCTGGTGGCCCCCTGCCCTTGGCAGCGCACCCAAACCAACAGACCACGCACGCAACCTGGGCTTCGTCCTGGACTCCTCCCTCTCCATGACCAGACAAGTCAACGCCGTCTCCGCATCATGCTTCAACATCCTACGCATGCTACGTAAGATCTTCCGGTGGATCCCCACCGAAACCAGGAAGACGGTCACCCAGGCCCTCGTCACCAGCCGACTGGACTACGGCAACTCCCTCTATGCCGGAACCACAGCCATACTCCAGAAACGACTCCAGCGCATCCAGAACGCCTCAGCACGCCTCATCCTGGACATTGCCCGACACAGCCACATCTCCGTACACCTGAGAAACCTGCACTGGCTCCCCGTCAGCAAGAGAATCACGTTCCGACTCCTCACCCACACACACAAAGCTCTCCACAACCAAGGGCCAAGATACCTCAACGACCGCTTGACCTTCTACACTCCCACCCGCCAGCTTCGATCAACCAGCCACGCCCTCGCCGCCGTCCCCCGCATCCGAAGAGCCACAACAGGAGGAAGATCCTTCTCCTACCTGGCTGCCAAGACGTGGAACTCCCTCCCCATCCACCTCCGCCTGACCCAAGACCACCTCTCCTCCAGGAAGCAACTCAAGACCTGGCTGTTCGAGCAGTAGCGGACCCCCCTCCCCCAAGCGCCTTGAGACCCTCCGGGTGAGTAGCGCGCTATACAAATGCTTGATTGATTGATTGATTGATTGATTGATGCTCGTCAGTATGTGCAAGATATTGACAATATCCAATTGTCTTTCAAAATACATTTAAAAAAGCTTATACTCTTGAATATGGAGTACACGAATATTGTGGCATACTAATATTGTACACAACATGTAGAGGGACAAAATATAGAAAAGTAAGTGCATATGCGGAAGTATAGATTTACTAGCTTTAACTCCATATCTGCTTACTTTGAAGATATATATATCTAATCAAGGTACATATATGTGGAGTTAGGTATAGAACATCTACACATACTTACCTTTAGAAATGTTGTCCCTTTTTTTTTAGTCTATGATATTACTACCCCATGATATTTTGCGTTCGATATTCAGGATCCACACCTAAAAGATAAAACACACTTTGAATTCTTTGAGAAATAAGAAATCTGGAATGTAAATAGTGGGTTAGTAGCATACAGTTGAAAAGAGGAAATGTTGATTGGGAATATAAACAAACAATTTATTGTTAGCAAGATCTTTAGAGTGCTAGGATGCTGACAGCTTTGGCTTCCACCTGCATGTGTTGTTTAAATTGGGGCGTGGATGTTCACATAGTTTTTTTAAAAAGTGTTGCTATTTTTAGAAAATTGTTGGTGTCTGATGTGCAGTTGATAGGGTGAGATTTTTCAAGCGTTAGGCTGTCTATGGAGAAGTCTGTGAAGCAACTGAAGGTGTGGTCTTCTCTTTTGGTTTGACCTTGGTTTGTTGGCAGGACACTGAGCAGGGAGATAGGGATGGCAAAGAGGTGGCCCAGTCCAGGAGTATGGGTGGTTTGCAGGGGATTGTTGATGATGTTGTGAACACAATGTCGAGGATGTTGCATTTGGAGTGTGTTGTTTGTGTGACATGCTCCACCGTGTTAAGTATTCTTCTGAGGTCTCTTGTATGTTGTGGACATGTATTGTCTGTGAGTTTGAAGTCACCATAGAGGGTAGTGTGGGTGTGTTGAACGGAAGAGGTGGCGAGAAAATCTGAGAATTCATCAGTGAAGTCCTTGATCTGTCCAGGAGACCTGTATATGAGATGGAAGGTGGTGGTCTGAGTTTCAGAGAGTGGAAAATGACATGTCAGCAGCTCCATGGAGTTGAGTGTTACTTGCTTGCCTAATGTGCAGGAGCAGGAGGACCTATGGAATACATTGAAACCTTCGCCCTATTCATGTGCCCAGCACACACAATGGATGCTGTAACCTACAGGAAGAAGGAAGTCGGGTTTGTGTCAGGATGTAGGGGTGAACCATGTTTCTATTAGGAAGAGGGCATCAAGCTTGTGATAGGTCATGAGGTCTGCAATGTCTGGCGTGTGGAGTACTGCAGGCAAGTGTTTATGACATGAGCTGGAATGTAAATTCTGTAATTTGAAGGTGTGTGTTAGTTAGTTGGATGTGTATGATGCTGGGCCTTTGTATAGTGTGACTGCTACATGAGAACTTGGGAAATCTAGGTCTGGTGTGATTGTGGGGATTGGGGGTATCAGGTGTTGGGTTAGACACATGCTCATATCTTAACTTGGCAGGTTCAGTGGAACAGGGG
This sequence comes from Triturus cristatus, assembly GCF_964204655.1. NCBI lineage: Eukaryota > Metazoa > Chordata > Amphibia > Caudata > Salamandridae > Triturus > Triturus cristatus. The sequence goes on along the minus strand of NC_140592.1, from coordinate 1,207,872,569 downwards.
TACTAGCCCAAGGCCCCTCCTGGCCCTAACAGGCCCCACTCAGGCAACTCCCTTGTACCACCCTTAACAGGCGACACCCTTGTTTGTCCCCCCCTTTGCTGCAACTACCTGAAGTGTTGACTGAAGTAGAAAGAAGGCAGGAAGTGTTGTCACTTCCTGTGCAGATGTATTATTGGAAATTCAGTGATGTCACTTCCTGTGCAGAGGGATGTTCGAAAATGAAGTCCTCGTGTTTGGCTTTGTTTTTTTAAAGAGGGTGTTGATGAGAAATCGATATGTGCAGATGGATGATGGGAAAAAACTATTTGTCTTGGTGCCAGGATGACCCAGCCATGTTTCCGCAGAGCAAGTATGTACCATATGAGGTAAAACTGAAGGAAGTACAATTTTAAGAATCACGATGCACCTTAGTCTTAAATATATTTGTATGTGTATGTAAAATTTGCAGGCGTAAGTGGCCTGTAAATTTGAAAACTCTTCCAATTAATGGACGCCGGTTTTGCACTTCAACTTTTATGTGTGGCAGGGTGTGCTCCATGAAGGTGTGCTCTGGAAGTTTGTGCACACCTACAAATGTACACATCTGTGGGTATTCCGATTTCATTTTCTGAATTCTTCCAGCTCAGGAAAAGCTCAGAAGTAAATCCTTTTTCATTTGGGGATGGGCACAGTCCCAAAAATTGGTGCAGGTGTGGTAGGGAGGGGGTCAGCTCCAGGGAGAGTGTGTGGGGTGTGGCACCCAACTAATAAATGGATTCTGGTTTGCGCAGCTGGGGGGGGGGGGGGGCTCCGGTTGGGGTAACAGTGTCTGTGGTCCGCTTTCCACTCGGATTAGCAGCCCTCATAGCACAGAAACACCTCACCATGAATCTTTGGAGAACTTGCAAACACCCACACCTCCTGTTCCATCACAAACAAAACAGGCCAAGAGGAAACAAAGGACTGGATGGCTCTTGCGTGGTGCAGAGAAACCTTTTAAATGTAATACAATTTTCATCCATTTAGCCATTGCATTGCAGTAATGGTTGGGAAATCTGTGTTCCAAACCTCACGAATCTAACTGACTAAACTACGCCCCTGGGGGTAGGGTGTTTTTCCACGGAGGAAAGTCTTTTACCTGTGGAGAAAAAGCAAGTGCACATGCATTTGCTCAGATTCTTTTTAGCATGCAAGATTATACATGCATGTATATTTTTGCATGCAAAAACTGAAGTCATCAAATTTTTCCAAGATTACACCTGGAAAACTAGACATCGGCGTATGTCCCCGTACCCAGGCAGGGGGGTTATCCCTGGGTTGAAGATGCGCTCTTTTCTTTAAGAATGAGGCCCACTGACTTTGCAGACCCAAAGACCCCGAAATGTGAATTGCATGACAAGCATTAACGGCGACCCTAGGAGGCAGTGCGCGCGCCCGTGAATAATTCAACATATTTATTTAAATGTAAAGACCGAAGTAATGCGGCACAATTGCAGAATGACAAGTTAATTGAGAATATTTGTTCTGCTTTGACAATGTTTGAGCCTCCTAATGAGTTTCTGTATCAGGAGGCGATTGATGAGCCGCAAGGCGCCCAGAAGAAGGGGATGAATGCGTTATTGATTGCAGAGAGCCCGGCGCCACCTACGCCATCACTCTTCACACCCCGTTTCCCGCCTGAGTCCAATCAGCAATAACAGCAACGTTATTAATGCATTTGACAAATTAGCAGCGAGAGCTTATCTGGTAATGAGAAAATAAGGCAACATGTCTCGGCAAACCGAAAGGAAATCATTACATCCCCGCGAGGCCAAATACAGTATGGCTTCTCAGGTCTGGGACCGGGGGGCCAGGGTACAGTAACATGTGACATGATGTTGGGAGATTGGTAGATACAGCGCTACTAGCAAAAACATCTTGTAAATAAAGCGCTTAATGAAATGTTTAGTCGCGGCGCTATTGCCATCATTTGAAGGCGGTTGGCTCCATGGGGGGTGGTTAATATGTGTAAATATTCACAACCTCATTCTTACAAATGTTTATGTCATGCTATGATAGGCACGTGTCTGCCCAAAGGTCCTCAAGGCGCTGTGATCCTAAAATGGCGAATAGCTAGCTACAAGGGACATTGTCCAGAGTATCAATAATGCATCAGCACTGAGATTTTTTGTTACACATTTAAGACTTAATTTACAAAGCCGTGTACACCAAACGTGCAAATGGTTTGTGTTGTGAGCAGAAGTTCACGTTCATTCACAAAACACTGATTTAAACTTTGAAATCCATTCAGTAGGGAGTCAGTGTTCCAAGCGTGGATGCCATGGAAAGTGAGTTTTACTCTGAAATTTGGGGGCATATCAGCAACACACGGCGATAATTATCGCTGAGCGCTCTTAGCGCGAGGATAATTATCGCTGGGTAACGTGGATTTTTATCGCTGAGATAGCATGCTATTAGCAACGCTTATCTCCTCAGCGATAAAAATCCTCACGCTAACTGGCTAACGTGAGATAATCTCACGTAGTGTGGCGTTAGCTTGCTGATAGGGACTCACAAACTTAGCCATGATATCCACCTTCCATAGGATATCATGGCTAAGTCAGTCCTGAAGCAGGCGTAAGGAAAGCAGCGATAACAGGGGTTATCGCTACTTTTCCTGCCGCTATGCTTCATAGCGTGGGGCTTGATGATAGGAGAAATGTCGCTTAGCGACATTTCTCCTTTCATGTTAGGTCAGGAACGCCCACTTTGCATCTCATTAGAGATGCAAAGCTGGGCGTTAGGAATCCCCATGCTAGAGCAAGGTTTCACGCGTTAGCGTGGCCTTGCTAATTAGGCGATAAAATTATCGCCGCTTTTCGTCCGAAAACGGCCGCAAAAGCGGGGATCATTTTTTATCGCCAGCTTGTAAATATGCCCCTTACTCCTGAAAAGGGTATGAGTAAGTCAGTTCAAAGGATGTGAACGGGCAGAGCAAAGTCTGATCAATTGTGCTGGTGTAGAGCAAGATTTTTCTTCACACGGATACTTTTTCTGCGAGTGAAAAGATAGCTCAAACATATGCAGTTTTTTAAAGTATAATTTTTTTTAGCTTTTCAGATAACAAAACAACATACATTAATCTAAAGCCAGATGTGAAATCTCAAATCCTTACTGCATTCCACAATATATTCGGCTCCCCCTTCCCTCCCAAACACATGCAGGTTTGATCAGCATTTAAACTTGTAATTGTACCTTGAGCACAATTATACTTGTGGAAGTGCCTGCTACTGATTGTCACCGTTTCCCAGGTGTACTTCCGGAATTCTATGAAAACTCCAAAAATGCAAAAATGGCACCAAAGTTGTGATTCATGCTTAAAATGTTTGAACAAAAGTTAGATGTCCGGATCTTTTCTGAACGTAATCTTGTCCTGTACATGAAGACTACATGAAGGGAGTTTCACAGGGCTGAGGTCAGAGCCAGTGTTTAATTTATAGAAGAATAAGCAGTGCTTTAAATGGGGAAAAATAAGTGCAGGTACTCATTAAAGTAGAGGTGTGTCAAGTGGGCGGGGTTAGGGGCAGAGCTAAGGGCAAAATAACATCACACATAGAGACTTCTGTAAAAGTTGCAGCACATATTAAAACACATGAGAAATGTGTTTATGTCAAAAAACACAGGTTAACTCATTACACAAAATGAAAGTCATGATGGCACTTTCTCCCGAATGGTCGCTGCGCACCTGATTGACAGTGCAGGGTCTGTCTAGAGACCCTGCCCTGTTAATCACAGCGTGACACAAACCCTCTCACCCCCCTGCAGTTTGGGGACAATGAAATGGGCGTGGCTGGAATCTTCACCAGCACCTCTGTAAAAGGATACTTCAGCCACGTTAATTACAAGCTCCTCAGAGGCAGAGCGGCCTCTGCCCTGCACTGGAGCAGAGAAGCCGAGACTGCCGTGCCGTGGATCAGGGTACCAGTACTCTCCCTGGCTACAGAGAAGTGCCGGTACTGACGGCAAAAAAAATCAGAAGTGCCGGTGCTCAGTACCAGTGAGTACCGGCCCATTTAAAGGACTGAGAATAAGTGCCGGTGACCAGAGCTCTAATCGGATACCTATGGCCGGCAACGGCGTGCCGAATACCAAGGCTGCCTAGCTTTGAATCAGGCGCGCAACACCCATTGGAATCAAAGGGCTTCAGCCCCCCCCCCCCCCCGTCGTGTGTGGCAGCCCGGGATGAGAGAGCTTCCCGGGTGAACACACAGCCGCACCCGAGCACTTCACAGGTCTTTAAAACACCATTTGCATGTTAATGAGGCCTTGCTGTTGTTTCACCCCTTCTAAGAGCCCCTGCAGCTCCACTCTGCCTACTGCTTAAAGATTCAGCCCCCCCCGAAATTTTTTCTTAGCCTCCCCCGAAATTTGGCTCTAGTTGCGCCTCTGCTTTGAATCCACCTCCTGTCTATTTAATCGACTACCAGAGACTCACTGCCCTTTTATATTACTCTTGCAGGTTTCTGCCTTCTCCCTTTGTGATGGCTTTCCTCTCTTTCTCCTTCTTTTTCCTTTCATGTGTTTTTCCCCCAGTTGATCTCGGGAAATTCCTGATAAGGAAAAGTAAATGTCCAAACATCGGTGCCGGTGGCTTCCACCAGCAACCACCAGCTCAAATTAAGTACTTGTCATAGCTGAGACTGACCAGTGGGTGGTAGTTATTTTCAAGATCTCACTGATGTCAGTCACAGTTGATGATCCAGCTCCTGTTGAAGATAAAGATGGTCCTTTTAAAAATGCTTCACCTGTTACACATTGCATTTTAAAGTCCACGTGCTGTGTCACCACTTGCCGTCAGTGAAAGAATCACATGCCAGGTGACGCTGTATGCGTAAGGCCAGCAGAACGATAAGCGACTGGATTCGGAAGCCTTTGCAGGCATTGGGGCCCTGGTACATCTCACCGGCGTGTTCTGTAGATAACTATACGAGCACTACTATTGCATTGACACGGCGGGGTTTATTGATGATGAAGCAACAGTACTACATTATTCACGCAAAGACATTAACTAACTGTTGGGATGAGAGTTTGCCTGCTTTGAAGAGCATCACCCAAAATAAAGGCAGAGTCTAGAAAGCCGACTGAGATGGACATATGAAAGGAGAACTGAACCAACTCAGGGGGATACGTACAAGGACTGGCGTTAACTAACTCTAACGTTAGTTAGCGGCAATTTTTTTACTTCCGCGTACTGCTGAAAACTATCGCCATGGTACCGACGTATGTACAACACATCGCTACATGGCGATAGTTTCTCATCGCAGTGGTATTTGTCGACGTAAACAACAGTGTTACGGTGATAAAAATATTTCCGCTAACGTGAAAAAAGTGGTGGCAGGCCAGTCAGCAGGCAGGAACTGCACGCTAATCAGTGTGACGCCACTTTTTCACGTTAGGCGGGAAAATCAACTACAAAACGCCCGTGAAGCATCCCACGCACCCAAAAAAAAAATAGAAGAACCATGGAGGAAGCTGGACCCAGTACTGCAGGAGAGAACAACCCCCCCTAACACCACAAACAGCCAGGAGGACCAGCCAGAGACCCAGGGTAAGGGGAAGAGGAAGAGGAAAACCAGGTTCAGCCAGCAGGAAAATCAGATCCTGATTGTGGAGGTGAAAGCGAGACAACACCAGCTCTTTGTCAGCTCCACTGTGTCATTGGGGACCAAAAATGCAATATAGCAGTCCATCCCAGCCAAGGTGAATGCTGTCGCAGACGTGAGGAGGACAGCGAATGACTGCAAGAAGCGCTGGCATGATGCTAAGCGCAAGACCAAGGAGAAACTGTCCGACAATCGCAAGGCAGCACTGCAGACCAGAGGTGGGAGTCCAGAGCCAGAGGAGGAGCTGGATGCCTTGGAGGAACAGGTGTCCGCAGTCATCTGTGAGGAGTCGGTGGTTGGAGTCCAGGGGCAGGATAGTGCTGAACAAGACCAGCTACATCAGCAGCAGGGTGAGTAACAACCAGGGACTGGGGGGACGGCGTGGATGGGCTCTATGCCACTCATGCTCAAATAGATATCCCTCCGTGCACACCCACAATGACTGCAGATCTTGTCCCAGATACTCTTGTCCCTGTAGGTATAGCCACCTATCACCCCAGTCAATTAATATGTCACAATATACATATTGGTGGTGTCACAGACTTGAAAATCTGCACAGAGAAGTAATCCAAAATTCAGACAATAAAATATTTACATCAGACCACAAAATAAGGCAAACATAAACAAGCAAAGGGGTACATTGACAGGAGATGTCGCAGGGAGTCTAAATGGCCCCCTTGCCTCAACACCACGCACAAATTGTCTGCACAGGGCTGCATCTCTGTGACAACAATATGATGATGCACCGTGAACGAGACCGATCATGTGCAGAAGTGAGCATGCCACCACCGATGGCAGCACACATGCACCGTTGTGCACGGGTGTCCGAGTTGTGTGCAAGTATGTGTATGTGCAGTAAGGTCCTCCTTTATGCACATGTACAATCTTCAAATCAACTCAGACACCCTTGCACAATGGTGCATGTGACAATATGTGAGTCCAGACGACTATGTCAATGTTCTCCATTTAACTCTGCAACACAAGGTCAGTAAAACATGGGAGCCTACACTCTAACAAAAGATTGTGAAGTTCAAAAGTGACATGGACAATGCAGTGTTGAACTAAGGATCAGTTACAACATGATGGTGACACTGACATGACAGTGCATGGCATGTGACATGTAGTGTTACAACACAATGAACTTGTCAGTGTTAAATGTTGGTGCTGTCACATACCCTGACTGAGGGGGACATGTACAAGGAAGTGGAGGATTGATGCATTAGCCCTCCGGGTGTGGCGCCTCGCTCCTCCACTTCTGGAACACAAGGCTGCACCTTATGTACAATAATGTGGTGCAGCCCTGTGTCCCCCCCCGTGATGGCGCTAAGTTTATCAACTCAGCGCCAACACAGGCACCCTTGCACAAGAGTGCAAGGGTATCTGTGTGCAGGGGAGGATTGTCTATGTGTAGGAAGGTGTCCATTCCTCCACATGAACAATCCTTGAAAAGCACTTCTGTCACTTTCATGCATGCTGCATCATGCAGCACACATGGCAGCGACAAACGTGTATTTTTTCCTTTTATTTGTACATGCACAGGATGGGACACCTTGCTGTACAGACACAAACAATGCAATTGGTCTTTGACAATGTATGCTGCACAAGGCAGCACACATGGAAAAACAACGTTAGGTGGCTGAACACTGACTTGAACATGAGGCGCAGCCCCTCTCGCCACCACAACTTCCGAATAGGTGACGATGTGGTGGCGAGAGGGGCTGCTACATCTGCCCCTGAGTCTACCAGGGGAATGAGCCCAAGGAGACAGCTTGACAACACCATTGCAGAGCCAAAACATGGGAATTAAATACATAAGCCCATCTTTGCTGGGTGGTTGGGGAGTATGCCATTGGTATCTTTGGCTTAACGCTGCACCCTGCAACTTCTGGAAATCTAGTATGCAGCAGACCTACACTAGTACTGTGCAGGCCTGTGTCTGACCCCACACGGCCTGATAAAAACTACCTCCTTGGGCATAATCTGTACCACTTGCACAATGCTGCAAGTGTCTCTGCGTTGATGTGGACGGTTAGAATGGCCCACAGTGTGGCCCTTCCTGCACATGACCATTTCTTACAATATGTACAAACAAATCAATATGTGCTGCTTCATCCAGTACATGTAGAATTCACATGATGACATTCTCAGCACTGATTCTTCATGTGATGTAAGTTGCACCTTCGTGCACTCGAACAGTCAATGTTGTCCTGTTGTTTCCAGGTGCACCGCACAACGCAGAACACTTTCGAACAGCATGTTTGGGAACCCAATCAAGAAATCTCACCACTGTGCATGTTCTGATACAATATGCCAAGGGTATCACACATTACGCACTCCAAAACATTCTAGCCGGCCTTGGAGAGAGTGTCCAGACCACTAAAGGTTTGTTTGTGCATGTATTCAGCGCCCAAGCTTGGCACACAATATATGATGTGAAAAGGTGGTTTAGAGCCCTATTGTGCTTCATTCTCAGGCAGCCAGCTAAACGCTGCACTGTGGCTCAGGCTAGGGCAATCGTGCTCCCACAATGCTGTGCAATGTAACGTTGATGATTAAATGGTGTGCTTTTGATTTGCACCAAGATGGCAAAGATATGACACATCAGATGAAAAACATGCACTATTGCCACCAATCCTAGCTTTTGACCTAACTTTTCATTACAGTGATGTCGACACATACAAAGGAGGTGTGACTCTGGATCCTGCAGCAAAAAATGTGTAATCACCTACACAAGCCTACATATTGTGGATATGACGGACTCTTTGTAGTGGTTCTGTGAATGACTCCTGGTGCAACAAAGATTTGAACATCATTGACAGTCATCTCAGTCAAGGATGTACATGCATTCCATGTCTGTTCATAGTTTATCTCCAACACCACTCACATGTCTCCTCTCCTGTCTGTACGCTGTGTAATCCACATGCATGTGCTGGAGGGACATAAACCCATTGATATTTCTTGCATGAGTATCACTGACTGGGGAATAGCAAAGTTACTTCCGGATGACATGTGCATTGCTCTATCTTCACTTACTGATTTGTTCACACTTCACACTTTTTCAGAACATCATCACAAGGGAGGCAAGGTACATGTAATACACACCCATGATGCATACTACAATGTACAGGATTTTACCCAGACATTCATCACATCTCACAATGACAATATTTAATGGATGAACTCACCAGTGGCGTGTGGGTCCCTGAAGGCGTCAATGTCCCCCTGAGTGATCAGTGGTCGGCCAGCTGTGAGACATGAAAAGAAACGTGTGTTGGTATCAGACGTCAATTAACACATGTGTCCTATTCATCATCAGATTCATCAACATCAATGAAAATGCCCTGTAACTGTACTGTTGCAGTTCAGGTTGCATACTTGATTGTGTCTACTTTGCCTGTTCTTCCCACAAGACATGACCAATGTTGAGTTTGCCAACACAAGCCAATCATGCTTGCAAATTTGCACATTTTGCACACACTACTTGTGTGACACATTCCCAAGGCCACGTTTCTCCAAACAACATCACATTCTCCATGATCTGTAGATAGTATCATCGCTAAAGATCTCACAATGGCGTGTCACAACAATTGATGTTGTATTATCACACCTTCTGTATGTGGTAGACTGACACTCTGGAGATGGCCTATTTTATAAAAATCAATTTTTCCAATCTCATCATACGTTACACAAAACCTAGGTACAAGGGCAGCACACATAGGAGATCTTAACTTGGTGAAACGAGGAGAAATGCATTATTTTTCCTTGTTTTTGCCTTTTCCCATGCGTGCTGCCTTGTGCAGCACACATGGAAAAAGCTAAATGCCTTGGATTGTTTATGTACAGGAAGGTCCCCCTTCCTTTACATAAACAATCTTTCCCCTGCACGCAGACACCCTTGCAAGGGTGCCTGCGTTGGCACTACACTGCTAAGTGTAGCACCAGTGCAGGGTGAACCACAAGGCTGCACCATATCGTTGTAAATATGGTGCAGCCTTGCGTTTCGGAAGTGGCAAAGTGAGGCGTTAAGCCATCATAGCTAACGCCTCACTCCGCCACTTTCTTGAACATATGCCCCTTTGTGTTCCAGACTGCATTTTTGACTTTGTTACAAAAGTGTTCATTTAACAATATTTAGGTTGTACTTACCACCTTGTAGGCCAATGAGGGCTCCCAGGTGGTCCAACATGTCACCCTCACGGCTCATGCAATCCTGCCATCCTGCCATCGGTGCTTCCATTGTCGTACAGTCCTGTCCACACTGAAGATCCTTAGCATCTGAATGCGTACATGCTCCCACCTCACCTTCCGTATACGTACAGAATATCCCTGCAGGATCCTACCCCCACTCTCAACCATCAAGGGCAGGTAGTGTTTTACTAGCCAGAGGAAGCCCTCCCAATGCCCCCTCTGACATCCTACCCTCACTACCCACACCCACCATCTTCCAGAACACACCTAAACCCACTAGTAAAAAAAAAGCCCAAATATATACCCCAGAAGCTATTGATAATGCTAAATTACCCCTTGGACAGACACCCAACAAGATTTGGTACACGACGCAAAAAACACGTAAGGACAGGTACACAAGACTTCACAGTGACACTGGGGACAGTTCACAGGACACAACAACACTCTCTACTTCCAAAAACACCAGCACACAACTCTGAACATCTCCAACACTCTCCACATTCACTAACAGTGTGCTCAAAAGAAAAAGTGAAAGTGTACAGTACTCCTCCAGTAGACAGGATGCATGCTGACATCACTCCCTGTGTATTTGAGGCCCGTTTTTTGACTATGCTGTAAGATTCTGCACGCAAATTGGCTTTAGCGGTAATATTCCGTGTTGCTACACGCATTTTCCATAGCGGTTATGGAAAAATTATTGCTTTTGCGTTAAAGCGGTAAAAATTTGGACGCTAAGTACAAGTTGTTCCTCAGATGAACAAGATTTCATGGAATTGCATGACTGATGACAAAAATGTCTTTTGTGATGTGATCTGTGGGTATGTGACTTAACTCAATCTGAAATGTCTAGATTACAGTTATACATAGCTGTCTGCATGCACTTGGATCACACATTGCAGACTATCCACATTCATTCAAGTGTGATAATACATGCATTCATCAGTGCTCCTCATTGTGTTTGACATAGTATGTGAAACAACATTATTGACTGGCAATTTACTCATTCATGTGCTGTCTGCCACCGTTTGACAAGCTTGAAACACACATGTAAATGAACATCAGGCATCCAGTAATTGCAAAACATATTTTGGATGCTTAAAACAATGTGTATGCTTGACAACAGATTCATGCTTGGTATTATTCAGCCTAGTTCAGCAGATATGCACAATTTATACGCACAGCTGCAAAGTCAGTGATGTGCATGAATCAAGGTGGTAGTGGGACACGATGGTGATGTACATTATCTGATGATGTGAGCAAGTTGTGTATATTTTGCATTATATTTGCTATTTATGCTACATATGTTGAGATGCATTCTTATATCTTATGCAGCACAGTTTATGCCCTGCACAAAATCACATCAGTTTAGTGTGACAGCGCTACACAGCTTGAAGCTAAGTTGATACCAATACGATGCTTGGACAGCTGACACGACAAGCATTTTATGTGTGTCTACAGTTTGTCATGTTTCAGACTCGGTACGCTTCATGAGCTTGTGGTAGCAACACTGATGTTGTTGGCAGGAAACTGTGCACCATGATGCAGAATTTGTCATCCGTGTGCAAATCATGTAGAGGACAACATAGCTCACAAAGCCATCTGTTCGCTTGTTGTGGAGCCAGTGTCCAATGTGGACAGGACATTGTTGGATGGCCACTACGGTGCAGCACTTTACATTGTGCATTACTTACAACAGCATGGCGTTCAATGCCAGTAAGCACACACAGTCAAGATGGAATTAGATCAACACTGTATGATTTATATTTGAGCCATAGTGTCAGACACAGGTACTGCAGTGCTTATGCAAATTGTCTTTGACAGCTAGGCCTGCGTCTCCCACAGGCCTGTGTGCACTAGCAGTGGACATTGATGCAGCATCAACAACACTTAGCTGTTGGCAAACTCTGGCATGCCAGATGTAGACCCATTGCATTTCGGAGATACAGGAATGGTGCAGCATGTATGGTTGAACAATTAAGGTGCACATGATCATATACATAGGGTACTCTGTGTTGCATGGCACACACCAAGGCAACAATGGGTTGACAGTGGAGACATCCTATTTTGCTCTGCCCCTTTTCACATCATCATGCATGTTGTTTTTGTGCCGAGTATTAGCTGGGGAAGGTGAGACATCTGGCTGTGGCACATCTTTTATATCAGGGTACCTGTGACTGTGCAACTTTGAGGGCATATTTGCATTCCCAGCACATGTGTTTTCCACTGGCAGACTCAGAGTGCCCAGCTGTACCCATGTTGGTGTTCTCCCAGGTGAGCAAGTATTGAGTTTGTAGATTCACTGATCATTACAGTGCGTTGTGTTTGGAGGGCTTGTGTTGTTGTCCATGGTTGTGTGAGCAGATGAGGCACATCAATGGCAGATTCAGCATCAAAATGTGCACACTGCTTGTACAACCATGACTTACATGGGATATGTCTCACATGACTTTAGCTTTCTAAAGTTGTCAACCAGGCGACAACCATGTGTGTCTGTTTTTCAGCATCACATGTTATGAATCTCTTGTATGTATGGTGTATTTACCTTGTTTCTGTCGGGAGATAGGTTTTGGGATAGTATTTACTTGACTGGAGTTACGGTATTGGATGCCCCCACAGGGCTGCAGCACATTCCATATGTCTGTTTTCTGGCCATCTTGACCAACATTGTATTCAACCGAGTATGTTGTGCATTCCTGGAGTGATACAACAAAATGTGACATTGCCACATATGGTAAGTTGCATGTTTGTCGATGTGTTTAACTGTGACTGCAGGTCTGTGTGTATGTATATTTGTGTATTTATGATAAATTGGTACATGACACACATCATGTAATTGACATTGGTAAACTTGTATTGACCATCGCCAGACATTTTGAATGATGTCAGGGTGCTACTATTTGCTAGCATGTCCATCTCCCCCAAAACATTGTCCAATCCTGGTGTAATTGTTAGTATGTTGATGTCAATATTTTGCTCTAACCGTTGGTTTTCCTGTTGCACTTCACTCATGTGTATGTCTGTTCTCTGTTCACTGCGGGACCATACACATTACTTAGGTCATAGGCCCAATCCGTTGTTCCATCCCCAATCTTTGTTTGATGGATGTTATGTCCACTGCTATATGTGAGAGCTGTGTGGTTTAGTTATTTGTTTACCTTTCACTTGTCAGATATATGAACTTATGCAGAGAATACACATGCACACAAGATTTTTGTGTAGTGATATTTTATTGTACAAACTAGGCTTATGTGTTTTTTAAAATAAAATGAAAACATGTGATGTCATCTTTGGACATTGGGATTAGGTGAAGAAATGTGTAATGATTAGATCCCTCCGTGCTGATCCAGCAGCAGAAGCTGTGTTATGTGCAGCATCTGCCTCTTCATCCTCATCATCCTCTGGATTGTCCAGATTCTCTGGCTCATCAGCCCATGGCATGTTTGTGCGTACACATATGTTGTGCAAAACGTAACATGCCATGATGATTTTGCATATTACAGGAAACAATGGTCCCTGAAATCAAAAAGTAGTTAGTCATATAATGAATATAGCCAAGATTGGTACTATATTGCAGCCAGTGTCCAGCCGGACAAGGCACCTTTAATAAGTTGAAATGGTTAACAATGATCCAAAGAATGTAAGTAGAATCTTAGTGGGACACAAGCCTGTATCCTGAGACTTACATATCGTGAGGACAACATGTGAAACACATTCAGGCAATTTCAGTGATGTTTCTGTCTGAGAAATATAAAGAGTAGCGAAACATCTAGTACATATACTGTCACCTTCACAATACGTTATATACAAAAAATCGAATGTGTAAGGTAGACAACTGTGTCGACGGCGTTTCGATCCATATCAGGGGGATATCGGATCATCATCAGGACTAATCAGTTAAATTGCCCATACTTAAATGCCTCAATGTACCGATAAGTAATCAGAGGGGGCGTCTAGGGCGGGTAGCGAAACCACAATACTCCAGAAGGACGCGTTTTCGAGGATCAATGCCTACGGCAAATGGGTTCCGGGAATACAGGTCACGGTAACAATTCTATGTTCGTCTCAAAATGGTGAGAGAAATGAATTCCGTGGCCACGCCAAAAACAACTCGTTCGGACAATGCCGGATCGAAAGTGAAGCGGATGATTATTTTGCAGACACGTTCTGGGCTGTACAGCAGTCTGCTGCCTGATATATCTAGTCACTGGAAACTAGACTTCAGCACTCCAAATGTCCTTTCAACGATAGACCTGGTGGGTCCCAGGGCAACGTTGTACTCTCTCTGTGCCTGTGTGTCTGTCACTCTGAGGGGCGTCATCAGCCATGGCCAGAGTGCATATCCTTGATCACCTGAAACAGATAATAGAGAGATGTGTCGATTAGTATTTGTGCCGGCTGTGTTTGCAGAGTGTCTATTTTGGTGTGTGTGATTTGTGCTACTTTGGATATTCAGATTTGTCATGTGTAGCTTCAGACAATGGACCAGCATCACTGCAAATTAAATTGCCTATACTTGACAGCCTACACATCACCATGGTGGGATGTTCTGGATCCTGTGTATTGCCCTCATGTTGTGACTGTCAGTATGTATGTTTAACTCAAAAAAGATTACTGTTTCTTTACAGGCACGTTGCACATACCGATCCTCTCATGTGCACATATTTAATGGGGTGCAACATTGGCATATGTACCTGCTGAAACATCCCCCTTAAGTTTTTGACGATTACTATTTTTGAACATCATCTATATACCTCATTGTGAGTGATTGTGCTGAAGGTAGCTGTGAGAGAGATTCCTTGTCTGCTAAAAGTTGAAGTAATTGTGGGCTGATTACATCCACCTTGCCCCAAAGGTGGGTCAGTGTTTGAATAACAGTGGCCTTGCTACCTGGTGCAATGAACTCACTGGAACATGTGATGACAATTGTTTCTACTGGTGTTTTGATTTTGTAAAGAAAGGGGATGTGTTGTATCTACGTGTATTGCTGCTTAGCCAGTCTGCTTGGGTGTGTGAGTGGAATGCCTGATGACCATTGGAATGTTGGTGTGCCTGCCTGACTGGGAGGTATGACAGTTGGAGAGAGTGGGCTGAGCAGCAGAGATGCAGTTCCTGGTGGGACCATATATGGACTGTACATCACCACATATCAACCTGATCTAACTCATCTACTATGTAACTACCATCTTATCATCAACCAATAAACAACTACTTGGATCTACCTCATTGATAACTTCGTTTGATTGCGACAACAACGTACATGTGCATAGATGTCCTTGTGCATGAATTGTCTTTGACTCTGCATGCAATCATGTTTGAGTAATACCCATCAATATTTCAGTGAATGTCAGTTCAAAATCGACACACATTTTTATTTCTAATTTTGTGCATCATATTGCTACACCTCACCAGGGTAGTCATATGGATGTTATACTAGGCTGAGGTAGAAGTACCCTTCACCTAAGCCGCAAGGGTAGAGAGAAGTCCCGGGTGTGGATGCGTCCTCCCAAATAAAATAGTATTCACCAAAGGTATCCCATCCAGTGTAATGTAAGCTCGGCGCTGTACTCTTGTGGCGTCAACCGCTCAAATGCGGGGAAGGAAGCAACTTCTTTTTGTTAAATAACCCTCACACACTGTAGTAGTGTCATGCTTCATCATCGGGTTCACCCTGACTCCTAAAGGTCATGGCGGGCTCAACCATATTTCAGGGTGCATTTATGAGAAATAGGCCAGGTGGTCTGAAGATTACAAATCCTCCTCAGTCTCCAGGTATCCCTTTAATGATGGAGTAGCAGGGGATATAAAGAAGAAAATAAACTGGTGTTGTCAGGAGATGATGATCCTGTGACTCTAATGACATGCCAACATGTTTCACCCCAATCAGGTGCCCCACATGGCTCCTGGATTTCTTCAGGGCAAAATGGGCTTCCCTCCCAGGGTCTTCAGTGGGGGTGTTTCCCTATCTTGTTCTCAATTGAGGGCGCAGACAGCTGCACTCTCATGAAAAGGTGGAAGGGATACTTATCTCCCATCCAGTTCTGTAGTGTTTTATGTGCACCCTATTCAGGCGCATTTAATTTGTCTCATGGGACTGCGGTTAGTGGGGGTAGCCTTGTATTCCCACTTTCCTCAAAGGACCTGCCCCTTCCTCACACCTACTTGTTCCTGCCTCTCCCGGCATTTGCAAATGTGTGATGGAGGGGCAGGACCTTTGAGGAAAGTTTGACAACCAGGCTACTCCCACTAACCGCAGTCCCTTGAGACACATTGAATCTGCCTGAATTGGTAGTCATATGCATGCACATTATTTAGTGAGATTGTGATGTGCATTGTTTGCATGCTCTTCCGTTGCATGCTCCATTCTGCAACAACACAGAGTGATGTTTTATATACTTTGGAGAATATTTGCGTGCAGTTGGTGCTCCCCTCATACAGCACTACTTGCAATCCCACGATGCAGGTACACATGATGCATGGTGCATAGCTAACTATCTTTTTACATGTCAGATAATTGTGCAAATCACATGTGAGTGCAGGGGATCTGTCATCTTCTTGTACATATGGCACATGTGTTTATTTTGACATGGATGTGGCACAGCAGGAGCATATGTTCTGTGTCATGTGCTGCATGTATTTTTTTACAAGATTTTCAGGAGAGTTCAGCAAAATCTACATTTCATGTGTACCATACTGGTTTGTGTTCGATTTTGTAGGTTATTCCCTTGTGCTGTCTGACATATGTCTTGATCATTTGGCATTGGGTGCATGTGTATAGTAGGTGGAGCTGTTACAAGGTATATCGTATTACATTTGTTACATGTGCCATATCACATATTTGGGATACATGATTGGGGACTTGAGGTGTCTGGTGTGTTCAGTTAGTAGTTGCCAACAAGCAGTCCATTTCCACATGTGCCATTCTCAAACCGCTGATTGATGATGGATTGTCGAAAGATGTATGAGTCTTGCACACTCCCTGGAAACTTTGTGGCAACATTGATGAACATGCCCCGGTGGTTCACGATTGCCTGCACGTTCATTGAGTGTGTGTGCTTCCTGTTCCTGTAGATATGTGCAGTGTTCGCAGGTGGCACAAGTAGAACATGGGTGCAGTCAATTCCCCCCAACACATGCAGAAAGCCAGCAATGGCATAGAAGCCTTGCGTGTTGTCAAGTTGTTCTTGCGCAGTGTTGGGGAAGCGTAGGTGCTGTGGTGTCAGGCTGATAATGGCATCCAAGACAGTTGGGAGGAACCTTGAGAAGGATGACTTGGAGACTTCACCAACTCTGGCAGTGGTTGGTAAGAAGGTACCATAGGCCAATATATGCAGCACTGCTAGTAGCTTTGATTGCGGAGGGATGTCGGTGCTACACTGTGATGGTGCCTGTAGCCCGGGGGCTACCTGGGTCAGTATGCAGAGAATGGAGGTCCTTTTCAGCCTGTAGTGGGCTATCACATCCTCTGGCGTGAGGTCTATCAGGCTGAAGCGTTGGCAGGAGACCCGCTCTCTTCTTTGCCGCTGCCTCTGTGGTGGTCCTGGTGGCAGTGGTGTTTGTGGTCTTCTTGGGGCTCCGAGCTGCAAGAGTAGTACCTCCATGGCATCAGTAGGTAGGCAAATGAGGGTCTGGGGTAGTCTACCTTATGTACTGTTTTTTTAACACCATTTTTTAGACCAGCTTTTTTCTGGTCTTGAAAACCAGCCGCTAACGGGCCTTAGCGGCTGTTTTTGGGAAGTATCACCAGACCAGGAAATCATTGTGAATATCGCAAAGGGGGGTTAGCGGCCGTTTTTGCACGTAACGTCTACCTTGCATCTCATTTTCGTTAGCTATCGCTAACAGAATTGGCGAACGTAAAAATTAACGTTTTTGACAGGAAACTGTCGCTAACTGCGGTTAGCGGCAACTTGTACATATGGCGATAAAAAAAAGCCTCTGTAACATCAAAAAATTGACGTTACGGTGGCGTTAAATCCTTGTACATATGCCCCTCAGTTCTGTAGGGGCAGACAGAGAATAAACATCCCGTCTGCCATCCATACATAAAAGTGGGAGCTGTTTACCCACTTGTTTTCCCTGTTCCAAGTTCTCTCTGACAAGGGAGGGGGTGCTTCACAGAGTGTCGAGAGGACCACCCCCAATCAGAGGTGGTGTCTGCCTCAAGACTTTGGCTTGCACTTGTGTGTTATAATTTGAGTATAGATGTTTGCATAACTTTCCAAATAAATGTTGAAGTCATTGGTTCTGGAAGAGGTAGGGTGACAGATGTGTTCAAGCATTAGGTTTTCTATGGAGAAGTCTTTGAATGATCTGAAGGTTTGGTTTTCTCTTTTGTGGTGACCTTTGTTTGTTGGTGGGATGCTCAGCAGGGAGAAAAGGATGGCAAAGTGGTCAGTCTAGTCCAGGGTTATGGGTGGTAGGCATTGGATTGCTGGTGATATGGAGAAGACAAGGTCGAGGATGTGGCCTTTGGAGTGTGTTGGTTGTGTGGCATCTGAGTGACTTGGATGTCTGTGAAAGTTGAGTAGTAAGCCGTGAAGCTTCATGTCAATTTAAAATGACCTATTAAAATTCAGGGTGAGCCTTCCATACTCTAATTGACTAAATGCTCCACCAAAATGGCATAATCTACCATACTAAATGAGGCAGATAAATCTAAAAGGACCAGGGCAATGCTCTTGGTCCTCTTCAGATCACAAGTCCTTCTTTTGGAATCCACACACCTACTGGGATACTTTACAGTAATATAATCCTGACCCAGGCAATGAAAATTCCTGTTCACTATAAACACGTGTGTGTATTGCAAATAGTGAGTGTGCCGTGCCCTGAAGAAGTTACAGAGTCTATATGGATCATTTGTACACAACAAAACATGTTGACACTTAAATGGGTATGAAATGTGTTTGTGTGTTTTTTTTTACAGTAGTGTCTAGAAAGTATCTTGGAAATAAATTGACCTAGAAGCTGCAACTCACTTTTAACCTCCCCATCTACTTCCCCTTCACTGACACTGCTCACCAGAAAAAAATGCCTGTCTATTGACATTAGGCTGAGCATGGGTCCTATAATAGCAACACCGTTGTACTAGTGTGAAGGTGGCACACCAGCATTTCATTTTCATAAAATATAACTGAAAAGAAACTCTAGAAGATAATTATGTGGAACAATACTCTCCAAAACAATAAAAAACATCTCTATTATGACCAACATAACAGATTAGCCGCATCTCGTGACGTGAGTGCTTTCATTAACCCCTTGACTGCTAGGGATATTCCACTCCAGTGTTAAGATCTTTTTGGGTCTGGTATTAGCCAAGACCTTTTTATTTTACTAAAATAATATGTATATATACTTACTTAAAGGGACTTTCACACACCTCTCTTCACCCATTGGACTGTTGTCACTGTACATCATGGGGCAATGGGTCTGCCTACTTAAGCCCTGGCTAACGTCACTTTGAGTGGCTGTAATTTGTAAAGAGTGCATGGCACAATCCAGCTTCATCAGTTCCTGTCTCCTTCCAATGCTGTTGTTAATTCCTTTTGAAGTGGACTGCTGCTATTTCACAGCATTCCATATTGTCTCCTGGACTCGGTTTTACCAATGGTTTTTTGATAAGCAGAAAAAAAAACGTATGGTATTTAGGTTGCAGCACACTTGTAACAGTTTTATTTAAACATAGGTGGGGTGTAATTTGGGTTTTAGTATTGAATATTTTATACTGAGGACCCTCTTTAATCTCTTCTTTCCATCTTCTTCCTTCCTTTTTCTTTCATTGTTTCCTTGCTTCATTTGTTCTTTTCTTCTGTCGTTCCTTTATGGCTTCTTGTTGTTGCCTTCTTTCGTTCCTTCATTCTTTGTTTTTTGCCTTTTCTTTTTTCTTTCCATCTTTCTACCTTCCTTTCCCCTTTTTCTTTCATTCTTTACTTTCCTTTTAACCTCTTTCTATTTCTTTTTTGCCTTCTTTCCTTTCTTTTCTTTTTTCCTTCTTTTCATTTTTCATTCCTTCTTTCTTCTTTCCTTCTTACTTTCTTTGTTTCTTCTTCCAGTCTTTTTTTGTCTTCTTTCATTCTTTCTTTCTTCCCATTCTTAATGTTTTTGTCTTTATTTCTTTTTTGCGCTGCTTTCTTTTCTTTTTTTGCATCTTTATTTCTTACCTTCTATACTTTTTCCTTTTTTTTCCCTTTATTCATTTTGCCTTCTTTTTTCTTACTTTCTTTATGCAGTCTTGATTTAATTCTTCTTTATTACCTATTTTCCTTCTTTCTATATTTTTCTTTCGTTTCTTATTTCTTCTTGCTTTCTTTCCCTTATTCTTTCTTTTTGACATCCTCCTTCCTTTCTGTTTTGCCTTCTTTCTTTCATTCTTTCAACTTTCTTTTTACCTTATTTCATTTGTTTCTGCCTTCTTTGCCTTTGTCTTTCTTTCTTTCTTTCTTTCTTTCTTTCTTTCTTTCTTATTTCTTCTTTTCTTTCCCCCTTCTTTCCTGCTTTCTTTTTGCCTTCTTTACTTTTCTCTTCCTTTTTTCCCTTTTCCCTTGATTTTTTTCCTTCTTTCTTTTTTCCTTCTTTCCTTCTTTTTTCTTGTTGCCTTCTTCCCTCCTTTTTCCTTCCTTCCTTTTGTGCCTCTCTCCCTTCCTTTATGCCTTCCTACTTTCCCCCCTTCTTCCTTCCTTTTTTATATGCCTTCTTTCTTTTTTCCCTTCTTCCTTACTCCCCTTCTTTTTTGCCTTCTTTCTCATGCCAGACTGATGGCTTACTTAGGTCTGTGTTAGCCAAAACCTTTTGATTTTACTAAAAGTACGCATAACATAGTTACTTATAGGGGTTTTCACGCAGACTTCAACCATTACTCTCTGATTGTGTTATTCACATTTTTCTCCAACCCACTCCAGCATGCATCAAGGAGCATTATTAGCCCACTTCAGCCATAGACTGACTTTACTATAAGTTATGGCATGCTGCAGTTTCACAAGGAGCACATCCACACACAAGGCAGTACACTTCAGTGCCAGCTGTGACATGGTAATGTGTTTATTTTCTTGAGGCCAGAAAAATAGTTTCGCCTTTAGCCATTGTTTTTTTGGGGGATATATGGAGAGCCTGGCAGCTTCCCAAACAAAAAAGTATTTCAAACACCATGACAAAATAGGAATTGCCAAATGGCATGTGGCCAGCCCCAGACCTATTGACTTTGCCAAAGCTTGTTTGATATTTGAAGCCGATTGCATTTATGTCTCCATAACGTTTTGTACACAAACAATATTCAAGCCAAATTGACATCCTTTCCTATTTAACAGCATGTTGGGGATTCTAAAGATACCAGGACTAGTGGATTGTAAAGTACATGAATTTAATGAGAAAGCAAGGTTTATGAAGCAGTGAGAACGTATAACCTTGAAATATTAAAGACATTAAAAACTGCCCCATATCTCAAGGCATTAATATGTTCAACAGCTACTTTAATGTGCAAGTTGTACAGCGCAACAACATCAGGCCCTTTAAAGTGTGTGCTTGCCCAGTGTTATGCATCAACTTTGGAAGAAAATACTCTAACCAGGCTTCAGGAGGCACCCACAGCTGCTAGCTGGATTCAGTCATATAGAAACATGTACAGACAGACCTTTAAACAGGATGAGAAAAGTGGGGGCTCTCTAAAAGAGAACATGTAGAATAAATATCTGTGATTTCCATAGTGTGCCACCTGACCGGTATTTTGGTTTCTCTCTGAGATGTAATTGTATCCAGATATACAACACAACAACTGACATATACCAAAAACCTGTCAGTAATATTGACTTTGTTAATGGTTGTTAGCTGTTTAAGATAAACGAGTAACAACAATGATTTATTTAAAATTGGAAATGTTTCGATTCTGAAATTGTTTGTGAGTCTGTGAATGAAATATTATTGAGGCCTGTTGAAGGAATGTTGACCTTCAATCATGAGTGCTCATTGTTAGGTATGTATGCATTTTTTCTCTGCATATCTCACCCAACTGCACACCTTCAACTACCTCTCTTTCCACTTCAGCACCCTCTTTTCGTACTTCCCCACATCTCCCCCACTTCATCACCCCAAACATACACTGCACTCACTCACATTTAAGCACTCTATTTTCTTTTACTTTTGCCTTGTAAATATTTTGACACATGAATACCCCTTCACACACATTTACACAGAATGTCAGTTGTAACTGGAGTACATGACCATTGTTCCATGTGCTCTCCAGAGAGACCAACCCACTGACAGGCACTTTATTTTGCTTTCAGCCTCAGCACTAGACCTCTCAATCAAAAGCCCTCATAAAAACCTAACACAACTCCAAAGTATGCACTATACAAGAGTAATAAGATGCATGAAAACATACAGCATCACCATGGGATGAAGTATCTAACACTCTTGGGGATGCAAGGTTAAGTAAAACTTGTGAAATAAGAGAGGAACTAAATCACTCACATGCATTATCATGTTTTTAGCATTCATACTTGGTAAATCAATCCATGTTTTTTGCTTTAATGTTAAGGGCATGAAGAGAGGGCCAGGTTTAACACCATACAGCGTGTAACTGTCTTTATGTTAAGCCATTATTTCTCCCCAAGAGCGTGTCACAGATATTTGGATCAACTTTGCAAAGGATCAAAAACTCTGCTCATCTTTATAATCAATTTCATGGGGGAATAAATACATCAGCTCCACTTCTGAAGCGGCCAGCGACCTGCAGCCATGGTCTGGCGTGTCATAGTGGGGGAGGTTAGCGCGACTAAGGGTTCTTAGCACAATATACTTACAATAAGATTTGCATTCTAACAATTACCATAACCGAAGACAAGGCGCCAAATTACACGTGCTTGCATCCAGTCCTACAAGTGACGAATAGGAAAGGGTGGGCTCTATGCCTGTGAATGACAGATGTCTGGCCTCACGAGGGGATGCAGACTCTGCCACGCGAAACCATGAACGCTGACAGTGTCGCTAGTCTACAGGGGATACTACCATAGACTATAATGGCAAAAAAGGGCTTTATGAAGGTAATCCCTGCGTCGTGCACCACATTGCAGAAAATCAATTTACTGTCTGGATTCCGTCTCCTCCATCAGAGCGAGGAGGGGAGATAGACTGGGACAGACAGCGCAAAATTACATACATCGATTTGTTTAGAGATATGATTGCATCTCTAAATAAATCGATCTATTTAATATTTTTTGTGGTAAACATGTAGGGCGTTCAGAGTAGCGCAGCCCCTGAGCCCTAATGGAGAATCTGCCCCTGATGTAGACTCAATTGCTAGAACTATAATCAGTGGAGATTGCATACAATTGGTTCAACTTAATGCCATACCAAAGCCAGTTGCTACAGATATGCTGCCTGAAAAGCAGCCTTCCGCCATAAGCAAAGATTCATCCACAGACAAAGCTGTCCAGGATATACACTGAGGTAAATTGCACGGCAAAGTGATCGACACTGGGACAGCTTAAACCAGACCATCACTATTGGGGTGACCTCTGGGAAGGGCCTTCTCATTGCCTTTGAAGTGCAGCATACACTGCAGCAACAGAAAAGAGTCTGCACTCAGGACAGCAAAGAACAGTGGAGTTCATTATAATGGGGCTCCAGATTAGTAAAAGAACATGGTAGGCTTGTAACCAATCCCCTAGTCTTTTTCAAATTGTAGCATTGGGTTAAATTCACCGATTCACTCTGGAATGGGGCAGCCGCAAGTACTGCTTCATATGCAGTTTGGTCTCACTAAAAATTCCTCAACAAAAATATTGAAATACCAATTGTCTGTGTTCAGAGAGCAGCCAGCAATACCAATGGATGGACAACAAACCATCTAGACCCAATCCAGAACAATCCAGCCCAAACTATCCTCTGCCCTAGTTACAACAGGCAGGACACAGACAGAGAAGGGGCAAGCTTGAGGAACCCTAATCATTGGAGCATGCACCTCACTTGCAACTAATGCACAACTTGGATCTGCAACATCAGATGCTTCTCCATAATCACTATAAGCAGACCTAATTCTTGTATAGCCACCCTGTTGCCGAGTGTACCCTAGACTCGCTCACATGAACCTACACTCTCTATCGAACATAGGACTTATTTGAAAAGATGAGTATTTAGCTCCTTTGGGAAGTGAAAAAGAGAGTGGGGACTGTATTGGGGTTGAGCGTCATGCTCTTGGTGCATAAGAGGAGGAGGCTTGGTGTCTCATCTGGATTTCCAGTAGTTCCAGTTTGACGCTGCTCCATGTGTTCCGCTAGAGGTCTTGTTCTTAGTTGTGAGGTACAGCGGGGTACTAGATTTGACTGCCTTGTACACGATGCAGGCGTTTTTTTAATGTGAAGCAGGCAGGCAGTGGGGAGCCAATGTGGTTCACTGAGCTTTGGTGGGATCATTTCATGCCCATATGTTTTCATTGCCATAGAACATATATTAAATATCAGTTGTTATTGACTGGAATTATTTATTTTGGTTAATTAATTTGCTTTATGTTTGTTTACAAGGCATTAACACTCATACAAAATAGAGCTAAAGATTGAATTCAAACACGTATTTCATGTATAGTGAAACATGGCAACAACGTATTTAAAAAGGTGTTTGTATTTCTGTTGTTGTTATTTTACTTAATCAAAAGAATGTGTCTTGCACCGCTGAATGTATGTTTTCAAATATTAAAGCATAATGCTCTGGTCCCAGTGGCAGCTGCAGAAAGTGAATAGTGCTCATCAGGACACTGTTTGCCTTCTGCTCTTGAAGAAACCTGATGCTCTCCAGGAATTGACCACATTTTTAGGTCTCACCACAAGACTGTGTTTATCTACAAAACATGCTAAAGATCTCTAGTAGACCACACCAAAGCTTACAGCAGGCTTGTGGCCTGCACATGTTACCATTGGTTGGCTTGCCAAACACTCTAATTTGCATCTTCTTACTCACCGGCTTTCTTTCCTCTTCTTGTGTTTGTCCATCCCCCTAGAGCATAGCTTCCTTGATAACCATTTGATTAAATCGCTTGCATTCTTCCAGTGCTTCACATTCTGGGAACTATTTTGTTCTTGTTCTTTACCACTCCATGAGAGTGCATGTGGTTTCTTGCTCTCCCTTGTGTGCTGCCCCCCCCCTCAAATACCAGCCTCACTCCTTCTGCTCAGTGTTATTTTGTCTTCCCCCTCCTCATCTACTGCCGCACCCCACCCAGTCCTTTTTTCTTTTAATTCTTTTATTATTTACTCACTACAGCTCCACTTTTGCTCCCCTAGGTTGCCTTCTCCCCCACCTGCTTCTCTGGTGGAACCCAACCACACCCATTCTGGTTCTCTGGTCCTCCACTATATTTTAGTGAATTTGAGGACCCGGCTGATCTCAGGCCACTCTGTTTTGTAAATGCGCTTTGGCGCACATTTAAATTACTATGTTTTTATTTACTGCTTGTTGTACTTGGCTCTTTCTGCAGATCCAACTTCAGACATTTTGCTTTCATTCCTCCATTTTTTGATGAATTTGTTTTGTTGGCCTCTAACCAGTGCAAATTTGCTTGTACTCACTCCTTAAAACATGGTGGAATTGGCTTATTCCCAATTGGCATATTTAATTTACTTATAAGACTTATTTACTTATAAGTCCCTAGTAAGGTGACACTACATGTTCCAGAGCTTGAAAATTAAATTCTACGGGTGGACCTGCAGCTCTGATTGTGCCACCCACTTAAGGAGCCCTTTAAACATGTCTCAGGCCTGCCAGTGCGTAGTTTTAAACTGCCATTTCGACATGGCAAAGTAAACCTTTTGCCAGGCCCAAACCTTCCTTTTAAATACACATAAGTCACCCTAGGGTAGGCCCTGGACTGGGCAGGGTACAATGTATTTAAAAAGGTAGGACAAGTAGTTTAAGTTTTACATGTCCTGGTACTGAAAAACCTAGTGAGAAAGTCATCAAATGTTTGCCCTTATCACCCCCATTTTTTTGACTAATTTTAGTGGTAACTGACTCTGCTTGTGGCCTGGGCCTGGTGCTGAGTGTAAAAGGTACATGGTAATTAGGTGTATTAACAATTTGTATGACAACCTACCTGTAAGACCCTAGAATATGGTAAGGCATGTAGGTTTAGAGTCCCAGCAGATTTAACACACTTAAGTGTGCTATGCAGTGTTGCCTGCTGTCATTGTAAAGGCAGCCCTGCTTTGCAGGCTGCTTTTAAAATAAAAGTATATGCACATTCGACTTTGGAACTAAAGGTACTTCCAAAGTCTTAAACTATCCTATTTTTTTCATATAAGTCAGCCCTAAGGTCTACCCTAGGTGCCTCCAAGGTAGTGTGCCATATAAAAATTAGCAGGGTTATTTTAAAAGATGTTTTATATGCTCTGGTGAGGAAAATACCGCCAATTTGCTTTTCCCCATTGTAGCACATTGCGTTCCTTGGGCTAACATAGGAATACTTTAATTATTGAAATGAGCTGAAATCGTACTTCAAAGTACTAACATGATAATTATAGTAAATCCAGCAAATTGCCAAGGTTAGATTTATTATAACTATCACAGAAAAGAAGTTACAGAACTTGCTTTTCTGATGTGCCAACATCCAGCCTTCCGGCAGCCTCTCCCACTTAACCAGCCTTTGGCAGGCTGAGCTGAACTGCTCTGAAGAGGTGTGAAGTTGCATGCATAGAGACAAAGGACATCTGGTGGGAGGAGAGCTACAACTGCAAAGCAAAAAGGCAGGACGGGGGTGGAGCAGCCAAGCTGGACTTCAAAGAGGAAATGATATTTAGGACAGGGCACAGGTTCACCCCCACATCCTGCAACCCCAGTTAGACAGGAGCCCCAGTAATTGAATTAACAGAAAGTCTGGACGGGGAGTGTTAAGGAAACTGAGCTACATCAGTGGGCTGGCTTAGCCAGATCTTAACCTCCATGAGAGAGTTTCTCCATTTTGGACTTTGAAAAGAATAGTGCTTTCTGGGTCAAGAATTTGCCACACTTTGGAGGAAGTTGTCATACCTGAGGGTGGCATGCTGCACCCCATTGGTCAGGGGTGCCCCCCTGCTTGCCACCCCAGACACATGGATAAATATGGGAGAGCTGCCGAGCAACTCAGATCCCTGCCTGAAACTACAAGAAGAAGGACTGCTCTGCCGGAACCCTGGCCTGCACCAAAAGGATTGCACTCTGAATGACTGCACCTGCTGCACACTTTGGAACTACAGCCCATAAGGACTTTGCCTCGCTTTGAAAAGTGAAGGAGTGGACTCCCTGAAAGCAAGAGGTTGAAAGACTTGCACCTGCTTCATCTCCAACAAGAAGATACCAGCTCAACACCTTCAGCTGGACTTAGCTGGAGTCGTAGTCCCCGCATCCCAAGCTTCTGGAACATTGGATTGGTGTTGTGGACACTTTGTAACCCTAGAAGGTCCTTCTGGGAGAAGATCCAGAAGTGTGAGAATTTTTTATAAAAAGCTCCTTAAGTGGCCCACCCGTCGTCGAGAATCATGTCACTGAGGTTGAACCATGACCCGGACCTGGATTTCAGGCTCGTCCCACTGAAATCTCTGGTGCTCAAGACTTCCAAGATTTCACTATGTTCTCGCGCTGAAGCATGTCGACTTGAATCCAGCCTGACAAGGTGCCTTGCACGACGTCGAATACGTTTGAAGGTAAAATCCTGACCGTCCTCAAACATTGACTTTGTCCTGGTCAAACGCGACCAGATGTCCCAAGTTGGCACTCTTCATTTTTAGGCACTATAAAGTATTTACTGGCACATGCATCAACGTAGGCTTTTGCGATTCCTTAATTGCGATTATTAAGGAATTGCAAAAGCCTATGTATGTAGGAATCGCTATAAAAATAGCGATTCCTACACATTCCTTAATTGGGACTCGCAAATTGCGAGTCGCAATTAAGGAAAGCCGTCCCATTTATTCCTATAGGCCTCCAGGCCCATAGGAATGAATTGGAGATTGCATGAGCAATTTGCGAGTACCAGTAGGTACTCGCAAATTGCTCATGCAATTTCAAGGGAGCAAGGGTGTCAAAATGACACCCTATTGCACCCCTGAAATTGATCTGTGCACATATGTTGCACACACACATGCCCTAAGGGCATGTGTGTGCGCAACATAAAACTTTGGAAAATGCACAAAAGTGCATTTTTCAAAGTTTTTGCAAATTACCATGAAGTTCAACTTCATGGTAATTTGTTCCCCCTATTAGCGAAATCGCTAATTTCTTTACTTTAATGCATTGCATTTAAGGAATCTCAATTTGGGATTCCTTAAATGCAATTGCAATTTAAGTAATCTCAATTTAGAGATTCCTTAAATTGCGATTTTTGCATTTGGGATGATGCATCCCAAATGCAAAAATACCGGTCGCAAAGGGGCAGATTCTGAGAATCTGCCCGTTTGCGAGCGGTTTTTCCTTTGTGCCTGTTAATCTTTAAAAATTCATATCTCCTGTTCCCTACATTGGATGCTTGTTATTTTGTCAATGTTGAAGGTTGAGGAGGATCAGGGCTGCTCTCTCTCCCTGGTCTAGGAGAGATCCGATGTCATCTGTGGCTGCGATTAGGGCGGTTTCTGTGCTGTGATCAGTGTGGAATCCCTATTCGGATAGACCCAGGAGGTTGGTGCTCTCTAGGTACTTGGAGAGTTGGCTGTTTATTGCTTTCTCTAAGACTTTAGCCAGATCCTGAAGTGGCTTCTCTTCACATTTGTCCATCAAACCCATGGCTTTCTGGTAATATATCTGGAAAAAATAAACAAAATTCACATTTTCTCCTACTTCTTCTGTACATGGAAAACGTGTTTCCACGCGGAGGAATCCCTTTCCATACATAACCAAAACACCAGGGTGGTCAGGTTTTTTCCGATACTAAGTATGCACTGAGTCCAATTCCTTTCTTGGAGTACTCTAATTGCACAGTGAGGGTGGAAATGCCATAAGGAATATTTGCGTAGCACACACTGCAAATAGAATGGTCATCTGAACTGATACCGGTAAGTGACCTAAAGTGGGAGAGAACTGCTTGCTCGTGGAGCTTGCATGGTGCAATACAGGGCAAGAGTCGGACCTTTCCAAAGTTTTTGGAGTTTGGGTCCAGCCCTGCCCCAAAACCACAGCTGCACCATGCTACCATGCTGTAATGAAATACTGTATCAGGCATGACCTATCAATCACCTCTTTCAAATACCAACCACAAAAGGAATTTCTGCACCCTCTGAATACCATTGATAAACCAGTGCTTAGTTTGCTCCAGTGTTTGCTAGTGCTCGGCTCCCACCTACATTTGTATACACCAGCACATATTTATGAAAATCCTTCACATGGTTGCGCTGTGTATCTATTTTTTAGCTGGGCACACGTGAACCATTTACCTAAGTAATATATATTTTTTTAAACTATAAAACTAGCACTTCCAGGTCATCTCTATAATTTAAGGCAACATAGTATAGTCCAAAATATCACACTGACTTCACTGAGATTCTTTGGAAAGTAATGCTGGCACTGACATTCAGGAGCAGCAGCTGTGGGTGATGCCTGCTCCAGTGGACTCCTGTGAAATAACCTCGGTCCTAGCACTTAATTTTCTACAAAATAAGCCATCTATTTTATAGCTACCTAAACCTCAGGAATCTTCACTTCATACTGGGTTGTCCACCTATGTTATCCTGCTCACATCTTAACAAAATGTCTTATACCGGCAAATGTTTCCCTTCTTTCATGGCTCCTGCTTATCACCTACTGTAACTGTGTCATGTTCATACATTCTTTTTTGAAGTGCTCTAAGTTCCATCTTGCATTATGTTTTCATTGTTATCAAATACCAACAAGTTAATAAAATCAAGAAGGACAAGCCACAGATCCTTGATTCTATGGGTCCTTTCCCTGTATCCTGATACAATTACTCTTCCTTCTTACCTTTCCAGTCCCTCTTCCCCTCCCCTTCACTCAGCACTGGAGTCCCTCCCACTTTCCAGAATGTTCTACGATAGTGTTTCCTAAACTATAGGCTGCAATCCAGCAAGCCGGTTTTTGGCGGGTCGCAAAAGTCAAAGCAATAAATGAAGATGCCTTTAAATTCTGTATTTACCTTGTCAATCAATCAGGAGATTGTTAAACTTGACTACTCACCCATAAGGGTCTCAAGGTGCTGGGGGAGGGGAGCTGTTGACCTGTTGAAGGCGCTGTGGTTCAGTCAAAGAGCCAGGTCATGACGTCCTTACTGAATTGAGGCAGTGACGGTGGTTGTCTTGAGTGGAGAAGCAGGGTGTTCCATGTCTTTGCTGTGAGGTGGGAGAAGGATCTTCCACCGGCTGTGGTGTTGTGGATACATAGGATGGTAGCCAGGGCCAGTTGGGTGGAGCGGAGGTCTCTGGGCGGTACGCAGAATGCGAGGCGGTGGTTGAGGTAGGATTTTGTAGGCATGTGTGAGGAGCTTGAAGGTGATTCGTTTGTTGACTTGAAGCCAGTGGCGGTCTCTCAGGTGGCTGGACATGTGGCTGCAGCGTGGGATGTTGAGGATGATTCTGGCTGAAGCATTCTGAATGTTCTGCAGTTTCTTGAGGAGTTTCTAGGTGAAACCGTAGTTGATTCTGCTACTGACTCTGCTACTGATGAGTGTGCGGGTGGCTGTCTTTGTCGGAGCAGGCATAGTGTGTGAAGGCAGGATAATGAGATGTAATTAATCTGGCGTCTCATGGTGAGTGAGGAGTCCAGGATGATGCTGAGGTTTTGTGCATGCTCTGTGGGTTTGTGAGGGGGTTCAAAGTGCTGCGGGCCACCAGGAGTATTCCCAGGTGAAGGGGATGGAGCCCATGATGAGGACTTCCATCTTCTCTGAATTGAGCTTGAGGCAGCTGTACTTCATCTAGGTGGCGATAGCCTTCATCTCCTCATGAAAGTTGTTTTTGCCGACTGTGGGTTTGTTGGTGATGGAGAGAATCAGTTAGGTGTCGTCGGCATAGGACACAATGTTGAGTCTATAGTTCCTGACGATGGCTGTGAGCGGGGCCTTGTAGATGTTGAAAAGAGTGGGGCTCAGAGAGAAGCCCTGAGGCACTCCGCAGCCAATCTCCGAGAGGAACGAAGGTAGTCTGACTCTCTTTGTTCGGCCGGTGAAGAAGACGCGGATCCATTCCAGGGCTTTGTCACGGAGTCTTGTGATTAGGGTGAGGTGGGAGACGGTGTCGAAGGCGGCCGAGAGATCTAGTAGGATGAGGGCTTTGTTCTCACCCCGGTCGAGGAGGGAGCGGATGTCGTCGATGTCAGCGATGGGGCGGTCTCGGTGCTGTGGTTGCTGCGGAAGCCGGAGTGGGAGAGGTTCAGGATGTGGTTGGCTACAATGAACTCGGAAATTTGGGCGTTGATGGCCTTCTCGATGACCTTTACACATTTCCTGTGCTTCAAAAAGAGAATTCAAATGTAGGGCTATATCATCAGCTGCTTATGTTTTTTAACATGGTGACTGGTGTTTACAAACTCTTCTCACTTTTCAGTCCGAGAAACAAAAGTAAAGTGAACTATATGACTATCTTGCTGGCCCTGGGTACATGAAGTGTGATGGAGACAAAAAATTTAATAGGATCAGAACCATTGAAGACACTTGGTGAGGCACAAATAATACATTTTCACTGAAACCGATTTCCACACATTATCATTTGTGCAATATAGTTGATCAGTAAAACTATGCGTGACCAATTCAATTGAAAATGTGCTGTTTGTTATACTAAAAAGAGGGTCGTGGTTCTAAAAAGATTCGGAAGCACTAATATAGGAGCCACATCGGGCCCGAATTAAAGCCATTGCTGATACTTATTGAACCAGAAAATCAACACATGTTCATAAGCACTAGAGGCACTGACAAGAACTCGCAGCTACAAAATCACCCATAAAACATATCTAAAGGTTGCAGTCATGTGGATTACCAGAGCTTCGTTGCATTGTAAAAAACAGAGCTATTACTCAAGTCCAAGTAATAAAGGAGCATGGGGCATATTATCAAGACAGGTGATAAAATTATCGCCGCTTTAGCGGCAGAAAACTGCCACTGAAACGGCGCTAATGGGCTTGATAATATGCTCTATGGAATTCCAATTGAAGTCCATGTTAGATGTGGAGGACGTCTAACCTGAGCTTCAATTGGAATTCCATAGAGCATATTATCAAGCCCATTATCGCCGCTTTAACGCTAGAAAACTGCCGCTAAAGCGGCGATAATTTTATCTCCTGTCTTGATAATATCCCCCAAGTAGCAAATGTTTAACGTCCCGATTAAAAGAACTTTTTGAACAACAATTTATTGAAACATAGGTGTGCAAAATGAGGTCTCTTCTGCTGCCACACATTCACAGAGTCAAGATCTGTGCATTCATGGATGTAGGCGGTTCTTCCGCTGGAGAAATCCACCAGTTGGGTTTATTTCCTGTCCCTGGCAGCTTAGAAAGCGGATGTAAACACTGGAACTTTCAAGGGGTGATTTGCGGGAATGTTGAGAAACACCCCCAGCCTGTGGGCATTCACCAACACTTTCAATAGCATTTCCAACAAAAAGTTGAGCCTAAGGTTGGCGCTGAAACTGTGCACCGTGTTGTCAATGTGTGTGAGTGAATCGAGTTTCTTACTGTGAAAAAATGCTTTCCATGTGGTGAAAAATGGGAAAAAAGTAGCTCAATTTCATTTCCCCCTGTGTTAATCCTGCATTTTCCTGCAATTGGGTAAGTCCTTGGATCACAAACATGGGAACAGAGTGCGACTGGAAATGTACAGTGCTCATAGATTTCCGAAACCACTCCTGGTTGTTTATTGGTTCCACACGCAGACGGAATTCTCTCAATCAGTTACTAAGAAGTGTTATTGTAGCTCAACTCTGTGGTACTCCTTTTAGCCACGTTTAAGTCCCATAAGCTGCGTGTTGCACCTGCTAGCGGTTAAAATGGTGCCCTGCACGGAAATCAATTTCAATTCACCCACCTACTGCTAATGGGATCAAAGGCGCCGCAATTGCAACCCTGGAGGATTTTTTGAATGATATATATATATATATATCTATACATGTGATCAAGGGCACCCGATGCCCGAAACGCGTCATGGAGATGAGGAATAAACATCAATAAAAGAACATTGCCACTAATCTGTCCTGGTGGTCCGTTTTCTGTCAATTCGCCGGAAGGAAGTGCTGGGAGTTGTTTCGCATGCATATTTATATATATATATATATATATGTATTTTTTTATTGTCAAAAAGGGTTACAAACATTGCACTTCAAGCATTATTATTACAAAAATTACAATAGAAATACATATAAATCATTTAGATTGCAAGGCATAAAATAAAAATACTGGTAAGATTTTAGCATCCATACCCATCCGGTTTTCTACCCTTTATCTATTCAGTCCCCTGATCTAGCCTGATGTTCTTATATGAGCATAAATCTACCCTATGTGGAATCAAATTTCTTCAAAGATCGAACTCCTCAAGCTCTAGCCAGAGTCTTCTCCCTTTCATAAGTTTCCCTCACTATTTCCCACCATGCCGGGCAGGAAGGTTTTGGAGAGAAACAAGCCCTGACTATAGCGAGTCGAGCAGCCACGAGGATAATTGAGTACAGGGATCTCAACCCGGGGCTGGCTTCCTAATAGGCTAGCATAATTTCATTCACTGTAGGAGAGTATTCTAAACCCAAGTGTAAGTTCATAATGTGCCTTATCTTTTGCCAAAAGTCTCTAACTCAGGGCAAGTGGCAAACATATGCACCATATTAGCAGCATTCAAGCCACATTTTGACAATTTGACCCGGTCTCCACCCCAGCTTCCCTCTTTTTGGGCCCAGCTAGCGATCCTCTCTGGAGTGTAGTATAATATACATGTCATGCGGAACTGTTGCAACTTTAAGTTAACAGAGTGTATTGATTAAGCCTGGGCAAAGCACTACGCTACGCTCGCGTAGTTTGCGAAGTTTGCGCTACTTCGCACTACGCGAATTGCACATAGCACAGTGCGGACACGCGTAGCGTAGTGTTGCGTAGTGCAGCGGTCATTTTTTGCTTGCTCGCGGTCCTCAATGTGAAGTTGGCGACCGCGAGCAAGCAAAATGACATCACGGCGAGACTTTTTCCTCGTTCGCGATCAGCAACATCAAGTTGGCGAGCGTGGAAATAAACCTCCCGGCGAGATTCTCAACGCGAAGAGGTCAGGTTTCTCATTGCGAGAGGTCGCGTATGCTCGCGACCGCTCGCTATGAGAAACTACCAGTCCGCGTTGAGAAAGCTGCCGCTCGAGTAAAAATCTACTCGAGCGGCTGAAAACTACAGCTCACACTGTGCAAGATGCCGTTTTCAATGATTGCACAGTGCCGGTTGCTTGTCCGCACTGTGCAATCATTGAAAACGACATCTTGCAAAGTGCGAACAGGGTACTACGCAGTTCGCGAAGTGCTACGCGTAGCTCGCGTAGTGCAAAGTGCACTTTGCGTAGCTTCACGTAGTGCTACTTCGCGAACTACGCCCAGGGTTAGTATTGATCTGTCTAAAGTTTCTAGTGCTGTATTAACTACTGTAGGGGTAATGTCTGTCCCCAGGGTCTTACTTCATTTTGCAGCCAGTTTTTCCCAACTGTTTGTCCTGAACTGACATAAACATTGGTACATAGTGCTGATTACTGATTTCCGAGTATCCCCATGCAAACATGTCCATACCCCAGAACTCACCACTGTTTTTAGCGACTGGGATCTCAGTAAATAACCCTAATCTGCAGATATTTAAAAACATCTGGCGTGGAAATTCAAATGAGGATTGTAAACTTCCAAATGAGCGAAAACCATTATAATCGTATTGTTGCCCCAAGCGGTCAATCCCATAACTGGCCTATAATTTACCAATCGAGTCCTGGAATACATCCAGGAGCACCGGGTTACCCCATAGAGGAAGATTGTCATGCATAGGAGACAAGAAGCATTTGGTTGGAATTTCGCGCCGTATAGATACAGTATCCCTGATAGTGTTAAAGCGAAGTAGCCACTTGGGGGTTCGCATCTCTTCACAGATCAAATAAATATTCGTACTAAACTACAATCCACTTCTGCAATCTATAACTAAAAAACTGGGAAGCTGGCACAAATTGCCCATTGGTATCATGGGGAGATGTAACATTATAAAAATGAAAGTACTTCCAAAATGTCTATATTTTTTTGGTTCTACTCCCCTACGCATTCCTAACTCTTTTTTAGGAAATTAGAGGGGGTGATAAGCAGCTTTATATGGGGCTATAAGAAAGCAGGACGAGTAATAGGACTTTTAAAATTCCCGTACACTCAAGGGGGCTTAGATCTCCCTGATTTTAAAATGTATTATTGGGCAGCGTTTGCTGGTTGTCTTCGCAGTCTCCTGTCTTCAGATAAACCAGATTTTTGCCATCGTCTTGTTTTGGGCTTTGACAGCAGAATGTTCTTCTATAGAGTTAATGATCCCTTGAGGGGTTTTTACATGATCTGTTATTATTTTATGTTATTTTAGGAATAGCGTTTTCAACGCTGTTTCCACAACGCAGTTCCATTACTACGCGGTTGTTACCAAAGACCACGTTGTTTCTACGCTATCCATTACATTACAAGTCATTTCAACGACTTGCTGTATGGGGCGCGCTAACCTAAGAAATAGTATAATTTGCTATTCCATCACATTCCCTACTGTTGCACACACAGGAGTTTAAATAGTAAATTATACTAATCCTAAATCCAGCGCACCCCCTACATCAAGTCGTAGAAACGACTTGCAATGCAATAGATCGTGTAGAAACAACGCGGTCGTTGTAACAACCACGTTGTAATGGAATGTGTTTTGAAAGTTGTGAAGACACATATTCGTTATTTTATATGGTGATATGTCATTAGTCGTCATCAACACCTGGCCTGATGCATCCATCAGGCTACTTCAGAAGCGTGGATCAGAGACATGATGGACTCTCAACGCACAAGGGCCTGCTTACGAGGTGTTCTGAATAGGGGGTTATACTTACCACACCCATGAAACGCAGATAATGGGGCAGATTCAAAAAGGTAAAGTGATACGAAAGTCTAACTTGATGATTTTCGGTATTCACAAAGAGCATTTACTATTCGTAAATGCCCTTTGTTACTACTGAAAGCCGTAAAGTTAGAATTTTGTCTAACTTTACCTTTGTGAATCGGGCCCAAGGTGTTTACTGGGTGTGGGAGATTTCCCCTATCAGAGTTTCCGGCTCTTTAAATGAGGTATAGACAACAAAATGGTCCTAACAGCCATGCTCTAAAATACAAAGAGTATAGGTATGCAATTGACATATATTGGTTATGACAAATTGATTAATTCTGCGAACATGAGGGAAGGAGAGGAAAAATACAACAAGGGAGGAAAAGTTTATGCAAAACAATTCAGATTGTATTTACACATTAGTAATTTATACATTTATTTATGATAGAATAGTTGCTCCATAATGTGCAAAGAAAGTGCTCAAAGGAGGGTTGTGTATGAGTGATGGAGGATAAGCTGTTTGGGTTACCCCATTAGTTTGTAATGGCTTTAAATGAGGCCTAGCATGTGGACTCAGTATTCAATGCACCAGATAGGGCTTTTTTGCCCTTTTACCATGCTTTTTCCCCCAAAAAGTTAGCTTGGTGGAATCTGTCATGCTGAAAGGAGCGTGGTGTGTTAAGTGTAACAATTCAGAATTTCGACCTAGATGAGAAAATAGCCCCCAGCAGCAGATGTCTAAATTAGAGACAGTGTTCCCAGAAGTGGTAGATCTTAAGCAACCTTCTAAAGTGGGTAAGGGCCTGGGGCGTAGATATCTTCAGTGCAGCAGGTACTGTTGCTCTGGGGTCTGGAGGCTCATTGCGCCCCAGCAATGACTGCCTTTTACATCCCAATCTCTTTACTTGCATCAGGACCCATGGCGCCTTTGCTACTTCACTGGAATAGTCATCAGTATTCTGCAGTTGGACGAGAGGAGAAGTCCAGAGCTCATCTTCACAGACTGCTGAGGCGTGTACAAGAGGCAGAAGATACACGCCTGACAATGCTGAAAGGGGGACTTCTGGTGATGCTGGGTCCTGGTATTACCAGGGAAATCCGAGCAGATTCACTACAGATCCCCATGTAACTAGAAACGACCTGCTGAAGGTGCTGCAAGTGCACACTTTCTGCTTTTAAACATTGTAATTGCATTTTCTAGGGCCAGTGTACCCCAGGTATGACCCGGAAGATGTGTCTTTGGTGAAACTTGTAGCACCACCCTATCTGCAAACACCAGGTGCAGTGGGACTACCACTTCTGATTTCCAGTGGCCTGGTACCCAAGGGAGTAGCCAAAAAACTAAAATACCCCAACACTGAACCAAAGCTCTGATGGCATCAAGCAAGGGAAGGACGTGAGCCCGGCCCTCCTTAGAACAGATACCTTGCCTCTCCTATCCAAGTATCTATCCATTCACCCTTTCATCCTCTTGATTACCACCATTTTAACTTTACATTCTGGCATCCAATTATTCTTTTATCCATCACATCCATCCATTCACACAGCCTCCATATATGCATGCATCCATCCATGTATTGTTCAGCTCATGCATCCATCCTTTGACTTATACAACCATCATTAAGGCCTTTCATCCATTAATTTCTTATTTTTGCCATGCATCCATCCACTTAGATTTCCATTTTCTATGCTATCCTTTTATCCGTCTTTCCACACATCTATTCACCCATCCATCCAACCACTCGTATGTTCTTCCTATCACTCTTCCTTCCTTCCTTTCTTCCTTCCTTACTTTCATCCTTCCTTACCTTCACCTTTCATTCCTTTCCACCTTCTATCCTTCTTTTCTTTTTCTATCAACCCATGCTTCTTTCTTCCTTAGAGCATTAATTGTGAGCTTTTGTTTGCCGAGCTGCATACAGAAAAGGGCCATGAAACCCCCCCACCCCACTGTTGCAGCTGAAGCAGGGGTTCACAACGGCACTGCTGGTCACCACCATTAGCCAGTCAGGACTTCGCTTTTGCTATTAGGTGCCTGGTGCTTAATTTGCATTTAGAAAACAAAAGAGCCCAGTGCTGGTGTTGCCGAATGCCTCAGTTGCTCAATGTCGAGGTTTACGGAATGTCTGCTTTGCCAAATTGCAGGCTGTCTAGTCTAGCTCCTTTCTTTCATCACTCTATTCATTCTGTCTATTTCTCTTACCTTCGTAGGTTCTTTTCCTTGCCTTTCTTCTCCCTTTCTCACTGTTTTCCCATTTTTCTCGAGTTTCTGACTTTTTCTATTTTGCTGTGGGTCAAAGTTTGATGATGAAAAGTGTGTTTCAGTATCCACCATCTTGAACCATTTAGGGGGGTCAGAGCTGCAACCCCTGGCTTGCCTCTTGCGATGCCAAGCACCGTCTTTTTGAACTCTGGACTCAGAGTTAAAAAATCACAGGAACTGCCACATGGGAGGTTCGCTCTGAAGGGCATCAGAACTCCACTCTCCTTGTTTTTTGCCCATTTTTGTTACACTAGTAGTGAATAATAATCTGCTATTCATTATTAGAAAAATAAGAAATACAACAGCTGGAACGCTGGCAGCTTAGGTAAGTGAAAACGTTTTAACTGTGTGCTGTGTGCGTGCTGGCAGGTAAAGGTGTGCTGTGTGTGAGAGAGAGCATGCGTACCTGTGAACGTGTGTCTGTTTGTAAACGTGAGCAAGTGCATGTGTGAGTAAACAGGAATAACTGAGAGTCAGTGAAAGGTAGTCAATGAGCATGAGTGAGACTGAATGTCAGTGAGTATGAGTGAGTCAGGTGAGTGCAAGCGAATGACAGTGGTGAGTAAGAATGAGTGTGAGTGGCTAGAGAGTATGATGCACAATGAGTGTGAGTAAGAATGAATGTAGGTGAGTGACAGTGAGTGAGTGTAACTTTGAATAAGAAGATTCAGAGTGAGGGTAAATGAGAATAAGCAAGAAACAATGTGATTGTGAGTGAGTGTGAATGAATGACAATGCGTGAGTCAGAGTGTGTGAGACTGAGTAAGAACAAGTGAGTGAGAGTAAGAGTGAGTTTAAATGAGTCAGCCAGTATGACTGAGTGAGAGTAAATGTGAGTGCCATTGAGTGAGCGTAAGAGTGAGCGAGAACAAATGAGTGAGAGGGAGGGTGAGTTAGTGGCAATGAGTGTTAGTTATTGAATCTAAGTGAGCTTAAGTTATGCTTGTACATTTTTCATTGACTCTGGCATACGGAAGGTAATCCTTGGCTTATAGAGGCACCCATGATCAAATACGGGCATACTGAAGGCAATTGTTGGCATGACAGCCACCGGTGACAAAATACTGGCCCTGACGCACTGAATGTAATTCTTTGCATAATTGGCACCCACAGTAAAATTCTGGTAGATACTGCCATGCTAGGGGTAGTTTTTAGCACAGGAGGCACCTGTTAGAAAATGCTGCTGATGGCATACTTGAGGAAATTTTTAGCATAGGTAGCACCTGTGGTAAAATGCAGGAGGTCGTAATTAAGGGTCGTATAAGGGCAGACAACCGTGGCATATGGGATGAGGCCAACCATTGCAACATGCTGGCCCTGACGTGATAGTGGTATTTTTTTTTACATATGGGTCGCACATTGACAGCATTAATGGCAAAATTCTGGTATGTGGACAGCATTAATGGCAACATTCTGACACTGTCATATTGTATGTTATTTTTTGGCATAAGAGGGTACCCATGACAAAAGATTGGCCCGGGCACAATGGAGTTAATTTTGTTACATGTATGAGGGCACCCATAACACATTTTGAAAATAATTGAGTCAACTCCTGGGTAGCGTCTGATTTCATTAGCTTGGCAACCCATTTATTGAGTGCCCTTTCTGAACCTCTGGCTTTTTAATAAATGTATGTAATAACTGTGCTTTAACATGCACTATTTGACTCCAGGTTGTTTCAAAATCTTCATTGAAATGCAATCTCCCTGACCCACCTCTTCCACCAGAAGCCTGGCTCACTCACTTCTCTTGCTTACTGCAAATATTAGCCCCACCACTTTCAAAGATGATGTCAGCACCCTCATATAGGTGGCATCTGAAATAGACATTTGTTTGTATTGTGAATTGCTTTTTAGATTAATATTGCAGTTATTATAAAACTTCAGCAATCACAATTATTGCGATATTATCCGGGTTAAGGTCATGAGAGGTCACTAAGGTCAAAAGGTGTGTGATGTCACTTCCGCTTCCCCTGGCATTTTGGAGAATCAACGTTTATGGACATTAGCAGCAACCACTGGTAAGAACTGAGGACCACGCTGCCCTCTCCTTCACTACCACGTGCAGTGGTTAATATCCCACTGATTGCTGTTGAAACTGCATATACAGGAATATTGAAGAATGATCAATCAGGTTAAGAAGGCACATTTAGCAAGCAAAGGCAAGCCAGACAGCTAATCACTCGCCCAATGTTTTGAAATCCTATAGCATTACATTAACAGCATGATAAATGATTCAGAATGACCAACAGCATTTTCAAAAAGTTTTATAACTGGCCAGCAGTTTCTTTTAGTGTAAGATGATAGAGACCCAATGCCACCGATAGAACAATATCTTGTTGAATTTGCCAAACAGAATGCCTCCCTGGTCACATGGAACTTTGATTGACGACTTGAAGTTTAGGGAAGGAGCCAACATCAAAAACAAATTGCAAACACAGTGAAACCAATCTGGCCCTATTCGAATGACAGAGAGATGGTATCCAAACATTAAGGGTTTTATTAACACATTTGGTTCACATATCAAATCAGTCAGTAAATTGATGGGAAATTATGGTGAGAACACTCATATTTAAATGCTCCTGCAGTCTACATTTCTATATGAATAAAAAAGAATATGCAAAACAGAGCAACATACAGCGAGCACAACATGACCCAAGCAGGATCCTTGAAGTCACTTCCCTGTTCTAAATAAAGTATTAAAAGTGGCTAGGGGAAGAAAGCGTATAAGGAAGGTGTCAGCATCATTTGAACCAGATTGATGGTCATTCAAGCATGAAGCTTTACACTCTGGGCAGGGGGGGTCAAGAAGAGGCCTTCTCGAAGCAAAGTCAGGGTAGGGTCTGGTCTACTAAGCTAAGGAGCACCCAATTAAAACATTAAAGAAGATTCCAGAAGGCCTCTCCTTATCTTCCACCAGGAGCAGGTAGACTCCTTAACTTTCTTAATTTCCCACAGAGGACGACCTTGGATGCAACATCAGTCCAGTCTGCCCGGTACAGGATGGTTTCTTGCACTGTCTCACTCTCCATATGCAAGGCCAAAAGTTAATTAAAAAGATCAGTAGTATGCTAATCAAATACAATGACTAATGAACCCATTCTAAACTAACGAGGCACACGATAAGACACCTGAAAAGAAGAGAAAAATAAGAAACTTGCAAAACACTTTATAAAACTAACGTGTGCACTGATCTGATGCCTGGTTACAGGTTAGACCAACACTAGATTTAAACAGGTTCTAAATGAATACAGTTGCATAAGTAATTACCTCAAATGCAATTTAAGAACAGTAGATACATTAGTTATAATTAAACAAATAATGCTGGTGTCTCTCATTAAAGTGAATATAGCCACTTACTACATTTGCTAAATAAAACACATGCAGATTAACATAGTTAAACACACATGAAATATATATGTTGAATTTAAATGGGGTGGACTAAATTATTCTGCTCCACCACTCTTCAATTAACTTCACACAACCACGCAACCATGCAAATAAAGGCCCGGATAATCCAAAAGTTCAGCTGTTTCTCTGAGTGCCCAACCGGACTGTTGTCTGGATCTCTAATGCTGATTTTTGTGTCATAGGTAAACATGGTTCATGTGTATGTGCCATGACATAGGCCTGTCTCATGCATAGCATTCCTGTTGCACTGGGAGGTGCATCCAAAGTGGTACCGTGCTCAGATTTAGAATTAATGCTCAGATTTAGAATTAATGCTCAGATTTAGAATTAATGCTCAGATTTAGAATTAATAGGGACTGTGGCAGCCCTCAATCACACACTCTGCCCAGGGAGAGTAGCTACAGGCCTTTTCATTTGATCACTCCAGAGGCTTTGCAAAGGGCTCTCAGTCTCCATCCTGTCCCCCTTAGCGGGTGCCTGGAAGAGGATGTACTTGAACTGGAGAATTGGCTCCAACTTCGCGCCTTAGAACTGGCACCTTATACTAGGCGGAAGACAAAAATTAACAGAGCCTCAGCCCCCTGGTTCACGGAGGCACTTAGGAAAAGTAAGAGTGCTTGTAAACGCCTGGAAAGGGTGTGGCGTACTAATTAAAAGCTGACAGACAAAAGTGTCTACAAACATGTCCTTAAGGAGCACTACAGGAATGTGCGTGAGGGGAAGAAAACTCTTCCTGGCTGCTAAAATCGAGTATGCGGGGAATAGGAGTCGAGAACTTTTCAATATTGTTAAAGATTACTCCTTCTCTAAAGCTATTAGCAGCCTGTTCGTCCCCAGTGAGGTTTGGGCTAACCAGATGGCCTGTTTCTTCTAAAACAAGATTAAGATTATCCAAGACTCTTTTTCGGCTCACTTACCAGTAGTAGGAGGGGACAGAGATCTGTCCTGTCCTAGCAGCTGTGACATAGGCCTTGCTCTTACTCAGTTCCCTCCCATGTCATTGGTTAAATCCCTGGCACTGATGAAAGCCATCAAATCCGGTTCACCCACCGATCCCTGTCCGGCCAAACTTCTGGCTGCCATCGCGGAGGTAATTAATCCGGAAGTTAATGCAGTTTTGAATACTGCCCTCCAGGCGGGAGAAATGCCTAAGAACTGGAAAAATAACAAAATCCATACTCTTTTAAAAAAACGTACGGCTGATCCCTCGGTGGCCAGTAATTATAGGCCGATATCTTTATTACCATACTTCTCTAAAGTTCTGGAGAGATATGTTAAATCGGTGACCACGGACTATGTCTCTTTCACCCAAGCCAATCTGGCTTTAGAGCCAATTTCAGCATGGAGACTGCCCTCCTGGAAGTTGCGGAAACTATTAAAATCACATTGGACAAGGGGGGCAGGGCAGCTCTGGTGCTGATGGATCTCTCCTCGGCCTTCGACACCGTGCCCCACATTGGACTTTTACGAAGGCTCCAAGAGGGCGGGATCGCAGGCACTGTGTTGAGATGCTTTAATTCCTTTCTGAACAATCGCCAGCAAACTATCTGGTGCCCGCCTTTCTCGGCACCCATTTCCCCTATGAATGTGGGGGTCCCTCAGGGCTCAATTCTTAGCCTCACATTGTTCAATGTGTATATAGAGCCTCTGGCACGTCTCGCACAGAATCATAGGGCTATGATAGTGTCATACGCTGATGACAAACAACTGCTGTTTACCTGCGAGAAGAGCTCAGAATTTAACAGTAAGGAAATCAACACATGCTTATCAGAGGTTTTCCACTGGCTCAGGAAAAAACAACTGAAGTGCAACTCTGAAGTCAGAGATGATGTTCTTCGGCTCTTGGTCCTGTGATCTTTGGTATCATTGGTGGCCGCAAGACATGTGTCCTCCCACTGCAGCCGTTCAGACTGTAGAAAATCTAGGTGTCAAATTTGATGACTCTCTCTCAATGAAGGCCCAAATTCAATCAGTGGCGGGGACCTGTTTCGGGTTGCTGAGGATGTTGATGAACTTTCTGCCTCTTCTCCCGGTCTCCCACAGGAAGACGATAGTCCGAGCTCTGGTGGTGTCCAGATTGGACTATGCCAATGCCCTGTATCTTGACCTTCCTGAATTTTTACTTGGCTGCCTCCAGGTGATCCAAAATGGGGCGGCCAGAGCCATTCTCTTGGCAGGGCTGAGAATTCATTCTACACCCCTCCTGGCCTCTCTGCATTGGCTACCTATTAGAAAACGGATCGCCTTTAAATCACTAGTGCTGGTCTTTAAGGCCTTTCATAAAATAGGTGCCCCATATCTTGGGGAAAGACTGCAGCACTATATTCCGTGTCGAACTCTGAGGTCATCCACCCAGTCACTGATCATTACCCCACGTATCCTGCTCTCTCGGAGGGGTGGCAGATCTTTCCAAGTGGTGGCCTCTCACCTCTGGAATGACCTGCCACTCGCGCTGAGGAAATCCCAGGATCTCCTCACTTCCAGAAGGAAATTAAAAACCTGGTTATTCCAACAGCGGCCTTAAACTGGAGTACTTTGGCTCAGTGGTGCGGGTCTTTGCCTTGAGTGAGGAGACACTCTCGGGAGTAGAAGTGCGCTTAATAAATACCTGTTAACAAACATACCCTCATAGCAGTGAAAGACTACCGATTTCACCGAGAGTTAAGCAGCATGAGCAAACAGGTCCTTTTTACCCTGTGTCACTGGAGTGAGGCCTGCAGGCTCACTCACCTTTTTAAAAGTTCTGCTGCTGTGTGCTTAACTCACCCTGGCCTACATTAAGGAGATGTGGAGTGCTGTGCATTGCAGGAGTAGTGACTGTGCTGGATGTTTGTGTGCCTAGAAGGATACAGTACAGAGATAGAGCAGTATCATTGTATATGTGTGGTTAGAGCATGTACTGAGGGTATGTATGCCTGTGAGGAACACATTACATGGGAGGTGTAGTGCAGTGCAGTGCAGTGCATGCAGTGTGTGTGCAATGGAAGCATGTGCAGGGTGAATGTGTGCTTGTGTGATGTACAATAAATCAAGAGTGAAGTGTTGTGCAGTCCACATAGTGAGTGTGTGTA
This sequence comes from Triturus cristatus, assembly GCF_964204655.1. Taxonomy (NCBI): domain Eukaryota; kingdom Metazoa; phylum Chordata; class Amphibia; order Caudata; family Salamandridae; genus Triturus; species Triturus cristatus. The sequence goes on along the minus strand of NC_140592.1, from coordinate 1,207,828,004 downwards.
CTGGCAGTGTGTGTGTTCACAAATAGGATGCCCTGGAAAAATACGGAAAAGCTGCAGCACTAAACTGTGTGTATAGATTGAATGTGTGTGCTGAATGTATGTGTCTGTAGTGGCACAATGCATGGGGTAACGGTAATGGGGAGTATGCGTACTGTGAAAGTACACTGAGATTAAATTGTGCCTGCAATGGTATGTTACATGCAGGACCCTAGGTTCCCCTTTGGGAAGCCCAGGCCTGCCTGGTGAAGACATGAAGAGAAGAAGAATCCCCCCAGACATGTGTTTTTGATGCATTCCTGTGAGCTGTCTGGGACACACACTGGAGGAAGCGACTCCCCCTGCAAACTTCAAAAGGTTCCTCTTTGATTCAGGGATAGATCACAAGGAAGGGGCCTGGACACATCTCAGGAAGGAGATGGGGATGATAAGGGCTGTGATCCCAGGATTACCCTTTCGATGCACATATCACTGTGTCTGACATCCAGGTGTGAACTCAGGTTACTCCCATGAACTGTGTTGTGGGACAGTCATGTTCAGAGTCTTGCCTGCTGTGACAGCCTTTCAAGAGGGAAGAAAAAAAGAAAAATGTACACTTCAAAAGAAGCGGAACCCCAAAATAAAACTTCAAAGAATCAGACCCTAAATGACATTTGGAGCCGGGAAGAAGGGGAGGTTGAGGACTCAAAAATGACAGATGGGCTGTGTCAGAAAGCCCTGCAAGACATCTGCCTGTGACCAGGATTGTAGGCAAAAGCCTGCTAGTCTCCCTGCTGGGTGAGGGGACATCACCTAGGGAAACAAAGATCACCTACCATAGAGCCTGGAACCTGCCTGCTTGCCAAGAACAGTGTGCCCTATGAGGAAAAGGAGACTGTTGGAGGTAGCGAGGTCCATTGGAGAGCCCTAATGAGAGGACTACTAGAGCGAGGTGCGTGGGAAAGGCTGCACACTGATTGGTTTGTTGTCCGTCTGCAGAAGTAAACCGGCAACCCCCATATACCAGGAGAGGGCCACCTTGACCTGAGCGATGTCATCAGCACCGTGTAGGAAGAGCCAGGCCTGCACCTTCTCTTTGCGGTGACTCACTATTCCAGAGGGGAACACCGTTGAACTATTTGTTGTCAGGAGTGTCAAGATTTCCTACCGCCTTAATCAGCGACCCCATATGCCAGAAGGGGACGCCGTGGTGAGAGAGAGCGTAGTGGAGAAGTCTGAGCTTCAGAGTAGAGTATGGAGGCAATTCCATATGCCAAAAAGGGCTGCCGATACTCGCATTTCTAGGAGTTTGGGTCGTTAACTGTACAGAAGATTGCATCTGAGACCAGCAAGTCAAGTTTGCACACCAAGGCCTGCACTTGACTGAACCCCAGAGGACAGCGAAGGACGCTGCCTGAGACGTCGCACTCTCCCTGGGCTCCAGTCAGCAGCCGGAGGATCGCATCCCCCACACTACCTAATGAGGTGAAGAGTGACTTACCTCATCTTTAAGGAACAGGGAGCCTCTCTGATTGCTCGGACAAGCTGGCATCGCATCTCAAGGGAGAGAGCCTGCTGAGTGCTGCTGTGTGTACTGTGGGCAGCCCTAATTTGCTGAACAGGATCCAGACTTGTGAGTGCCCGTGGAGAGGGCCCTCACTGCACTGCTGAAAATTTTCATGGAGCCGGTAAGACTAGATTTGGGCCTGATGGGACCTGGGGGACTTGCTGGTAATGGTGCTGTGGTGCCATTGACATTCTTGACTAATTCCTGAAAAGCCAAAGGGGAACTCTCGAGTGCGGCCTATTAGTGAGCATTCCCTGGATGCAGCCACCAATGAATGAAGAATTACCCTGACCACGTTATAAGGACAAGAGTGGGATAGGGATTTGCCTAACAACTACTTGAGCCCCGACCTCAAGGGGATTGTGTTACTGCTCATGGATGTCGGTATTCCTTCGAATGTGCATAGGTAAAAGTAAATACTTTTTTCTTATAAAAGTAAGTATTGAACTTGACATTGACTTATTGTTCATACAGTATGCACTTTGAGTTATGAGTTGTGTAGAACATAGATCGACACTCCTCCTCCCCGCAGAGGGAGCCTTTGACTGCTAGTCCTCACCTACCACTGAGAGTCGAGTACAGAAGGGGTACTTGGCCCAGTTGCTCATGATCCATAGTGGGTCGGGCCCTCGGATGTCAGGAGTAAAAGGCCTCAACCACCACAGTTGGGCCCAGTAACACCTGTGTGCTCTGTGGCCTTCTGAAAGGGGTTCTGACATGAGCTGTTTCAAATTAATTTGCAAGGACTGAGGTAGGATGTTGGTTAGTTAAGTTGACATTAGGGGGTGAGCACATTTAGCCACTTCGCACCAACCCACTTTATGAAGTTACTATTTTTTTTAAACTTCTTTATCTTTGCAAACTTTACAAACATTGTGCATATTTTTCAGTAGAAAAAATTGGAATACCTACTTTTTACGGCAGAATATTCATGCAAAAAAATAATTTTTTCATGAAACTTTTTTTGCAGGAAACAAAATCCCTTTTTAGGTCTTGTCTAGCGAAGGCTGCGCTTGCGCAGTCTCGCTCGCGAGATTTAACGTTTTAGAAGTGGGGCTTTAACTCGCCCTTCTTCTTCCCTCTTCTCCATTGGCTGGCCTCTTAAATGCTGGTCAGCCAATGGAGAAGAGCTTTGTCTCTCCAAAGAAGCCCCGTCTTTTTCGGATTCGGGGGCGTGTTTTTTACTTTCTTTCTCTCCTCTGGAATGTAAACATTCCAGCCAATGGCAAGAGGAGAGAAAGAAAAACACGCCCCCGAATCTTGACCTCGGAGAAAGGCGGTGGTGTTCAGGGCGATTCCCTCAAGGACTGGCAGCTGGGCTCGCTCGCCGCGGCAGCACGTAAGACTTGTTAGAAGCAGCAACCTTGAAAATTAAAATATAGCTTTTCATCAGATTTTATATAAAGCACTAAAGGCTGCATTCATTCTTAACCGTTATTGATCTGGTATCTTAAAGTAATGCGGCGGAAATGTCATATTGCAGACCACCCAGCTTTAAGTTATCAATACAGCCGAGTACTGCCTATTTCCAAACATTCCCTTATCGCTTACGGATCTGTATCTTAATTTATGCATTTACTATGCATGTATTTCGTGGGCGTTTCTCCGACGAGAAATTCAAATGAGTTCTTTCTGCTTTTCACGCGGGCTGTTTTACGGGTTCCATGAAATGTGAAATTATTCACGCAGTGAATGGAATACACACTTCCATTGTGTGCGCTCGCACATAGTGACTGGGTGATGGAACACCTTGGATCGACGCGTCACTTGCAGGCACGAGACGACTGTGAACCTGCATCCTTCGTAAAATGGCGCTTGGTCACGCGTGACGACACGAACATCCTAGAAATTCAGCCGCTCAGTGCTGCTCTGCAGATCGAAGAATCCGGGAAGCCATTTCGACCTAAACGGAGAGGCACAAGCGTCAGTCATGGCGGAGGCACCCAGTGGCGTAAAGGAACGTGAGGGTGACCCCCTGCGATGTGCATGGAGGGGGGCCCGCGCTCGACTGAGCCTGGAGCTCTCTCCGTGAAAGTCCAGGCGCCCATGCACAATGCCAGCGTGGGCCCCCTGGAGGTCGGGGGGGACACGAGGAGGACAATGTTACCTCGTATGAGGCAACATCTACGCCACTCAAGCCGCCGCTTGCCCCTTATGCTTGGGCTTCCCTCCATGTGCGGCAGGTAATATTTGTCGAAAATGCCCCTACAAACAAATGCTGAGCCTTTTTGCAAATTTGAAGAATGGTACCTGGTCCACATTTCCATGGTGTCATGTTGGACTGATCAGTGTTTTTTTTAAACCTTTTCAAAGACAAATCATCAAATTAGACGTTTGCATTAGGAATGCACAGATTATTATAGGTGATTATGAAAATTGTTTACAGTCGTGACTACAGGGCGGCAAAGTTCCCAAACAGGTTTCTATAGCTAAGGAAGTCCAACGTACCAGGTAAACTGATTTTTTTCTCAATCAAAATGTTTTGAATATTTTGTCTTCTGCCATAGGGCAGTCTGAAATAAACATTTTTTGGTTTGCCGGGTGAGCAGGTGAAATGTGGCACATGTAGTCTAAAACATCGATTCTTGACAAGTTTTTTGCCCGCGGGGGCTGCTTTTCTTATGGGGGGCCGGTTTTGCAGCAGTGCCGCAATATCGGCCCCCTGAAAGAATAGCGGGAGGGGTGCTTTTTGCTAGCACCCCCAAACACCTCCCCCCTCTCAGAGGGTCGGTCGAGGATCAACCGGCCAGGGCTGGTTGCTGTTCCCAGTCCGATCTTGCATCAAACAGATACACAAATTATGGAGTTGTTTTCGCGTGCCCTTTATTACCTAGGAGGATCACTAAGTGTATTTTTCTAAAACTGCATACTTATGATTGATGTTTAATGTTCTTCCTAGAGAGAGATCAGAGTTTTGTCTAGTGGAAGTTTTGACTCCTGGAAAGGTAGCACATAGGGTTAATGTGCCTGCAGCAAAGAACATGTATCATGCAGATCACAAAGTGCACATAATGTAAATAGGTCATTGGGCTACTGCGTGTGTGTGTGTAGGTGGCTCTATTTGTGTGTGGGTTGCTCTATGTGAGTGGCTCTGTGGATGGCTCTGTGTGTGTGGGTGCAAATTCAATAGGTCTCGCATGTGAGAGTGATTAAGCTATTGACATTGTAAATAACAATGCCGTTTCTTTAAATGTTTTTTTTTAAAAACATAAACAAAAATAATGTCATGAGCAATGCCAATAGCTCTAACTTTAACAATGCCGAGACCATTGCATTGTAAATGCTTGTTCTGTGTGTTTCGGTGGAAAGCATGGCTGTGTTTCAACTTACCAATTTTAAACTTTGCAAGGCCCTGAATAAAATGGTCAATAGTTTAACTTTTTAAACCTTTGAAACAGAAGGTGACATCAGAGGAGTACAGAACGTGTATCCAGATCCACTGCATTTACGTTCACTTTTGACAAAGGAGAAAATGTATTCTTTTGCTTTCTATTCTTTCTTCCCAATTCTAGCTTCTCGGTTGCTGTGGCGGCTTTTGTTTCCTTCTAGCACACAGTCTCCAATCCTGAACTTTTCACCTTCAAATTATTGATTCCACATATTGTAATCTAATTACTTTAATGGAAACTAAGCAAGACCACAGCACCCAATGCATTAGGCTAGTAAGCCAAAGTCTAGAGGTCTGATTCACAAAGGTAAACTTACACTTTTGTGTAAGTTTACGATTATTTTCTATTCACAAAGGTATTTTATGACCAATAACTTTACGACTACGGAGCCTCAGCACAAAAAAAAATATGGGCTGCCCTCTCTTTTTTTATGTGCAGGTCTGTCCTATCTTTTTAATGTGGAGACTCTGCAATTGTAAAGATACTACTCGTAAAATACCTTTGTGAATAGCAAAGAGTCGTAAACGTACACAGCAGTGTAAGTTTACCTTTGTGAATCAGGCCGTAGGAGTGCAAAGAGTGTCCGTAATGACCTATGGTGAGGAGGTCACCCTAACGGAGTTACATTCCTGTTTTCGTTTTACATAGCACATTTTCTCGAGGTTTGTTAAGTGACAAAGCCTCGCAGTTCACAACTCTGAATGTGCTTTTTTTTCAAACCATGACTAGGCATACAAAGGGCCGGATCCACAAAGGTAAACTTATACGTTTTTGTTACTTTATGCTTTTTCAGTATTCACAAAACTGCATTTTAATAGTAAGTTTACGAGTGAGAAATTCCGCAGTTGGGGTGGAGATAGGCTTGTCCTATCTTTTTATATGTGGAGTTCTCCACCCCAACTGTTGAGTATTTTCACTCGTAAACTTACTATGAAAATGCAGTTTTCTGAATACTGAAAAAAAGTAAACTTGCACACACATGTAAGTTTAGCTTCGTGATTCATGTGCAAAGTATGTATCTGTTCCTGTATTTTAAATACAAATTAATGACTCAGGAAAATGAAGCACTGTCGTCACTCCGTGGACTTCCACTCTGTCTTTTTCTCTGAGTACCTCTCCCAACTGCACAGGGTTTCTGAAGCAGCCACACAAAGCATGTGTCCTGGCCTATACTACCTGTCCTACTTACTCGCAGTGTTTTTTGGTCTGGCAGCCCCTTGCACATACTGCTTGCCACACCTGCCCTCATTGATCCTGACACCACACCCATCTGCACTTTCCTGCCTTCTCTCCTCGGCACCTATCAGTGTTCTATAGGAGGAGGTCAACTTTTCCATTTCCTGTTTCGCATAGAGGCATCCTGAAGTAGTAATTGGGCATTTGGAGGCGAGGCATATGCAGTAAGAGAAAATCTGGCACTCCAGCTACACGGCGTTCTTAATTTTCATATTTTGGCCGACTGTACATGAGTAAATATAAATATGTGCAATCCTAACCTCTCGCTGCTGAAGTGGACACCTTGTTTAATGTAGCAGAAGAGTTGAGGTCACTGCTGAGGAAACTGGGATGCCTCCAAAGTTTCACTGAGTGAATCACTCTACCTCCAGTTAAAAGACATAGAAATCAGATGTTCAGTGATCATGATCTGTTCATGAGATGGACATAATTGTGGTTGTTTATGGAAGGCACATCATTAATAACTTATAAATGAGATACATTATTGTGCACACAATTTGTTGAAGTTTCTTATTGTAGTCAGTAATATTTGGAGCTGTCATTTATCTTCACTCATACAAGAACACAAAGGCAAAAGGCTCATTCACAAGTCGAATAATTAGTCACAAAGCAGACTGCCTTGCATAGGATGCTCCTGTTTAGTAGGAGTGGGGCAGATTCTGAAATATTTTAATCGCAAAATACATGTCATTTCCATGAAAATTACTCGTATTACACAAAATGCGTTTGTCCTGTAAGCGAGGATAAGATATGATACCAGAATATCATTGTCAGAATATAACATCACATAAATATTGTGTCCTAAAAATGATTGCCCCATTTGAGTTAATAATAGAAAATGTACTCACAATAGAAGCAATAATGGAAAATCTACACCCAATGGGACGATATTTTGCCGACAGCAGTATACTGACATACAGCTGAGAATGTAACCCGCATACCGGTGAGGTACTGGTTCGAGAAGAAAATGTAGCTTGGCCGAGGGACACAAGAGTATTGCAGTTACTGATAGACATAGTCTGGTCCAACTGGTGAAAACTATGTGAAAATATAATAGCGTAAGGGAGAAAATTACATGACATCCATGTTACCCAAAAAACATGAATTACTTGAAATTACCCATGTGTAATAAAAAAAAATCCCAGTCTTACTGTTTTATCTTCATAGAAAAGTTCCTGGTGAGTGACCAAGTTCTGGAGGAGTCTATTGGGTTTGTGTGACCTGAGGGTGTTTGATGAAGTGGCTCTAAGATTATAGAAGTCAAAACATAACCTGGATTCGTAGAATTTCTAACTCCCATATCAAGGGAAATCCTCTGGATTTTCCTTCTATCAGATCTCCCTCCCATCCCTGGAACAGTGAAGGCAAGACAAATGCCACAAAAATACTTTGCCTACCCTGTTTCCTTTCTGGAAAGCAAAGTTGACCGCCTAACTTTATGGTAACACATAGTGCTGTTTCTTCACTTACTGTCCCTTAGAGCAAAGGGCGGCTGAGTGCAGTCGATGCTTCACAGACCCTCTACAAAAGTCCTCTCTGCCGAGAATGGGATTGGGTTATTCAAGAACTGCCTATTTAGTTTCACCAGTGCTTCTGCCACATACTAGTGCTTTTCAAACCAATTAAATGAACAGATAGCATCCTTCTTGAATATGGATTCAACAATGAAAGTGTTAGGTGGGGTATGTAATCCTGATAAAAATAATTATCTCCTCTCACAGTATAACTCACTGAGCCATAGTCTGAGGTAAACAAAGAGTGACTCTCACATTCTAATATTAGGAGTCAAACGTGCTTCAAAAATTTCCCGACAAGCTCAAAATACAAAGCATGCTACCCTCTAATCAATGCTAAATATGTTTTCTAAAGCCACCATAACTCAGCAAAGCACACAGTCTTCTTAGCACCTCATACATGATCAGTATAGGAACAAAGCACTAACAACATTCAAGTTACCCTCGTACGGTGTTTGGGATTGTGTCAGGGCTAAATGTGCAAAGCTTTTGGGAAGTCGCAAACGGCCCGATTTACAGAATTGGGCCGTTTGCAACTGCAAGAAAGCTCTGTTCAATGTACAAAAGGCAAATTGTGATTTGGTAACTTGTTACTGAATCACTATTTGTGTTTGAGACTCAATTCTGATCAGCATGGTGTACCTTCCAAATACCAAATAGCAGGTGTATATATTAAATGTTTTGCAATCGAATTCCATTTGCAAAACAGTAATACTTTACCACCAATTCAAAATTGATGATAACCCATTCACAAATAGGAAGGAGTCCCATGTGACCCCTTCCCCTTTGAGAATGTTAAACTAAATATTTATTTAGAGCAGGCAGGAAACATATACCATTTTCCTTTAAGCAAAACAGGCTTCATTAAAAAAGATTGCTTTATTAAAATCAGTCACAGACATGGTAGTCTACTGACCCCAGCAGGACACCATCCTGCGATGGCTGCAATTCCTAGTGGGTCACAAATGACATCCTTCCTTATTAATATTCATGAGGTTGGTCGATTTTCGGCCCCCTCAGAATTGTTGATTTAAAAATAAAACTGTCATTGCAATTTGGAAACCACAAATCCTAATGTTGATACATCTGGCCCCAAGGCTTCTTGAGCTTGGAGGCAAGTTTTCAGCATAAGAACGCCACTGTGGCAAGTGAGAGGAGATATGCTTCTTGTCGAAGGATTCAGGAAGTTGCTTTTGCAATACATTATGAAAAAGAATGTATGCTTCACTAAGCATTTTTTAGGAAAATTCTCTATGCTGTTTGAAGCAATTATGAAACCCTTTGGCATCAATTCTAACTTTCCATTAGCTCACCTCCATTTTCAGCAGCTCAGCATTCGCAAACCCTGAGCAGGTTTAATTTGGGATTTCCATAGACCATGTAACACAATTCCATTTAATCCCAACTCCACTTCCTATGTTTGTGTCCTCTCTCGAGGTGCAATGGGTCAAAGGGCAGTTTCAATAGTGAGTCAGAGGAAGGGGGCAGGGCATCCAAGATGCCTGATGCTTTAGGAAAGCAGCTGGACTCCAGAGAACAACACTCCTGGACTTGTGAAAGTGGTTGTTTCTATGTGCCCATGTGGGAATGCACTAAACAAAAGCTAAACCTAGTAGCCTTGTCAATGTGTGGTCCATCAAAGTGGGACCACATTTCTTCTACTCTGTGATCTCTTCAGAGTCTCCAAACAGTAGCTTGTGAGCTACTGTAGCTCTCCAGATACCTCTGAGTAGCTCACCAGTGTTCCTCCCAGCTTATTAAATTAGAAAGCTTTTGCTTGGTTGAATTAAAATACATATACAAATTTGAGATTATACAACACTAATAATATTAGTAGCTCAATGCATTTCATTGAACAGAAGTGGCTCTCAATACAGAAAAGGTTGGAGACCCCTACATCAGAGGTTGTCTACTAGAAAGACTAACATTTAAAGCCAAGTTCATCGTATTTAGGGTCGTGTACGAGAATCTTCTGATTTACTGGCTTCTAAATTCAGTTGCTATGTCCCTGGTTGACCTCTTTGCTCAGCCCACCAGGCTCTTCTGTGTGCCCATAATTCAAGGCTTCTATGCTACAGAAGCAATGCCTTGCTGAGGCCCATGTTCCTGAGCTCTGATAACACCCACAATATCCCTACAAATGTTTGTACATTAGCTGAAATTTTAAATGGAACTCAAATTTTAACTTCCAATTTCTCAAAGCTAGACTAAATACAATAATATGTGTTTTTTTTACACTGTTGTGAAGCTTTGGCTTCTGAACGCTTTAACCACAATCACATAATGTGATATAATATAGCATAAAATGAGATAACATGATATAGCGTACAAGGCTTAATTCAGTTCGCGTCCCTACATCCATTCATCAGCCTTCTCTTCTTCAGGCTGCTTACTCGTCGCTGTCATCTTCCCCCAGGCACTCCTCCGTGTAGGACATGTTGTGGACACCTCATCAGCGCTAGGCCCCTAACCTACAGATAGAAGTGGGCAAATCTTTTTTGTGGAACACCAAATAGACACATGTTTAAAATTTTACCTGGAGAGTAAAATTGGGTTACAAAAACAGTCCAATTTGCTCAGCATGCAAACTGGAGAAGCTGGCAGATGTTGCTGCTCAGCACTTCCTGTGGTTCTTTTTGGCAAAATGAGGTCTTGGGAGAACCAAAGGTGTTAATTGAGATGAAAAAAGTGGGGGCTTTCTACAAGGGGCATGGCCTATGTAATCAAGGGTGTGGTTTAAACACGTAAGCTACATTTCTGTGATTCCCTTAGTGTCCCACCAGGACTAATGGCTTTGTCAACTGTTGTCACGGAGGCCAGTGGAAGGGTAGCAAACTTCAGAATTTCTCAGTCATTCCTGTTATTTTCACTCTATATTAGACATATATGCCCTTTTTTCTCCCCATTTCGCCCATTTGCATATCTTACACCTCATCTCTTTCCTCTTCAGGTGTCTCTTTTCACTCTCTCCTAAATGCACTTTCTAACATCTCCTTCACTTCACCACCTCTGAGCACAACGCACCCACTCACCTGTAAGCACTGCATTTTCTTTTATTTTCGCCTTTTCAACATTTTGTGCACCTCCTTCACACAAATTTGTGCAGATTCAGAATTGCAATTGGCACACGCAACCAGTGCTCTGTGCACTCTGCAGATAAGGTAAGGATTGGATGGCTCATACCTTCGATTAAGTCGGGTTCTCCCAATGACCCTTGTCCCCCCATTGTGATTCACCTGGCTCCAGGAGCTATATCACGTTTCCTTGCAGCCATCTTTTCCACCATGTTCAAATCGGGAGTCTTTCGACCATTTGGAAAGCTGCGTCGGTACTCCCCCTTCTGAAGAAACCCACCCTTGACCCACTGGATCCCAACAATTGCTGACCTATCGCACGGCTTCCCTTTCCGGCTAAGTTAGCAGAGAAGATTATGAACACCCAACTGTCCTCCTATCTGGTGGCCAATCATCTCCTAGAAGACATGCAGTTCGGCTTCAGAGAAAACCATAGCACCGAATCTGCGTCACTTACGGCTATGGAGGAAATCAGATCATCCCTAGACAAGGGATGTAATTCTGTGCTAATTTTGCTCGATCTTTCTGTAATCTTTGATATGGTCAATCAAGAGGTACTTATTGACCGTTTGCAGAACTTGGGCCTTCATAACTCAGCTTTGATTTTGATTAAATCCTATTTGTTGGAACGCCAACAAGTGGTGTCAAGCAGGTCTTCCAATTCAGGAGTCTTCCGTCTGCCTTGTGGGGTACCTCAGTCTTCTTCCCTCTTCCCAACCCTATTGAATCTCTATGCCACCCCATTGGCAAGATGAGATCTATTGGATTTTCCCTAGCATCCTATGCCGACAATACTCAAATCATTGTATCAGTGGCAAAGGGTGAAAGCGGGGTTGGGGATACATTCAGCGAGTGCATGAGTGCAGTGAATAATGTTTAAAGCTGAACTCCATGAAAACTGAGGTCATTCAATTTGGTAACAATCCAGCAGTCTGGTCCCCCCACTGGTGGCCATTAAATCTAGGTCAGGCACATACCCCAATCTCCATAGTTAAAAACTTGGTGTTTTTGCTGGATAGTGATTCGAATTTTAAAAATCAAATTAATCTAACTACCCCTTCATCTTTCCACTGGCTCAGAACGATCAAGAAGATTGAGACGTTTGTGCCGGCTGATCTAGTGAAAACAGTAGTCATAGCCTTAGTGCTCTCACGACTAGACTACTGCAATAGTCTCTACACTAGCCTCTCTAAAGGCTCACTCAGTAAACTTCAGACCATCCAAAATGCTGCCGCTCGGTTTCTTCTCATAATTTCAATTGGCTTAGTCCGCCATTAGACAACTGCACTGGCGTCTGGCCCACCACTGCATTTCCTTCAAGGCTCGTTGCCTAGCGTACAAGTCAATCTATGGAAGTGCACCTGCACACTCGAAGGCAAATTTGACACGGTATACCCAGAGCAGAAGTCTTCGGTCAAGTGCAGCAAACTTACTGAAGGTTGCTTCCTTCAGGCGGGTCACCTGGGGAGGCAGAAGCTTCTTTAGAATCACAGCTCTCCTGTGGAATCGTCTGCCTCCTGAACTCAAAGTTGCACCCACACTCCTGACGTTTAGGAAGAACCTTAAAACCTGGTTGTTCACCCAGTGATCCTTTAGGACCTGACCCTCGTCTGCTTTTTCTGAACTACTCAGCGCCAAGACGCCTCCAGATATTTGTGCGCTTTATAAGATTTTTTCATTCATTCCTTCATTTATTCTGAACACCTTTTTTGACCCACTATCAGGTGCTATAAGAAAGTTGCACTGCCTTCAGCCTCACGTCCAGAGCACTCAATACTGGCTCGTTATAAACATCTGGATGTGACTCAGTTCAAAGTATGTACTGTACAAGAGTAATATGCCACATGAAAAGAAATGCAGAAACACGACATCCTGGAAATAGTTAACACTCTTAGGGAGTGCTAAAACAAGTTACAAAAAGTGAAATAGAAACAAGAACTAAGTCACTGATATGGAATACCTCGACATTTTTTTACATTCAGTGTTCAGAAACCAATCAGTGTTTTTGCCATTAAAGGTATGGACGTGGCTATAGGGTCTGTCAGGGACCTGTTTCAATGTCTGTTTTAATTACTACCCAGTCTGAGACCCGGAGGGATCCAGCTCACTTAAGGCTCTGGGAGAACCACATGAATTACTTAAACTGCCCACAAGCCGGGCAGTTAGAATGGTTCATGTGGTTGTCCCTAGAAAGAAGCACGCAAACAACCCAGGAATGCCTCAACTGGTCAGGTCGCAGTTGAATGGACTTTTTTCTTCTTGTACACACAGGTGTGAATTTCACAGAATTTTATTGGATTTCGCTTCCAAATAAAAAAAAAAACATCGCCTGGCACTATATACTGTATTTCCAGCAATAATGGAAGCTTTGGGCCTCACTTTGCCCTTGGCAGGTGGTTCTCTGTCTAGTTGGGTCAGTGGAGGGATGCCTTCTGCCTCCCCTGATGCGGGACCACCCTCCATATTTAGCGATGCGTGCCTGGGATCTCTCTGCTGAGCCTCTTTTTACAGCAGTGAACTGTACTATGCGGGGGCTTGACAAACTTTTATGTTCAGAGAAAACAAACTTCCAAATAAAAAGTAAATTGCCAGAACACATGGGGACCTTTTCCCTGCACGTGGTGGCCCTTTAACACTGACCCTTCGCGTGCCCACTATACCTTGCATGGCAAGTGTGGGGAGGGAGAATGAGTGACAGTAATCCAAAAATGATTATCACTGTGACGCGATTGTTGTTTGGTGGCCGCATCTCTGGCTCAAGGATTAGCAATGGCAAAGCAAGCAGTGGCCCTGCTGGCAGTAACCCATAATCAGTGCTTAATTTGAGCGGGTGGTTTCCAATGCTCAGCACCAGCACTTAATGTCAGCACAGGCGCTTATGACAGTCTGCCACTAGGTGGCGCTGTTAGTCTAATTTACAGACGAGAACAATAACAGTTGATTATTAATGCAATGAATACTAAACATTACAAATACCAGTCGCCTAAGCCATTCTTATGGCTTTGGGAGTGGAAATGGTCTGAATTTTCACTCTTGCAGGAGTATAACGGTTAGTAGGTGTGTTGGGGTACTGTCCTTGGCAGCGCTGGCAGGGACAATGGGTGATGCAAGCCGCAGTGGACTCCCGAAGAGGGCCCTGGCACTTATTTTTATTACAAGTGAAACACTGCCATGGGTTTCCCGACTCTAAACAGAGTGGGAATCTCTGGGTTAGACGGGGTGCAGGGCTGCCGGTTTACCGCATTCCTGCCGCGCCGCCAAACCCTGAATGAATGATTGCTCCTTTGTACGCCCTGGTATTCAGTCCCACGCCACCCTCTGACTCCACAGAGTTGAGAGGAGGGATGGCGCAGCCACCCCCTTCACTTCATCTTGATGCCACCGAGCTGTGCCCAGAGCAAATTTATTTTCATAAAACCATGAAAGATTCCGAAGACAGAGGGCCCCGCGCGGCGGAGAGACCCAGTGGACATGAAAATAAAATGAGAAATCATTAGTCTTTTTGAAATTACATCTCGGAAACATGCGGGTGTCATGGCTGAGCGAGACAAGTTATAATGGTAGTCAAGATGCAATAAGCCACCTGCAATTTAGGAAATCTTGTGGAACCGCAGACTCCTGGGGAGACAGGAAAAGACGCCTCAGAACCTGCGCTGCTGAGCAATGGGGGGATGCGAGCACGGTGGCAATAAACGGGGGCTTGATGCGCAGCAAAGTCATTTCGATCAGGTTTCAATATGAATGAAACACATTCGCCGCATAAAACATCTCAGAAATAAATCGCGTCCAAGGGTTTATTGAAGGAGAGACAGTTTAATCCAAGCTAGAATGTAAACGGAGGCACTGTGTGTTCTTTACAAGGATTCGCGTGCAAAGGCCAGAGCTTTATTTGTGCCGGTGGTTGTTGGCGGTGGGCACCTGCGCTCGTTTTTGGAACCAGCACTTTTTCCCAAGATCAGACTTTATCCCTGTGCAAGAGAAAAACAGGAAAGGAAGAAAGAATGAAGAAGGGAAAGAGACAAAAGTAACAAAGACAGAAAGCAGAGATGTGGAAGAGCCTGCAACAGTGAGTTAAAGAGACCGGAAGTGAAAGAAAGAGGCTGGAATCAAAACACGATGGTGTTATTCGACACACCCTGCACTCAGCGGCGCCGGTGTTGCACACGAACGAAAAAAATTGTGCTCTGCACTTATTTATGTATTAATCAGGCAATGCGCTATGTATGTATGAGGGGCACCCAGTGTTCAGGCGTTTATGATCGCCCTTCGGAGGGAAGGTCTTGCTCTGGTAGCAAGCATTTACAATGCAATAGGTCTCGCATTTGCGCGAATTTGAGCTATTGGCATTGTAAATGACAATGCCTTTTATTTACGTATTGCTTTTGAAAACATAAATAAAAGGCATTGTCATTTACAATGCCTAAAGTCTCTCAAATGCGAGACCTATTGCATTGCAAATGCTTGTTAAGAAGTTGTCTTCGGGAATGATTCCCTACATACTCAGCGCAGGTAACGCTTGTCTGGCACACCACGAGCTTATTTGAAGATTTAATTAGTGCCCTTCCAGAAATCTCTAGATTCTTACCAAATTCGTGTGAAAATTAGGTTCTAAAATATTACAACTGTTTTTTCAAAATATTCTTGGTGGGACACCCCGAGTCACACAACCTTTCCTAAAGAAGCTTACACTCGCCCACTTCTCTTGCACATTAAATCAAATTCAAAGACTGCATTAAGCCCAATCACTTTTCAGGTTCACCAGCTGCTACTGATACTATGCCTAACTGCATATTGGGCAGTCCCTTGGTTTCTCTCTGCCCTCTTAGTTGTACTTCCCAGCTCTTATAGCATGGCTGGTTATACAATGCCCATTTTATATGGGTTACTCTCCGCAGCTCATCTATAGAACCCACAGAGAATATAACAAGGGTGGGTTGTACAACGCACATTCCTAAGGGTTGCTCCTTGTTGCTCATGGACTAAATCCTCCGAACATATACTTTGGCTGGTGGCATACCGCCCTCTCGCATTGGTGTCTCCCCTGCCACTCCTGGGTGGATTCCTCAGTCCAAACGTCATGACTGGCTGTACAATGCAGATTCCTATGGGTTGTTCCATCTCGCGCCTGGGTGGAGACCTAATGCATATATCATAAATAATTTTAAAGTGGTTACTCCTCTATCAGTCCACGGTGCACAGGGCAACCAATTTACTACCACTGATAATATAGTGCCCATTCCTATGGGGTTACTTTGCAAGATTGCACCTCAGAAGGATAGCAGCCTTGATTTCTGGGCACTTGGTATGTCCCATTCTCAGTGTGGTTTAATCTTTGCAGCTGCTTGCTACACATACTATACCCTGTGATTGAAGCAATCTGAGTACTGACACTCCAAAGGTAGGGCCACTGGGAAATATGCGACTTTCTGGCAGCAGCGCTTTTTGCATGATTATAGATTTGCCGCATTTGTCATGTAATGCATCATCTGCTGCATAATCTACAGATTTTACAATAAATGTCATTCTAGCTCAAATAGTTCAAACGGTACTAAAAATGCAGCTGCACAAGTTGCAGTGCAGTGGAAGGACCATTGCAAAGGTTAACTGTTCATCTTTTTATTATTTATTGCTATATTTGGGTATTAAATGAGGTGCAACCAATGCCCAAACAGTGTTAAGACGTGTCAAAATGACAAAATAATGAAGTTATAATACAAAATGTGCGGCATTATCCCGTATAATTTGCCTTTTCTTGCTGTATAATTTACTTGACCCTGCCACATAATTTAGTTCTCCCTTGCCGCATAATTCCATTGGCCCTGTCTAAAAGTAAGAACACCTTTAGCATTTGATAGTTTCAGTAGATGATTGTTTATTCCTGTCACCAATTACTGTTTATTAATATATTAAAAAATGTTCAGTGTTGTGTAATCAGTGCCCAAGTTTGTGTGATTTCGCTTCTTGTGGGAGCAAAGGGCATGTCATGTCCTTTCTGCTAGCCCAATAATTTGGTTACATGATGCCACTCACCCTGAGAAATGTTTTTCTTTTAAATATTCACGACAAACCGGATTTTTAAACTTGCTCGCTTTTTAACTATTGGAATTGTGTAATTGCTGTGTTTTTAACTCACGCTTTGCCACACAGTCCTGTTAGGTTCACCAGGGCACGCTGGAGCGGATGCGCTGCTGGCGCGCCAAAGGCGTGCTTAAGGCAAGCCCATCTGCGCCCGTCCGTGCCCGAACGGGCTCAGGGGCCAGAAACCCTGGCCAAATCCGGTCATATTCGGGCAATGAACTACAAGCACTGGGTGCTGGCTCAAGCCCTCTAAAGTCAGATATAGTAAATATTATCCAGAGAGGAGGACTTCTCATCTCACAGGGGAGGGAGACACCAAGCGTTATATCTTCACACAACCCAGATAACTCCCACCCCAGGAGCAGTAATCACATCAAACTCTCTACCCACGAGAAGGGACACACTCTAGACTTGGTCTGGACAACTCTTTCTTCTGTGAATCTAGTGGATACTACCCCTTACGGGTGGTCAGACCACTACTTTATTAATCTTCTACTCCCTCGAGTTAGGCGAGACTCCGGCCCGCTACCCAACTGGAAACTAGTAAGGAGTTGGAATAAAATCAAGGGTCACAGTTTAGAGAGCACCCTCCGAGGAAACCCAGTTAAGAGGCCAATGATAGTGGATATGGAAGAGTGGACTGATTCCATCTGCAGCCAGCTATTATCTGCCATGAATATATTAGCCCCGGCCAAGAGAATAAAAACAGGAAACAAGGGTAAGGGCGCACCCTGGTTCACGGAGGAGCTCCGAGCTCTGAAATGCACTCTTCGCCACCATGAAAGAAGGTGGCGAAAAGCTTATGAGCCACAGGCCCGTGCAGAATACAGGGAAGAACTCGCCACCTACAAAAAAGCGCTGCTTAGTAGGAAGGCCGAATATTATGAGAACAGGATCCTGATGGCAACTAACAAACAAAATGAAACATATAAAATCCTTAAGGAATTGAGTCAAAAACAGGTGCTGGTTGCGCCATCTAGCCAGCAAATATAGAGCAAATTATTATCTTTCTTCTCTGATAAAGTCCAAGATATCATGGCTGACATTAAAAACTCTCCCTTTAAGCAACCCCTCAACGTTGAGGTGGAGACACAGGAAAATAAGGTAGAGCTGATCTCTTCCTTTCAGTCTTTCGATCTTGAGACCCTGCGACGTATCGCAACTAAAATTAAATCGGGCTCACCGAGGATCTTTAAACTTGCTCTCCCAGCGATTGAGGAAGAAATCCTTGCCTTGATGAACCTCTCGCTGGAAACTGGGAAAGTCCCCAGGTAGTTCAAAGAAGCTAGAGTAATCCCCCTTCTTAAAAAGACAGGAGCTGACACTTCTAATTTGAAGAATTACAGACCCATATCTCAGCTCCCTTTCCTGGCCAAAAGTATGGAGCAACATGTCCTGCAAACTCTCCCCAGGTTCATGGAGGACCATCAACTACTTGGTGATAGGCAGGCAGGCTTCAGGGCTCACCATAGTACGGAGCTGGTGATGCTATCTGTACTTGATGAAATTAGGATTAAAACAGATAACAAGAAGCCATGTGTCCTAGTCCTCCTAGACCTGTCAGCAGCGTCCAACACGGTCAACCGTTTACAACTCTTGGACAGAATAAAAGACATCGGCATTGGAGGGTCAATCCTCCAATGGATCCAGTCATTTCTGACAGATCGCACCCAAAAAATTCAGATGGGGGACTGGGTGTCAGAGAGGGGGTTATCCCCTGTGGAGTTCCACAGGGGTCGGCACTGTCCACCCTCCTGTTCAACATATACATCAGACCTCTGATAAAGGATCTTGCCTTGATGAATTGCCAGGTATTCAACTATGCGGACGATACGTAAATCATTGTCCAAATAGATAACACCCCTCAAGCCCACTCTCGGGTAAAAGACATTCTGAGATTTGTGGTCAGCTGGATGTCCGCCAACTCACTCAAGATTAACCCAGACAAAACGGAGGTGTTGGTTGTCACTAATGACAGCAATCCCTGGAACTCCCATTTCTGGACGGACGAGCTGGGTGTTACCCCAGCCCCAGCTTTGGTGGTGAAAAGTCTGGGAATTGAGATAGATGTCAAACTCTCTCTTGCCAATCAAATCACCACCGTTTTCAGAACCTGTGTGAGCCTACTCAGGCCATCCTCTCCTTTTCAACGATGAGGACAGTGGTGGCTGCCCTGAACCTGGCCCGGCTTGACTACGGGAATTCGCTCTATATCGGATTACCGGACTCATTGCTGCGTAAACTCCGGGTGGTGATGAACGATGCGGCCAGGCTGATCTTCAAACTACCCAGGCACACTCGGGCTTCACCCCTACTGCAACAACTACATTGGTTACCCATCAAGCAGAGGGCCAAATTTAAAGGCCTCTGCATTACACATAAGGCCTTGTTTGGGCGAGCGCCCAATTACATCACGGAACGCCTGGAGAAATATATCCCCTGTCGCTCACTATGGTCCTCCACGGAGGGCCTTCTAAAATGCCCACAATTTCACTACACTC
Source organism: Triturus cristatus (assembly GCF_964204655.1). Taxonomy (NCBI): domain Eukaryota; kingdom Metazoa; phylum Chordata; class Amphibia; order Caudata; family Salamandridae; genus Triturus; species Triturus cristatus. The sequence continues at coordinate 1,207,808,669 of NC_140592.1, read as the reverse complement.
CTAAAGGCAGTCAAGCCTTCTCAGCCCTCATGCCGCAACTCTGGAACAGGCTGCCAGGTCAGCTTCGCTCTCAAAGCTGCCTCCTGTCTTTCAGGAAGAAACTAAAGACCCTTTTATTCACAGAAGACTGGGCATAATACTCCCCTTTGCCATACAACTCCTCCTGGAACTTCCGTAGATCTGCTTGCAGCACTTAGAGACCTGCAGGTATTAAGTGCTCTATAAACTAAAATTAACAATAACAATAACAACAATTTTGAGTTTGAGCATTGGATTTTTATAATTTTAAATCTGGGAGAAAACGCATAAGATTGGCAAATACATTTAGTGGACGGGTAAAAATAACGCATTTCATTAATGAAATCTTTTTACTGTTTTTTTCTGGTAAACAAAAGGAAGGCTGCCAAATATACGAAATAACACGGTCTCTCAGTTTTATCATTTTCTATTCATTCAATTTCCTTCTCTTCTACTGTAGTCATAGTCAATGTTATTGTATGGTTAATAAAATCCAGTAAAAAACAACGATATACGCCTTTCTAAATGAAACCATATAGTCAAAGCATCGCTAAATACCAGCAGAGAAGATTCTACTGTAATGCAGAGTTTATTTTTAAAAGGTAGCGTTCCATGACACACTTAACCACAAACATGCATCCCACGCATCGTGGGATGCATGTTTGTGGTTAAGTGTGTCATATGTGTATGTGGATATTTGTGTTATGTACATACTTTTTATTTACACTTGTGGGCGTTCCTAGGGCTGTGTCACAAGTTGAATAAAATATACCCGAAAATGTGGAGAACAGCTACAAAGGGGTCTTCAAGAACATTTGGAGGTAAGTTTCCCACAAAGCTGCACATGTCATCACATCCGACAGGTTCAGGTGTAAGTGCTGAGAGAATGTAGGAATAAACACCAACTGGCAAATTTTACCAGGCCTGGGAGGTTGGTCACAAGAAAAAACATTTTAGAATAAAAAAAAATAAGTCGAAGATTTTGTTTTTTCTAACCTGAATTACAAAATGTTTCTGATTCCCTAGCCGTAAAATGATCTTTTTAAAGCCACGCCTAAATTACACACACCCAGTCCTCGGAAAAAGCATGTTTTTTTAGTATAAACTATACACTTATATTTTACAGTTGTGAGTTGCTTCAGTTTGAGCAGTGAAGTTTAGGAAATACCCTACCACAGCGTAAGAAAAGAAGTGGCTCTAACTTCTAGAAATAATGCCTGAACAGGTGTCTTAGTAAATTATGCCCCAAGTGTGTTACAAGATTTTTAAACATATCGACCCTCATATTGGGCCAGATTCACAAGGGTAAACTTAGAAGTTTGGTTGAAACTTAGACCAAATGACTTAGTTTACAACTTTGGGAATTCATAAAGGGCATTTACAAGTACTAACAATACAAAACCATAGGTAGAGGGTCTAAGTGAAAAGTTTAAAGACCTGCAGGGATAAATTTCCCACAAACTACAATATATCAAACCAAGAATCCACTCAGGGATGTTTTAAATATTTCCTAAAATCCACTTGATGCTTGCCTCCGGTTGCAGCGTGTGCGAAGTCCAGGGTACCGACTGAGAAAGCGGTGCCTCATGTCCTGAGCTGTTGCCAGAGGAGGTGAGGTGAACCCCCATACACCTATGGGTCACATCAACACTCTTGTGAAGTCTTCCCGAACAAGATTACAGGTTTTTGTAGGTTGTACTTATCCCAACCACATCACTGTCACATTTATCACTTTTTGCAGTGGCTATTACTATCGAGGTCCTGAGGAAGGCCACGGTCAGATATTGACCACTATGGCTGAAACATGTAGACCTGTTGTTCGGAAAGGTTAAGCCAATATTTCCTAAAACTGCACTTGCACTGTTTTTTTAACCTTGACACCAAGAGTTAACTAATAAACTCTTTTCTCTCTTGGTTGCCAATTTTAAGATCACTTTTCACATCACTATTCTTTGCACTGCAAACATCACCCGAAACACTCTGTACGCTTCGCATCAAGTGGGTTTTAGGAGCTCCGATCAATTGATCTTTAAAACATCCCTGAGCTCCTTCCTCACATTGAGGGGGTTGTAGCCCTTGGTTGCACTAGGGATTGCAACCAAGAGGACATCCCAGATGATGAAGCATGCCACCTCGGTGGGTGATGGGATTACGCCCTCATAAAAGGACTCCTCCTATGTCCAAGTAGGAGTCATATGCTTGTACTGGTTGTGCTTTAGAGCTGTTCTAAGCTCGCACAGACCTGAGGATTCTTGGTTTGATACATTTACAAGTACTATCATTACGTCCGCACTCGAGTGGATCTCCGCCCTAAGTGCGGACATAAAGATAGTGGGTCTGATTCAAAAAAGGTCAACTTAGACATTTGGTGTGACATTAGACCAAACGTCTACGTTTATGACTTTCGCAATTTACAAGGGTATTTACGAGTACTATCTTTATGTCCGCATTCGGGGCGGATCTCTGCCCTAAGTGCGGACATAAAGATAGTTGGCCCGATTCACAAAGGTAAACTTAGACGTTTGCTCTAAACTTAGACCAAAGATCTAAGTTTCCAACTTTGGGAATTCACAAAGGGCATTTACGAGTACTAGCTTTATGTCAGCACTCAGGACGGATCTCGGCCCTGAGTAAGGACATAAAGATAGTACTCGTAAATGCCGTTTTTGAATTCCCAAAGTCATAAACTTAGACGTTGGGCCTAAGTCTAGACCAAACACCTAAGTCTGCCTTTGTGAATCGGGCCCTACGAGTTGCATAGTACGGGTAAGGTGCAAACTCTGAAAACTAAATGTCAGCACTAGGCAATTAGGAGCTAATCCTCTGTACTAAGAAATAACTGTGTGGCCCTTTTTTTGTGGGTGGAATTCCTCCCAGGTTTCCCATTTCTGAGGGAGAGGGGGTTAACATTTACCACCTGCTGTGGTAAATGTTTGGGCAGGGATACAGATCTGGCTGCTGTGTTTTGCCTGCAGGTAAAAATATGGTCCACTGTTCTCTCATTTAGAAAAAGTGGGTGCAGGAACACGATTCCAGTCATGCTCGGAAGGAGGAGTAGCACACCTGGGGATACTTCTCTAACTGACTCATTACAAGGGTACTTATATCCAGAAGATGACATTGATTCTGCCCTTACAAATCACTGTCTGGGCTAGCCTTGGGATGCATCTTCTGAGAAGGTCCTTCTTCGCAGGGAGTGCAGAGGTGCTATTATGCCCCAGATCCCCATGCTTTCTAAGCCCCACTCTTATTCCCCAAAATGTATTTATAGATTTTTAATTGATAGTAAGTCTACAATCTTCCTAAATGAGACAGCTTAAGTGGCCAACCAGTAGATGGTGCCAGATGCTATTTTGTTCATTTCTTTACCAGAACTTACAGTGGGCTTTGGGTAAGCAAATTGCTTACCGTTGATTGGTTTTCTTCTCAATCTCATTTGCTTTCTTCTTGTTAAATACCTATTCTTTCCTCTTTTACGTGGAGCTCAGGGCCAGCTCCTCCTTTGCTTCTGCCACTTATTGTCATTTGTTACCCCCAAAACTCCTGATCCACTTACTCCCACAATCCTCTCAGTCTCATTCTTGTTTTGATTTTTCTTTCTTTTTCAAAAGGTTCAGCAGCAGCAATTTCTGCTAGGCAGCTGCATTAAAAACAAGCATTAGCAAAGTCTAAGATCAGCCCTCAATATTGTATTTTATATGGTAATACTGAATGCATTATAAATGTAAAAAAGAATGCAAATGCATGTCTATTTAAAAGTTTCACATGATAGTGCTTGCTCCAATATTACGCTTGGTGAGTAATGGTGCTTGTACAATTGTGGCATATTGTATGCAATACTGTTAGAAATTGTGTTTCTGGTTGGCAGAGGTATGCAACCTGTCTTAGCAAGAACCACAATCCTAGTCAGGGTAAGTTAGATACACACCAGAAATTAACCAGTGCTCTCCCTGTGGCAGTTTGGGAGAGCAGGCTTAGCGTAAGAGGCAATGTGTAAAGTATTTTTGCAACATCTCAAACAGTGACACAGTAAAAACACCACAAAAAGACTCCACACCAGTTTAGAAAATAGCTTCTATTTTTATGAGCAAAACAAGACCAAAATGACAGAAATCCCTCCCATTCTGCCTAGGATGTCCCCTCAGGATGTAAATCGCCCATCAAAACACACCTAAGCTCTCTTTGTGTGTGGCTGTCCAGAGGGAATGCACAGAGCTCAGCTGCCACCCACCCCAGGCGTGTATTGGAGACAGTCTTCGGCATACAGGGCTGAGAGCAGAAAAATGCCATCTTTCTAAAGTGCAAAAAGAACAATTGATGGACAGAATGCAGAACAATGTCATACATTCACCCCAGTACAGAGATCTGGGCCTAAATCCATTGTTTTGCCAAAATTGGCATTTCTAAAATTGGACTATAAATTTGACTATACTAGTAAAAATAATGTATCATTAAAATTCCATAGGTACTAAACATGACAGCTCTACCTCCTTCCAATTGGGAATTACAGCTTATTCGATGTAACAAGAAAACCCTGATGCTAAAATATGGGAGGGGTAGGCCTCACAGTAGTGAAATACGAATTTGGGAGCTTTCACTACCAGGACATGTAAAACTTAAAAGTACACATCCTACCTTTTAAGTGCACAGAGCCATGCCTTATGGGCTACCTAGGGCCTACCCTAGAGGTGACTTATATGTAATAAAAGGCAAGTTTAAGACTTGGCAAGGGGTTTTAAATGCAAAGTTGACAAGGCAGTGTAAACTACACACACTGACTCTGCAATGGCAGGCCTGAGGCATGTTTAAACCGGTACTTAAGTGTGCGGCACAATCAGTGCTTCAGACCACCCACTAGTTGCATTTAATTTACAGACCCTGGGAACACGTTGTGCACATTACTAGGGACTTGTAAGAAAATTAAATATGCCAATTGTGATAAGACAATGTAACTATATTTTAAGGAGAGAGCACATGCACTTTAGCACTGGTTAGCATTGGTAAAGTGCTCAGAGTCCTAAAGCTAACAAAAGGGGAGGAGGAAGGTAAAAGGTTTGGCAGTGACCCTGCAAAAAGGGCCTTTTCCAACAAATACATTATCCATACATATAGAAAAGTGCTTTTGGCCAGCCTTCTTCCACTATTGGCCTGAAACATTGTTAAATATATCTCGGACTATCTCACAATAGCAGTATATAATCACAGCTTTCTATCAGCTTAGGTGTATCCTATTACTTTTTCTGTAATGCATGATGAACTGTTTTATATTAGGAGTGGGCATAACTTGAGTAATTTGCTATGGTGTAATTATGCAAAATTACAGCAAAACTACACAAGTTTACTCGGAGGAGCGAGATCCAGCATTTAATGTTCTTTTCTTAGCACAAAATGCACTCTCGCATCCAAAATGGATCTGGGGATTCATTTTGCACAGAACACAGCAGTGGCCAGTAGCTGCTTGCACTCGCTAACTTCATTGTTCCTGTGCTCCTGCTGTAGATTTTTGTGACAAATTACTCATAAATATGCGAATGGGGGTAATTCTTGATGATTTCACCTCAAAATACGAGCGGCGGTCCGTGCAGGTAAGCGCAGTGGGGCGGGGCGGGGGGCGACAGACGACAGAATAGAGAAAATACCTATTCGTCGTCTGTTGACATCCCTCTGCCCCTCCACACCGCCTCACCATTCTTACCTGCTGCTGCAAAATAGTAATGTAAAATTACTGAAATTAGGACTATTTTATATTGGAACTCTATCATTACACATTTAATTCTTTATCTCATTCATGGGTTGCATATACAGAGCAGTTGTTTTGTTTTGCACTGCAGCCGGAATTTTGAATTTACTTTGTCATTGGTGGACTAGGAGACATCAGTGTCCCCATATCCCAAAATGTAAAAGGCTGATTCTACTTTTACCCCGAGATTCATGAAGGTGCTATTGGCAACCAAGCTAGGACTAGGAATGCTGCAGTGTTACTATACAGCCGAAAGATGCCCGCCATGAAAAATGCAATTGCTTAAAGCTGAAATTGCACTATACCACCAAAAGGTGTTCTTACAGAGGAATACTGTGGAGATGGAAAGCTGCAGTTGTGCTATACTACCAACAGATGTCCTCACAGAAGATGGAAACTTGTAGTCGCATTAAATGAAAAGAAAGGTATGGTACATCAAATTCGGAATACCGAGCTACCTCATCAATAAATCTGGGGCCTTATCTGGAGTTACTTAAAGGTAAACTGTATATACGTGTCCTCTACCCTCAATGTGATTCCTTGCCTAATGTACACTGCTATGATCCCCTGTAAAGCGCTCTGATACCCTAACGGGTCAGGTTCGCGCTCTATAAAACAATAAAACAAACAAACAAACAAACAGAAAGAACTGGGGCTGCACTAAACCGTCTCTTAAGAAAGATTCATGACGAAGGTGGGCAGGAGGTGGTCTGAAGTTTAGAGTATGGCAGCACATTTTGTGTGCCACAGCACTTTCAGGGTGAAAACGTAATGGTTCATCCAGTTCAACTTCTCACGGCATTCTGGTATTTCCAATGTTTTATCAGTAACTATACATAGGGAGAACAGTACCAGACCAAAAGAAAATCGATCTGCCCTTCTTGCACTATTCATATGTAGGTTTCGGAATAGTGAGTTATGTAACTTCAATAGAATAATATTTCTCTGTAAATGCGAAAGCATACTTGCACCATAAAAACACAAAGAAATAAATGCACACTTACAAAGTTGACATCTTGAGAAAATGCATACAGGACTGCCCTGCATCTAGGTCTGAGTGTTCCACATTCTCAGACAAGTGCAGCTGGGAAGCTGACATATCACTAAGCAGCATACAAATGTCCCCACAGGAGCGTACAATGGAGGTCGAAAGCTTGCTACACTGTACTGCAAACAGTTCTTCTCAGAAGAGAAACGGGGGAGCTTGAAAGCTGAAGTTGGGCTAAACTACCAACATAGGTCCTCAGAGATAAGTTCTATGGAGATGGAAAGCTGCAATTGCACTATACTACCAACAGGGGTCCTCACAGAAGAATACAATGTAGATGGAAAACTTGATGCCCTCTACTACCAACAGAGGTCCTCACAGAAGAGCACAAGAGCGTTATAGCCCGTCCTGGGTGTCCTAAGGAGGAACCAGTTATGCAAAAGCCCACAACATTTTGCTTAAACAAGTGCATCAAATATATTAAACTTCTGCAAGATCGCATTTGCCATGGACTGACTTCCACTATTACATTTTTCCTTACTTTTTACGAATTAAGATGTGCACTCCAAAGGAACCTGGAAGATGCACAACAGGATGACTCTAAAATTCTGGAATTTGTGCACACGATGAATACATATAACTACAAACCAGTTGCAAGACCAAGGGCTGCAAAGCTGCTGCTGTTTCTCCAGTCCTTACTAGAGGCCCTCACAAGTCAGATACAATTACTTGAATTGTAAATCACAAAGTTGAGGGGGTTTGACTTTAACCTAAAAATCAGCATATCCACCTTTGCTATTCTAATGCCTCGTATTCGATTTTCTAAAAGGATTAGTAAGTATACCTATGCTGGCTGATAGTGATCATTGAACAAAGGTCTTCTGTGTTATGTCAATAGTTGATGACGCCATTATATAGATAAAGACTAGCAGTCTATTGGAAGTACAAGTGTCTAAACACATTTAGTTATGGGAATTATTTTTATAGGTGTATGTACACATGTGCAAGGACAAAATGCAAGTACTCAAAGTGAAGGTATGTATGGCTGAAGTGGGATTGTCCATTGTCTTGTATTTTGTGCTGTGATGGGAGGGAGCACTATTTGAGTGACATTTGGCCACCAATGGTGAAAGTGTGCTGACTGAGATCATCTATATATGTATCTATTTTTGGGGGAAACATGAGGGTGGCAAGGCAGCTAAAGCTGTCTTTATATGAGACCTAAAAAAGTGCTTTGGTGCATTTTATATATTTTTTAAGATGGGTAGATTAAAACAACGGAGCAAAATGCCCGCTGCGCTGTGAAAAATGTACCTACATGCAAATGGCACAAGCCCAAATCTGCGTGATGGTGCATGTAGTTGTATATATAATCACTTTTCTTTTTGCAGCTGTTGTTCTGCACCGGCAAACAACCATTTTAGGAGTTTTTTTGCCGTTGCGGAACAGCATTAGCAAAAAAAGAATTGGCAAAAAACAAAGGTTCATGTTATGCCATTGAAAGGCGAGAACTATTAGCTTTGGCAATGCTTGCTAAAACTTTGAAAGAGGTGCTTATGGCACCTCTCAAAAATTGTAGAACGGTAGCATCCAGAGTGTCCCCCGCTAAGCTTGGTCCGCCAGGCTCGCAAAAACGTCTGACAAGCCGGGTCCTTGGTGCGCACAGGCACTTTAGACTGAAAGCTACCTCCTTTACAGACCTTTGAAATCAGCTGATGCAAACATGAGGCTGGGGGATATTGACTAGTTATTGGGGGAGTTCATTACTAAGGCTAGCATGTGTCCTAGACGCCACAGGATTATCTCTCAGTCCTAAATAGAGCCCAAAAGAAGCATGTCTCTAAGGCAAGTGTTGGTCCCTCTGCCGACATAGATGTAAGAGAATTTCAGAACTTCTTCAGTATCTCCTCCCCCCACCCCCGTCCGACCATTGTCAATTTTTTGCTAACTTTCAGATCGTCATATTTATTAAACCTCTTGGGGCATATTATCAAGAAACGGCGTTAAAAGCCGCTTTAGCGGCGAAATTGGGCTTGATAATATGCCCTTGAGAATTCCCATAGAAGCCCATGCTCTGGTGTCAACATGGGCTTCTATGGGAATTCTCTGCGGCATATTATCAAGCCCATTAACACCGCTTTGGCAGTTTTCTGCCGCTAAAGCGGCGATAATTTTAACGCCGTGCGTGATAATATGCCCCCCTGTCTTTTCAGTGTACTTCAAATCCAGGTATGCTCTTCAGCATCAGTGGATAACCTTTGACCTAGCATCCTTGAAACTTAATTACTAGCCTAAGTTGCTATAGCGTGGTGTTCTTGTTTCTTAGTCTCTCTCTCTCTCTAAGGTCACAACATAAACTACCTTCGGGAAAACTGCACATCAGCACACCTCACAGCTCGCCTTCCACTTCTGAAGTGACACTTGAAATGCTTCAATCAGATCTCAGATTTCCTCTTGCATGGCTTCTCAGCACTGAACACCTGGGGCCTCATTTACAAGAAACAGACGCAAAGGCATCATGTGTCAGTTTCCTTGTGCAAAATGTCCGTGTCACACCATGGATGTGCTGTATTTACAATACAGGGCTCCATGGCACAAGAATTTAACAGATGCGTCAGAAATTCTGAGGCATCTGTTGGTGCAAAAGTGATGCATTGCTGGAGTGGGTCTTAAAACTGACGCAACTCCAGCAAGTTCCCTTTTAAAAGTCCTGTGTCAATCCTTACAACTGGTGTGAACAGGCTTAAGGATTCTGATGCAGTCAAGTTGTACAATGATGCAGTGAAATGTGCAAATTTCACTATGCCACTTCTACATGGCTTTTTTTGTGTGGGAACGCATACCCTGCATACATTATATGTGACGCACGCCTCTACAAACTGACGCATTGTACCCAATCCATCAATTTGTAGATATGGAGCAGTGTGGAGCACTGATTGTGCCACCACTGTGTCAAAATAAAGTGACGCGGCGGCGGCCCAAGTGGCTTGTAAATAAGCACCTTGGGGGCATATTAACAAGGAACAGGGAAAATTAACGCTAAGGGCGCTTAGCGTTAATTTTTTTAATTGGATAATATCGCCTGGTTATCACGTTATTAACAACGCTAAACACCTAGGCGATAAAAAATCCAGCAATAGCGGAATTTTAGGAGGTTATCGCTGATGATGCAGCGATAAAACTACAAGGATAGGGATATCATGGTTGATAGCCCATGGTGGGCTTAGCCATGTCATCCACCTCCCATTGGATTACATGGCTAAATCTGAAAATTAGCAGACGTAAAAAAGCAGCGTTAACCGTGGTTAGCGCTGCTTTTTTTGTCTCTAACAGGGTTAGCGTGAAGCTTGATAATAGGAGAAATGTTCTCCTATTATTTTGCTCTGGAACGCCCACTTTCCATCTCATTAGTGATGCAAAGGGAAGCGTAGTGAAAAAGGGTGCTAACATGTGATTTTGCATGTTAGCACCCTGTTGTTGATAGGGCGATATTTTTATCTCCGCTTCTTTGGCTTTTAAAGCCAAAAAAGCGGAGATAAAGCCCTTGTTAATATGCACCTTGGTTTTAATGTAGGCATTTTACAAACAGTGATGTTTAAATAACTCCCACAAATCACACAGACCAAGGCACAGAGCCGGTGAGTGAAACCAGCAACATTGACACCTCAGGGAAGTAAATAAATAGTTTTATAGGAGGTTTTCAGGGCAATCACAGAATAATCCAATGCTTCATAGTGTACTGGGCAAAGCGGAATCTTTCCGGGAGAAAACGTAGAAGATAATTGAACATATTATGCATTTCAAAGAACTGTTTCCAATTAAGGGTTTACTGTAATTTCAAATGATCTGTCTCATGCAGAACATGTTGGCGCATGATGAGGGCACTGACTGACTTAAAGTGCACACCCGGGCACGTAATGGAAATAACTGGCATGTGGAGCACACCTCACACACATGCTGGCATTAATTGGCACGGGGCACACCTGGTCACATGGTTATGTTTTCTGGCCTTTGTTGAAGTATAGGGAACCATGCCATTGAATGGCATATGCCAGGCACCTTGGCAAAAAGCATTGATTGGCATATGGGTGTTGCCATCACAAAATCTGTTGCATGGACTGGCATATTTTGGTTATCCTGGAATAAGATGACTTTAGCTGGCACATCATGGACCATACTTGCCCATCAGGTATTTATTACTATATGATTGTGGTGTATGGACATGTGGCACCGACTGGCATGTGATGTGAGTGCACACCCGAGTCTGATGGCTCAGTGGGATCTGTGTTTGACCTCATGGTCAGAAGTGCAGTGAGTCCGGTTACCATTTCATTCAGCTGAGGTCACTTGTGATGAACACCATTGAGTTGGGTAACAATAAAAATCTGTTGTTCGCCGACAAAATGTAATTACATTGACTACATTAATGGGCAACACCTGTGCATATTGGGAATATCTTAGCAAAATATAACATTGGCATGTGATGGCACATACCTGTACACAAAGTGGCACTCGCTGCTCTGTCCTAACATACCTGAGCACATGATAGTGGTGACTGTAACATGTTGGAGATGAAATGAGACAGATGGCAATAACTGACATATGCTTGAAAAGAAGAACTGGGATTTGTGGGAAAAGTAGCATCATCATCATAGTCTTTATTCGAAAATTTGAGTTCATAAAAGACACATAAAACACAAAACATACAATGACATTAAACGCACCCTAATAGATGCAAAGACCGTAAAATCCAACAGATCATAAATATTAAAATGTGAGATAAAAAAGCATTAAACAATACATCTGCGACTAGATGGTGAGAAAACATATAGAATAAAAAAGTTTAAGAGAGAGGGAAGAAGAATCCATAGCCCAGCCATACATGGGCTCAGTTAGAGGTTAACAAAGTATGCCTATCAATTTTGCTCCTTAAATACCATGCCCAACCTAAATATTTGGCAAGAGCAAAAGAGATAACCGGTAAGGTATTAGTGCGCAAGATCCTTAGGGCCACAACACTACTTCTTGTGCCCAAAACTTTGCACAACGGTGACAACCAAATACGTCTTGGATCGACATAGGCAGGACAGACAAATAGAAAGTAGCCAATTGATCCAGTTTGCAAGCCACAGGCACGGCATATATTACTACCTGTACTTGACCACCTGCTTGTGAAGGACCTAAGTGGCAAAGAACCAACTCTTAGCTGGAAATATAATTTCCTGTCACTAGGTTTAGTAATCAGGTCCCAGTAGGTTTCCAGAGCTGGAGTGACTTTCACCTCCAAGTACTTATTGGTCATCCAAGAACAATTTGCTTTGCTCCAGGTCTGATAATCAGTGTATTCCCAATATATCGTTTTCAAGGTGTTCTTGGAAGGAAATATCGCAGTCACTGGATCCCTCCACAACCCCCCCAAACCCAGATCGACCAGGGTCACACGTAACTTCCTCAGCCAATCAATCTTATGGAATGTATCAGACTTAATAACATCCAGAAGCCCACTCGCATACGAGGAGAGCTCCGGAGTAGACCACAACCTCCGGCAGTATAAAACCGGACGGAGTTTGGCTATATCCAGGATAGCCCTCCTGCCTAAGTCATATCTTAGCGGAACCAAGGGAGTACTCTGGGGGAGGCCTGTAATGCTACGTAAAAATTTGTTTTCAACTGACGTTAACATGCTTAATGCCTCGAAACCCCATAATTCGGCCCCATTCAAGACAGAGCTTAGGGCCTTAGCCTCGTAAACTTGAAGCACAGGTTTGATTGGCTTGGTGAGAGATGTTTTGAACTCTTTAACTAGAGTCCCGGTGATTTGCTGAAATTTCATGGAGGACATCATAACATGCTTACTCCACTTTTTATCATTAGATATATGCATACCTAGATATATAAAGTTGTTGACCTCCTCTAATGGCTGGCCATTCATAAGGAACTTTCTCGCTCTGTAGCTAGGGGGGGGGATTAAAAACCATGAGTTTGGTCTTAGACACATTTACCTCCAGACCATGTGCGAGGCAAAAGTCATCAAAGACAGACAGGGCTCTTTGCAGACCACTCGGCGTTTTTGACACAATAAGAGTGTCGTCTGCAAACATCAATATTGGTGTAACTATCCCTGCCAACTTAGGAGCATCCATGGAAACACTGAGCGTACGTTCTACAATCCCATTGATATACAGGGAGAAGAGCGTCGGGGCCATAGTACAACCCTGGCGAACACCGCGCTCGACTGGGAACTCAGGAGTAACTTCATCAAAACCTCCCCACTGGATTTTAGCAAAGTTGGACTCGTGTAGTCTCATAACCAGGGTCAAAACTTCAGGGGGGAGCCCCAACTTTTCTAGGACGAGCCACAGCCTTGAACGTGGTACTAAGTCAAAGGCAGCTCTTAGGTCTACAAAAGCAACAAAGAGACTGCCTTTCCCCAGAGTCACAACCTTCCAATGTAATTGTATGAAGCGAAAAACCTGGTCCACAGTGCTAATAGATTTGCGGAAGCCAGCTTGGAATGTAGATAAAATCCCGTTTTCCTCTTCCCAATCCAGTATTAAATTCAGAACCATCCTCCCAATGATCTTCTGGATCGTATCTATCAGACTAATAGGTCTGTAGTTACATGGCAGTGCCTTATCTCTTTTTTTGAAAACTGGGATAATATTAGCGCCCCCCCAAGATTTTGTTACAGGGGCGCCTTCAGCCACTGCGTTGGTCACTAATGCAATGTACTTACTCCAGCAGGTTCTATTCTGGAGAAAGACATCGGACGGAACCCCGTCTGATCCTGGCGCACGACCGTTAGCTACCGAACCCAGGACTATTAGTACGTCTTTGGAACTAAAAGGGCCTTTACCATAAAAAACATAAGATATTATTACCGGGGGATTATGTAAAAGACTACAGGCGTACTGCGGCTTAAAATACTTATACCACTCTTCCTGGGTGACATAATTTGAAGGACTATCAGGCAGGCCGCCCCTATTCCATTTAATAATGTTCCATAACATTCTAGCATCCTTTCTATAACTTGCTCCCTTCAGGCCTTGCCAGAAAAGCTCATCCCAGTTCTTTTTAGCTTGAGCAAGGCATTTTTTGTATGACTGCCTTGCCAACTGGATACAAGTCCTATTACCGCTTGAGAGAGCAGCTGCTAGACGTGCTCTTGCCTTTCTGCATTCCCCGTTATACCAGCGGAGCCGCCTAGGGGCGGACTTTTTGCCTTTAGTAACTGGTTTTAAAAAGTATCTCTTTATTCCCTCAAAAAATGACTCATGAAGGTCGGTGACCAGGGTCACATCTTCTTCAGAGGCCATTACACCGTCTAGTTGCGAAATAGCTCTAGCCAAATCGGCATCAATTTTTACGATGGTCACATCATTAGTCACCACCTCCCGCCACCTAAGCCTACGCATGTTATTAGAGGGGACGACTTCTGGTGGTTTAAGTTCTATTGCTTCTGCTACGGCAGAAGTGCCTCCCCACCATTGATGAGTAACACAAATAGGATTATGGTCGCTCTCTACTCTTGTTTCCACCACCATGTCTATGATGGAATGCCATAAGCTCTTACAGCAAAGGACATAGTCAATCCTACTTTTAGAGCGGCCATTATCAGAGGTATTGGCACCCATTTTGTCCCCCGGGGTTCTGCCATTCAGTGCCCTAAGGCCTTTCTCGTAGCAAAGAGAATTTATCTGGACTGCAGCCTCCGACCATCGTTTAATTGGAGAAAGAGCCAAACCTGGGATGTCCCACAAACGGTCCTCCTCAGGATCAAGACCCCATTCGGAGTCTGAGGCTAAGAGAGGTTCAAACGTAACGTTGAAGTCTCCCGCAATAATCATGCCCTTCTTGCTACAATAGGTGTCCATAAGGGAGTCCAGAGTGACCAAGACTTGCGACCTTCTCCCCTTGGTCCCTCTAAGATAGAGGTTATAAATAAACAAATCCCCCATAGAGTCCAAAGGCAGCCTGATTAGTTGAATATCCGCGGACCCAGTTGGGATCGCACTGGCCTTAGGACATAAAGCCTGACGAGCCCAGATGGTTAGGCCACCCTTAGGACGACCTTTTGAGCCCTTAGATGCTGGGACGTGGTAATTCAAATAGCCAGGCAAAAACAACGGCTCAATAGACCATGTCTCCTGGAATAAACAGACGTCAAAGTTACCTATGAATTCTACCCATACGGGAGAGTCCATCTTCGCTCTGAGGCCAGCTAAATTCTGGGAAATCAATGATCCAAACCTAGATCCCAACAACCTATTCTGGGGAACAAGGCAAGATGTAACTACTTGCGAGCTCACAGACTGGATAGATGGATTTAAGGTTATGCCCCTATAAGGGGAAGGTGTACTGAACTGGCCCTGGTAGGGGACATCTAAAAAATCTAATGGCTTATCCCCCGGAACAATTAAGCTTGATTGACATGGCTCCGGTCAGTCTATATCTTCCAGGTTTCGCATACCGTTATTAGTGTTGGAAATCAGATTAAGGGACCCATAGTTAAATCCTCTCCCTATCCAGGCATTACCCCCCCTGTCCTCGTGGCTAATAGGTTGCATGTAGAAGTGGTGCAGGTCATGCACCTGGATCCCCGAGTGAGTCCCAAAAGGAGCACGATCACATATAAAACTAGCTACACGGCTGTCTTTGAAATTGATAATAATAGAATCACCCAAAACATCTTTGGATCTTGATCCTACCCAGCTCACCCTTCTAGCAAACAAAATTTTCCCGTCCATATAGTTAGGGATAGATGTGGTCTTATTTAGCCAGTGGATCACTTTGTTCTTTAGTTCTTCAAAGGATTCGGGTTTTGAACTTTTTAACTCAGGGACACCAGTTAATACCGCCACATAGGGAAGGGACTGGGGTGGGAGATGGATATGGGCCAGGGAAGATTCGGAGGAGCCTACATGGGACTCGGAATTCCCAGCAACTTTCGGTCGCATGTCAACTTTAGCATAGACAGGGCCAGGGACAGTGGATGCCCGACCCGCCTCCTTGGTAGGTCTACAGTTTTTAGCCCTAGGTCTCGAAGAACCGGAACCAGGACTGACATTTAACGAATTTGAAAAGCTTATATTTGGGAAACAAAACTTATATCTTCTAAATTAGATTTTTGAGGGCTCAATGAGATAGTGCACTAAACATTTTAAAAATGCCACATTACTGAAGTTGTGGCCTTATTTCTTCGGTACAACAAACAAATGATGGACGGAATGCTGACAATGCAGACATTCTCCCCCAGTCAAGAGATCTGGGTTAAATCCATCGTTCTTTTGCCCACTACGCCACCCCAGTTTAGACATGGCCATATGCAAATCAGTCTTGACCCTGTGCCTCATGGGAACAGTCCAGCCCGAACTGCCAAGCCATGTCTTCCCTGGACCGGAATCAAGCATCCTAGGACCGGTTTCTGGCTATCAGCCGTCATCAGCCAGGATAGCTTGACTCCAGTGGCGTAGTGAGCACGGGTCCCACGTCTGGGAATACCCATCCCACTTAGGGCGAAAAGCGTTACAACAAACAAATGATGGACGGAATGCTGACAATGCAGACATTCTCCCCCAGTCAAGAGATCTGGGTTAAATCCATCGTTCTTTTGCCCACTACGCCACCCCAGTTTAGACATGGCCATATGAAAATCAGTCTTGACCCTGTGCCTCATGGGAACAGTCCAGCCCGAACTGCCAAGCCATGTCTTCCCTGGACCGGAATCAAGCATCCTAGGACTGGTTTCTGGCTATCAGCCGTCATCAGCCAGGATAGCTTGACTCCAGTGGCGTAGTGAGCACGGGTCCCACGTCTGGGAATACCCATCCCACTTAGGGCGAAAAGCGTTACAACAAACAAATGATGGACGGAATGCTGACAATGCAGAGATTCTCCCCCAGTCAAGAGATCTGGGTTAAATCCATCGTTCTTTTGCCAACTACGCCACCCCAGTTTAGACATGGCCATATGCAAATCAGTCTTGACCCTGTGCCTCATGGGAACAGTCCAGCCCGAACTGCCAAGCCATGTCTTCCCTGGACCGGAATCAAGCATCCTAGGACCGGTTTCTGGCTATCAGCCGTCATCAGCCAGGATAGCTTGACTCCAGTGGCGTAGTGAGCACGGGTCCCACGTCTGGGAATACCCATCCCACTTAGGGCGAAAAGCGTTACAACAAACAAATGATGGACGGAATGCTGACAATGCAGACATTCTCCCCCAGTCAAGAGATCTGGGTTAAATCCATCGTTCTTTTGCCCACTACGCCACCCCAGTTTAGACATGGCCATATGCAAATCAGTCTTGACCCTGTGCCTCATGGGAACAGTCCAGCCCGAACTGCCAAGCCATGTCTTCCCTGGACCGGAATCAAGCATCCTAGGACCGGTTTCTGGCTATCAGCCGTCATCAGCCAGGATAGCTTGACTCCAGTGGCGTAGTGAGCACGGGTCCCACGTCTGGGAATACCCATCCCACTTAGGGCGAAAAGCGTTACAACAAACAAATGATGGACGGAATGCTGACAATGCAGACATTCTCCCCCAGTCAAGAGATCTGGGTTAAATCCATCGTTCTTTTGCCCACTACGCCACCCCAGTTGAGACATGGCCATATGCAAATCAGTCTTGACCCTGTGCCTCATGGGAACAGTCCAGCCCGAACTGCCAAGCCATGTCTTCCCTGGACCGGAATCAAGCATCCTAGGACCGGTTTCTGGCTATCAGCCGTCATCAGCAAGGATAGCTTGACTCCAGTGGCGTAGTGAGCACGGGTCCCACGTCTGGGAATACCCATCCCACTTAGGGCGAAAAGCGTTACAACAAACAAATGATGGACGGAATGCTGACAATGCAGACATTCTCCCCCAGTCAAGAGATCTGGGTTAAATCCATCGTTCTTTTGCCCACTACGCCACCCCAGTTTAGACATGGCCATATGCAAATCAGTCTTGACCCTGTGCCTCATGGGAACAGTCCAGCCCGAACTGCCAAGCCATGTCTTCCCTGGACCGGAATCAAGCATCCTAGGACCGGTTTCTGGCTATCAGCCGTCATCAGCCAGGATAGCTTGACTCCAGTGGCGTAGTGAGCACGGGTCCCACGTCTGGGAATACCCATCCCACGTAGGGCGAAAAGCGTTACAACAAACAAATGATGGACGGAATGCTGACAATGCAGACATTCTCCCCCAGTCAAGAGATCTGGGTTAAATCCATCGTTCTTTTGCCCACTACGCCACCCCAGTTTAGACATGGCCATATGCAAATCAGTCTTGACCCTGTGCCTCATGGGAACAGTCCAGCCCGAACTGCCAAGCCATGTCTTCCCTGGACCGGAATCAAGCATCCTAGGACCGGTTTCTGGCTATCAGCCGTCATCAGCCAGGATAGCTTGACTCCAGTGGCGTAGTGAGCACGGGTCCCACGTCTGGGAATACCCATCCCACGTAGGGCGAAAAGCGTTACAACAAACAAATCATGGACGGAATGCTGACAATGCAGACATTCTCCCCCAGTCAAGAGATCTGGGTTAAATCCATCGTTCTTTTGCCCACTACGCCACCCCAGTTTAGACATGGCCATATGCAAATCAGTCTTGACCCTGTGCCTCATGGGAACAGTTATGCTATGTTATGTTATGTTAATAGCATTTATTACGCGCACAGCTGCCCCAGCTAAGGGGCGTCCTGGCGCGCGACAAGATACAACACAACCAACACAAGACCACGAATAAGGGGAACAGATTAAAACAAGAAAGTTTTTAAGGATTTCCGGAATGACAAAAGGTCGTCAATTGTACGGAGATGAAGCGGGAGCGAATTCCATAATGCTGCAGCCTTCGTCCGAAAAGAGCGCCCACCAGCTCGGCACAGCCTGAACATCGGGACTGCTGCAAGCACTTGATCCGAAGATCTTAATGAACGGGTTGGTACATAGCCGGACATGAGATTCGAAAGAATCTGGGGTGCGGATCCTTTCAAAATTTTAAAAGCCAAACATAAAACTTTAAAATGAATTTGCGACTGGATCGGCAGCCAATGCAATGCTCGAAGAGTGCTGGAGGCCGAGCAAGACCTAGGCAAGCCGACAATTGCTCTGGCAGCGGCATTTTGAACGCGTTGAAGCCGAACAATTTCTGCCTGATTGCTCCCTAACAGGAGCGAACTGGCATAGTCCAGGCGAGATAAAACTGTTGCCTGAACTACCATCTGTCTGGTAGAGGGATCGAAAAACTTAAGGACAGGCCTTAAGCCCCGAAGGACTCCAAAGCAGCACGCCGCGGTTTTCTTGGTGTGCCCCACAAAGCTGAGAGTAGAATCCAGCCACACTCCCAGATTTCTCAACTCCATAACCGGAGTTGGAGCCACACCAAGTTCCGGCGGCCACCATCTATCACCCCAGAGATCCCTACCCTTTCCGACGATCATGACCTCGGTCTTCTTTGCGTTAAGCTGGAGACAGTTGGCCGTCATCCAGCTAGCCACCTCCCTTAGCCCATTCTGGAACTTGGGGGCATCCACATCGGCATCCCCACTGATGGTAACCGCCAGCTGAGTGTCGTCAGCATATGAGACCATATACATGCCCCATTGCTTGACGACATCAGCCAGCGGTCTCACATATAGATTGAATAAGGTGGGACTCAGTGAGGAACCTTGCGGTACTCCCAAGTCCAGAGGATGGAATTTGGACTGATAGGGAGGTGTAGCAACGCAGAAGGACCGGTCATCGAGAAAGGAACGGAACCACTGAAGGGCTAGCCCCGTAACGCCAATCTCTTCCAGGCGGTGCAGAAGGATACGGTGCGAGACCGTATCGAAGGCGGCGCTCAGATCTAGCAACACTAGCGCCGCCGTCTGTCCCTGATCCAGCCCGAACTGCCAAGCCATGTCTTCCCTGGACCGGAATCAAGCATCCTAGGACCGGTTTCTGGCTATCAGCCGTCATCAGCCAGGATAGCTTGACTCCAGTGGCGTAGTGAGCACGGGTCCCACGTCTGGGAATACCCATCCCACTTAGGGCGAAAAGCGTTACAACAAACAAATGATGGACGGAATGCTGACAATGCAGACATTCTCCCCTAGTCAAGAGATCTGGGTTAAATCCATCGTTCTTTTGCCCACTACGCCACCCCAGTTTAGACATGGCCATATGCAAATCAGTCTTGACCCTGTGCCTCATGGGAACAGTCCAGCCCGAACTGCCAAGCCATGTCTTCCCTGGACCGGGATCAAGCATCCTAGGACCGGTTTCTGGCTATCAGCCGTCATCAGCCAGGATAGCTTGACTCCAGTGGTGTAGTGAGCACGGGTCCCACGTCTGGGAATACCCATCCCACTTAGGGCGAAAAGCGTTACAACAAACAAATGATGGACGGAATGCTGACAATGCAGACATTCTCCCCCAGTCAAGAGATCTGGGTTAAATCCATCGTTCTTTTGCCCAGTACGCCACCCCAGTTTAGACATGGCCATATGCAAATCAGTCTTGACCCTGTGCCTCATGGGAACAATCCAGCCCGAACTGCCAAGCCATGTCTTCCCTGGACCGGAATCAAGCATCCTAGGACCGGTTTCTGGCTATCAGCCGTCATCAGCCAGGATAGCTTGACTCCAGTGGCGTAGTGAGCACGGGTCCCACGTCTGGGAATACCCATCCCACTTAGGGCGAAAAGCGTTACAACAAACAAATGAAGGACGGAATGCTGACAATGCAGACATTCTCCCCCAGTCAAGAGATCTGGGTTAAATCCATCGTTCTTTTGCCCACTACGCCACCCCAGTTTAGACATGGCCATATGCAAATCAGTCTTGACCCTGTGCCTCATGGGAACAGTCCAGCCCGAACTGCCAAGCCATGTCTTCCCTGGACCGGAATCAAGCATCCTAGGACCGGTTTCTGGCTATCAGCCGTCATCAGCCAGGATAGTTTGACTCCAGTGGCGTAGTGAGCACGGGTCCCACGTCTGGGAATACCCATCCCACTTAGGGCGAAAAGCGTTACAACAAACAAATGATGGACGGAATGCTGACAATGCAGACATTCTCCCCCAGTCAAGAGATCTGGGTTAAATCCATCGTTCTTTTGCCCACTACGCCACCCCAGTTTAGACATGGCCATATGCAAATCAGTCTTGACCCTGTGCCTCATGGGAACAGTCCAGCCCGAACTGCCAAGCCATGTCTTCCCTGGACCGGAATCAAGCATCCTAGGACCGGTTTCTGGCTATCAGCCGTCATCAGCCAGGATAGCTTGACTCCAGTGGCGTAGTGAGCACGGGTCCCACGTCTGGGAATACCCATCCCACTTAGGGCGAAAAGCGTTACAACAAACAAATGATGGACGGAATGCTGACAATGCAGACATTCTCCCCCAGTCAAGAGATCTGGGTTAAATCCATCGTTCTTTTGCCCACTACGCCACCCCAGTTTAGACATGGCCATATGCAAATCAGTCTTGACCCTGTGCCTCATGGGAACAGTCCAGCCCGAACTGCCAAGCCATGTCTTCCCTGGACCGGAATCAAGCATCCTAGGACCGGTTTCTGGCTATCAGCCGTCATCAGCCAGGATAGCTTGACTCCAGTGGCGTAGTGAGCACGGGTCCCACGTCTGGGAATACCCATCCCACGTAGGGCGAAAAGCGTTACAACAAACAAATGATGGACGGAATGCTGACAATGCAGACATTCTCCCCCAGTCAAGAGATCTGGGTTAAATCCATCGTTCTTTTGCCCACTACGCCACCCCAGTTTAGACATGGCCATATGCAAATCAGTCTTGACCCTGTGCCTCATGGGAACAGTCCAGCCCGAACTGCCAAGCCATGTCTTCCCTGGACCGGAATCAAGCATCCTAGGACCGGTTTCTGGCTATCAGCCGTCATCAGCCAGGATAGCTTGACTCCAGTGGCGTAGTGAGCACGGGTCCCACGTCTGGGAATACCCATCCCACTTAGGGCGAAAAGCGTTACAACAAACAAATGATGGACGGAATGCTGACAATGCAGACATTCTCCCCCAGTCAAGAGATCTGGGTTAAATCCATCGTTCTTTTGCCCACTACGCCACCCCAGTTTAGACATGGCCATATGCATATGACTGGGGGAGAATGTATGCATTGTCAGCATTCCGTCCATCATTTGTTTGTTGTAACGCTTTTCGCCCTAAGTGGGATGGGTATTCCCAGACGTGGGACCCGTGCTCACTACGCCACTGGAGTCAAGCTATCCTGGCTGATGACGGCTGATAGCCAGAAACCGGTCCTGGGATGCTTGATTCCGGTCCAGGGAAGACATGGCTTGGCAGTTCGGGCTGGACTGTTCCCATGAGGCACAGGGTCAAGACTGATTTGCATATGGCCATGTCTAAACTGGGGTGGTGTAGTGGGCAAAAGAACGATGGATTTAACCCAGATCTCTTGACTGGGGGAGAATGTATGCATTGTCAGCATTCCGTCCATCATTTGTTTGTTGTAACGCTTTTCGCCCTAAGTGGGATGGGTATTCCCAGACGTGGGACCCGTGCTCACTACGCCACTGGAGTCAAGCTATCCTGGCTGATGACGGCTGATAGCCAGAAACCGGTCCTGGGATGCTTGATTCCGGTCCAGGGAAGACATGGCTTGGCAGTTCGGGCTGGACTGTTCCCATGAGTCACAGGGTCAAGACTGATTTGCATATGGCCATGTCTAAACTGGGGTGGTGTAGTGGGCAAAAGAACGATGGATTTAACCCAGATCTCTTGACTGGGGGAGAATGTATGCATTGTCAGCATTCCGTCCATCATTTGTTTGTTGTAACGCTTTTCGCCCTAAGTGGGATGGGTATTCCCAGACGTGGGACCCGTGCTCACTACGCCACTGGAGTCAAGCTATCCTGGCTGATGACGGCTGATAGCCAGAAACCGGTCCTGGGATGCTTGATTCCGGTCCAGGGAAGACATGGCTTGGCAGTTCGGGCTGGACTGTTCCCATGAGGCACAGGGTCAAGACTGATTTGCATATGGCCATGTCTAAACTGGGGTGGTGTAGTGGGCAAAAGAACGATGGATTTAACCCAGATCTCTTGACTGGGGGAGAATGTATGCATTGTCAGCATTCCGTCCATCATTTGTTTGTTGTAACGCTTTTCGCCCTAAGTGGGATGGGTATTCCCAGACGTGGGACCCGTGCTCACTACGCCACTGGAGTCAAGCTATCCTGGCTGATGACGGCTGATAGCCAGAAACCGGTCCTGGGATGCTTGATTCCGGTCCAGGGAAGACATGGCTTGGCAGTTCGGGTTGGACTGTTCCCATGAGGCACAGGGTCAAGACTGATTTGCATATGGCCATGTCTAAACTGGGGTGGTGTAGTGGGCAAAAGAACGATGGATTTAACCCAGATCTCTTGACTGGGGGAGAATGTATGCATTGTAAGCATTCCGTCCATCATTTGTTTGTTGTAACGCTTATTTCTTCGGTGTCAGTAGTTTTTTACAGGTAATGCCTTTATTGCAAGACTCATGAAAGCTTTTCATTGGTCATGTTTATCCTCTATACATGTACGGGAATCAAGATAGAGTGAAAGCAGCAATGAAGCAAAGGAGCCTTTCTAGTGAAATGAGTGTATAACGTATGGACAAACAAGACCTGCAAATGTAAAGGTTCTCTTTGTGAGGGGAAAGCAAAATGGTCACTTCTAGATAAGATGTTCTTTTGAAAGGAGGCTCATGAAATCGAGGAGTTGCGGTGTTTGTCAAGACTGTTTTTAGGATGAAGATCTTAATATTTGGTAGCAAGAGAAGGACTGTCTTCTAATTTTTTAGGTAGGGGTTGTGACAGAGCAGCTGGTAAACAGTTCCATTGTTTATCAGTGGGTTTTTGGTCCGCCTCATTCAATCATTGGCTTTTTTCAACCGGCCTCTTTCACCCATTGGCTTGGGACATTGTCAATCATATTTTCACTCAGCCCAGTTTTGCTCACCTAATGGTATTGGCTCTTTGAGTGTGTCTTTCCACCTCCAATAGAGTGTTTGCTCTGCAAAGTATTAGGGGCTGTTTTACATTTAAAGTACATTACACTGTTTGCCACATTGATTTCTTATGGGGTACCTGTATTCTATAACTAAATCAATCCATATGTTTCATTCTGTTTTTTAATGCAGTCCCCATTTGTTAGCGCTCAACTTTAAGCTTGACCATTTCATGGCTGCTCTCTAGTCTTTTCCGTTTGACCTTTAGCCCCAGGATGGCAATCCAGCTCTTAAAATTTTTAGGCACCATGCTTAAGGTCAGCCATCCCTTTGTGTCAAAAAGAAAGCTAAAATCACTCCTCTCACTTTCCTCCGAGTGTCACTCCTCCTGACAGCAACCCCTCTTGTTTCTCCCTCCCCCTCAACCCTCCCTATGTCATCTCTGTATCACCCCAGGTTAATCTGACCCCACCTCCCTTCTCATTCCTTCCTTCCACCCCTCATTTGTTCTCCTTTCTTTTACTCCTACTTCCTCCCGTCCATCCTCGGGCTGCTTGCCAACAGTGCAGCAAAAACAAAAGTCTATCTGTAAAGAAGGCTGCCTTACCTTGTTTTCAGCCCTGGTTTTCTTTCTATTTGAGATGAGGATTGGGTGCCAGGGGACCCTTCATTATAGTCCTTTGTTTCTTTCTTTGTCTCAGAATCAAAAGAAGGATTATAATGAAAACTCATCTGCCATTCAACCTTCATTTTACAAGTAAACAAAAAAGAGACTGTAATGAAGATAAGGGAGGCTTCAATACAGTCTAGCTTTCGTTTCGTAGATTTCTCTTGCTTTAGGTAACATTGTTTCTCTGTGCATTTGCACATTTTACGCTAACTTTTAGTTTTTGCAATGTGTGTTTCCTTCTTATATTTCTTTGTTACAAGCCTTTGAATTAGCCGGGGGTGTGCGTTCCATTCACCTCTTTATCACTATAAGCGTATCTGTAGGCTAAGACCTGAGTATATAAGATGAAAAGTAATGATTTTCTGTGGAACATAAAATATAGTTCTAAACTGAGAGTTCCTAAATCCAGAGTTAATGTCAGTTAATGAGAATTGTCATTTTCCATCCGGCCAATAAGTTAATTTTAAGACATATTATGTGACTGAAAAGTACTTGGACTGCCAGTAAACCCCAGCATATTTTAACCACTTTATTTGTGATTTAAAAGTCACGCTTTTGCCAGGCTTGTCAAGATTTTCTCTAGCACAGAAAGAGCCCCTCGGGGAGGATTAGACTTTTCAATTTAAAACTAGCAACAGGTGGTTATTTAAGAATCCAAAGTTTATGCATCCTTTCTGGATTCGTTACCATTTAAAATACATCTTGTTGTTTATGATATTTTACAGAGGACTTTTTTCAGAGGATCAAAAATGAATTTTGCACAGTGGCAATCCATTACACCGAAGATTTAATTGTATATCATGTACTGCCAAATTCTACTGTTCCACCCATTAATCTCCATCTGATAATGGTATCATTATGTACAGTCTCCCACAACAACCCACTTCCTGATCTCTGACATGACCTCTGCTCACGTCATCATGTGGTGGGATGTGAAACATGTTTATGCATCCTTACAGGCTGGGTTAATATGTAACTAAACACTGAGGGCGGTCCTTCAAGTTGCAGCGTCCACCACTGTCCACCAGGCAGAAACTGAGAGCCCAAACACATCCTCTCTTGTTCAGCAATGATGCGAAAGCAGAAATCACCACTCATCAAATACGCCTTCTTCATTCTGACAAGACATAGCTGATACCTTCCCTCCTTCCTATCAGGCCACAACCCACATCCGAGCAATCATGTAGTAAGTAAGAGTATCCCTGTAAAAAAAGCATGGTCTGAACATGATGATGTCAAAAAAAAGAAGATTGGCATGATGGTATTTTGGAAATGTTATGTTATGTTAGCTTATGCTATATTGTGTTAATATAACATAGCTTAGCCAATACTGACTCTGGGAAGTGTGCCAGCACCAATGTTTTTCTGTGGTGCCCCAGACAATCCGCCGCCCATGATGTCATGTTATGTGTATTTGTAAAAGCATTATCACCAGGGTATCCTCGCGCTGAGCAGGAATGTGTTTCGGCCTTCCCTAGGGCAGGGTGGTTGACTCAATAGCCAGGCCTTCAGCTTCTTGCGGAATTCAAGGAAAGAGGAGGATCTTTGATGTAGGGCGAGAGGTCGTTCCGCGTTTTATCATCAATATATGGGAAGGTCCGTCCTCCTGATCTGGTTCTATGTATGCGTGAAATGTGTGCAAGTAAGAGTCTAGCAGAGCATAGGTGTCTGGGTCGGTTTTGGAAGGAGATGTAGATAAGTTATGTAGTGCCTTGAACGTGTGAGGGAGGGGTTTGAATTAAGAGAGTTTGTCTATCGGAAGCCAGAAGTTTCCTGCGGTGTGGTGTGATGTGTGTTCTGTGTAGGAGGTTGATGATGAGCCTGGCTGCTGAGCTCTGGATGATGTACATGATAGGGCCGGATTCTTGTCTACCCAATTATCTACAAGAACCCTCTCAGGTCGCCAGGATCTTTTTACTTGCCAAATAGCGTAGAGGGAGTAAACACTATTATCAAAATGTATCTACCACAATTTGACATCATTAAAAGGACCAAGGACTCCGAATCTAAGATTTTCGAGATTTTATTATGAACAAAAACATCTGGACGTAAAGGCACCTCAATACAAGGCACAAAAGGTAAATAGGCACCAACACGAAGGCCAATCTACGTAGGATTCTTATACGACTAAAAATAAACAGAATTACAGATTCTAAAAGCATCAAATACAAAATGGTTATGCTAAAGTCAATCTTAGGAGTCATTAGTCCAGCATTTTTGTCCCTACTCTATTCTACTGTGGCATCCCTACTTAGCATTCCCTCCCAGGCAAGAGAATCATGAAAAAGGTGTCAGAAGTGAAACTTCCTAAGAAGTCTTCACTTAGTGAGAGCTCGGTCTAAAATGCTCCTTCTAGCTTCCCGCCTAATCCTCGTCTGCTCAACCCTCGGGGTACTGTCCCTAATACAAAACCCCAAAATCGTAGAACACGCCTTCGGCACACCTCTTCAGCCAGGTCTTCCTTCGGTAACTTTCCATCCAGCGCTGTCCATCTTCCTTCGTCCGTTAACTTGACCTTGGGTCCCAGGCACCTTCCATACTAGCTGTTACAATTTGCACTTTCAAATGCACTCCCCTGTTGGCTTCTCACAGCATCTCAACTCCTAAACCAAAGACCTATTCTCACTAACGAGCTAAATGTCCTTGCACCTGCAACAGAAACATGGGAACGAAAACTCTTCGCATCTTGAAGTTTTACATTCCTCTGCAGCTCAAACTTTTACTAAGATCCCTTTCGGCCTACAGAATTCAGCTAACATAAGAAATGGACAGGCCTTCTCTTCTAACGTATACATGTGCGGCTAGGCCTTCGAAAATTAAACACTTCTACTAAAACACATTCTAAGCATTAATTTGACATTGTCATCATGTAAATAAGCAACCTACATTTTAATTCTAACAAGTCACACGTTTAGTCTGTTACATTCTTTGGCAAAACTAATCATCTGCATTATGCTAAATATATTCACAATACTCTACGACATTAATTCTCACATAACGTTATTACAATCTTTATCACGGATATGTTAAACGATTATAGCAAATACACTTCTATGGCACTTCCAAATCTACATTGATTAGTATGCGGGTGCTGACTAACGGTGAATATGATGCACCCCTACAAATTTCAGAATCACATGGCGCTCTATCATACAATTTTCACGGAGGCTTGGAAGGCTATAAAAAGAGCATGGGACATTATATGAGAAACTCTATCCCACAACCAATATTGCCAAAAAATACCAAGAAAGTCATAGAAAGACAACCTTGGGCAAGGTGAGAGGGGCAACCTAGCAGCATCACTGCAAGTCACTTAACTCACCATTTGTGGGTCACCACATGAAGGCTAATCACAGTGAAGACAATCTTATACGGCAGGGTATTGATGTGATCAGAATGCCAATGACCTGGATTGATAGACTGAACTTTAACCAACGCAGTCTAAATAGCATTAGTGAGTTATCAACTCCTGGTATTTATATATTTGTTATCATTGCTTTACGAACTCAGTATTTAGCATTTGGTTTCTTGTGTCAATGTTTTTTTCATGTTTTGCTTAGTTATTTCCCCCTTTTGCGTGATGCACTAAATGTTAACATTAACCATACAGCACTGTTTTAAGGACCTCACATATTGTGATTCAAGTGTCATAATGTGTTGTTATTCCTACATTTAATCATGGAATCTACCTGCTATAATTGTGCATCTACTTCCTTTCAGGACAGTTCAGGACTGATGGGCACCTACATGATTCCAGTTGCATGACACAATAACTACGGATAGTACCCATTGAATAATGTTTTGAGTACCTCTTGCTGTGTGTTTCATTTGGAATCATATGTTGTCATTCATGCTCATAACCATTAACTCACCCTGCTTTGACTTCATTATATGATATGTCAGGATAGCCTGACACCTACATGACTGATATGCCTGCTTTCTATGACATGACTTTTCAGCAAAAATCCCCCACTCCCGTTTTTGAACAACTGTTTCCCCCCCCCCCATCAGGGTGACACCTTTTAAGCCTAGGTACAATCCCATCCTTTTTGTAGTCTTTCCATGTCTTTATTTATTTTGTATATAATATCAACATTTGTACAATTACTTCTCTCTTCTATCTTTATCAAAAAAGTTTGTTGGTGATTCTTTTCATTTGGCACTTCTTCCTATTTCAATGTGAGTTACCTATTACAATAATGTGAGTTACCTTATTACATCTGTATTCTTCCCTTATATTATAATTTATAATTGTAATTGTTGTATAAACTTGGGAATTGTTTTTTTTTGCACTTTTATGGCCTGAATGGCCGAAATAAAGTTTTTTACAACAATAATTTTTAGTTTTTGCTTCTGGTAGGCAAACCATACATGATTGGCGTTTTATATGGGCCTCATGTGTGTGTCTTTTTATTCAACAACACCCTTCAGACAGTAATTTCTTAATGGAGGAGGCACGCCAAAAAAATTCTTCGGATGCAGGTTCTTTGAATACCAAACACAGATTTATTATTCATAAACTTAAATAGTATAGATAATATTCGCCTATCATCGTGTTTTCATCAGAACATAATACATTCAATTTATTCAGAGCATAATTCAATACGCAAACATTAATTATATATAAACATTGCACAGAATTATTCCATCAACATATAGAAACAACAGCAACTGGATCCTCGTTGAGTACAATTCACAGGTAAACCAATAGTGGGGACTCCAACTTGTTGAGTTGCCAGAAGCATAAAACAGAAATAATGCCAGCCGACATGTGTTTCATGAATCACAGTGATTCATCAGGGCTGAAATAAAAGTGAAGAGAACAAAAAAGCTATTATAAGCAGAAGGAAACATTATGTGATATGAAGTTATTAACCTTCTCGCTGCTAGGCTCACCCCTCCCCCCCATGCTAAGCCTTTTTTTTTGGCAATTTGAGGTGGTTCACTCTTTGGCCCCCGTAACTTTTTGTCAACATAAGGTATCCACGCCAAATTTGCTTCCTTTTCTTCCAACATGCTGAGGATTCTAAAGGTATAGAGTATGTGGATTCTCCTGGAGGGGACAGAGAAATTAGCCTAAATATAGCTAAAATTCGTTTTTTTGCAGAACTTGGTGATAGCCACACAACTCACCCCATCCTGGATTCCCCTGGGTGTCTAGTTTTCAAAAATGTACAGCTTTGCTTGACTTCCCTAGGTGCCAGGTGAGCTAGGGATAGGATGGAGCCTTAAGGCTAGAGCGGTTGACCTCGAAGCTGGGGAACCAGGTTAGAGTCTCGGCAATGACGCTCAACATCCTGTGATTCTGGGCAAATCGCTTAATCTCCCCGTGCCTTCCAAAAATGATTGTGTCCTTTTGTAACGAAACTGGTGCTCATGTAAAGCGCTCTGATACCCGATGTCTCTAGTCTAGTTTGTGCTATATAAAACTCACAAAAAAAAAGAAAAACTAGGGTCCAAAATCCACAGCTAGGCACAATGCGAAAAGAGGGTCAGTTTTTACTGGAAAAATGTGATATGTCCACATTGTGTTTTGGGCCATTTTCTGTATCGGGCACTAGGCCTACCCACACAAGTGAGGTACCATTTTATCGGGAGACTTGGGGAATGCTGGGTGGGTGGAAGTGTGTGGCTCCCCACAGATTCCAGAACTTTCTATCACAGAAATGTGAGGATTTTTCTTTTTTTTTTTTACAAAGTTTGAGGTTTGCAAGGGATTCTGGGTAACAGAACCCAGTGAGAGCCACACAAGTCACCCCATCCTGGATTCCCCTGGGTGTCTAGGTTACAAAAATTGAAATGTTTGCTAGATTTCCCTAGGTGCTGGCAGAGATAGGGTCCAAAATTGACAGCTAGGCACAATGCAATAAAAAGGATCAGTGCCTAGTGGGCTTTCTGCCCCACTAGGGGGGGGGGGCAGAAAGTCTGTTGCCATTTCTTACGGAGGGTGGTGGGGTCATCGGCATTCCCATTCTGAGCAGCCCCTACCCCTACACTAAGAAATAAAAATAGTTCCTGGAGCCTAGTGGCCTTTCTGCCCCCCCCCCCCCCCGAGCCAGATCGGGGCTACTGCTCCCTTATGACCTCGCTCGCAGAAAGTCTGTTGTCATTTCTTATGGGGGTGGTGGAGCATTGTCATGCCCATTCTGGGCAGCACCTACCCCTACACTAAGAAAATGAATTAGTCCCTGGTGTCTAGTAGGCGTTCTATCCCCCGGGGGCAGATTGGGGGCCTCAGATACCCCCTAGGGGAGGCAGAAAGACATCGGTCCCCATTTATGTGGGCTGAAGGCATGGCAATGCCCATTGTAGGCAGCCTCCACCCCTATTTTATATAAAAACAAAAGAAATCCCTGGTGTCTAGTGGGCTCTCTGCCTCCCTGGGGGCAGAAAGACTGTCCCAATGTGTTTGGGTGGTGGGGAGACTGGTATACTGATTTTGGGCAGCCCCCATGACTACATATTGAAAAGAAAGGATCCCTGATGCCTAGTGGGTGCTCTGCTGCCCGGGGAGCATATCGGGGGCCTTTATTCCCATATGCCCCCCAGGGGGGCAGAAAGACTGTTTGGAATGTAATTTAGGTGGGTGCATGGTCTTGCCCATTGTAGGCAGCCCCCATACCACTTTTGTATAAAAAAAGAAAATCCCAGGTGTCTAGTAAGCTTTCTGCCGCTCCCAGGGTGCTGAAGGACTGACCCGTTTCTTTGGGAGGGGAGGGGGGAAGGGCATTGACATGCCCATTCTGGGCAGCCCCATCCCTAAATGTACATAAAGAAAACTCCCTGGTGCCTAGTGTGATGTTTACAATTACATGTGGGTGGGAGCATGGTCTTGCTCATTATGGGGAGCCCCCACACCTCTTTTATAAAGAATAAAATAAAATCCCTGGTGTCTAATGGGCTTTCTGCCCAATCTTGGGGGCAGACCAGGGGTAATAACCCCCATCTGCTTCCCGGGGGTGTAGAGAAACTGTGGAGGTTGTTTGGGGGGAATAGGGGCATTGGCATGCCCATTTTGGGGCTCACTCACTTATAAATTTGCATTGAAAAAAATCCCTGGTGCCTAGTGTGCTTTCTGCCCTCTGGGGAATGAGCAGATTGGGGCTATTTCCCCCATCTGCCCCTCAGGGGGAGCAGAAAGACTGAATGTGCCTAGAAACTTTGGGGGGGGGTAGAGGCCCTTTCCCAAGGCGCTGCTTCCCCCTCCCTGGTGTCTAGAGGGTGGATCCCAGCCTGGGGATCGCCCTCCTGGGGTGGGGAGATACCTTTCCCATCTGCCACAGTGCTCAGGGGGTTGCAATAGCCCCCTGAGCACCGAGGCAGTGGAAGTGAAATGAGCAAATCAGCTCATTTCACTTTTGTTTTCAGTGAAATGACGTCAGTGCGACGTGCGCGCTGATCGTCATTCCAATGAAAACCCAGAATAGCCTCGAGAGCTGGGGAAGCTATTCCCCAGCTCCTGAGGCTGTTCTGGAGTAAAGGAAATCCCTGTGGTGCCCGCACCAGAGTGATTTCCGGTGCCATGTGCGAGGACGAGTCGTCCAACGCACACAAGCACACTGTAGAGTCGGACGGCTCCCGACCGTCCGATGCATCGAAGGGGTTAACTCTAAGTCATACACTATCTGTATGTATGGAAAGCTAACTATGATAGATATGATGTGTAGGAAGCTGGATCAGTATATACTGAACTATAGAGTGCACAGAGTCCAGTGGAACCCCAAATGTAGGCAGAGGTAAAAGTAGATAGAACCTTACTCTCTATTTGTGGTAGTGTGGACCAGCACTAAGGCTTTATCAGGGTGTAGTGTTAAGCATTTATTGTACATACTCAATCAACAAATGATGTCACATACTCAAAGACTGAACTCAGACCAAGTTGATTTGTATCAAAATATTATTTAGTTGTATTTATTTCCTAGAACCAAGCACGCCTGGCACAGGTAAGTGTATTTGATAATTTTCAAGGCAGGTTGAACAATACAAGCAAGCTGAATGAAAATGACTTTGTTACAGGTTTGTAAATTCTTTCAGTACAGAGGAAGGTACAGTTAGATTACTTTGAATTACTTTGCAGAATACTTTCTGGATTACTTTTTCTACTTAGTGTGATACACCTAGATATCACACTGGGACATTTCCTAGAGAAAAGGTAAGTAAGCAATGTTTAGTTCTTTGCAGTTTTTTAAAGTTCAAACAAAAACTAACTCCACACTTAGAACATTTTTCGAGGAAAAACAGTCAATGTATTCCTATGGAGAGAAATTAAGTTATCGGTTAACAGGTAAGTACTTTGTTGTGGGAGTTGGTATTCTGGGGTTAGAACCAGGGTTCCCCCAGGGTCAAGAATGCACTCTCAAAACACCCTCAGCGGCATTAGGGCAGCCGGGTGCAGGGTGCTGAGGCCCAATGTTATTCAATGGGGGATAGGGGACCTCTGGTTGGTACCTGCTCACGAGGTAAGTTGGGATGCCTGGGGATGCTGGGACACCATCGGTTGGGCCACCCAAGGCCGTGGGACTTTGGGTGCAGGGGTGTCTTTAGGCGTCAACTCCGGTCGCGGTCGGGAGATCCTTCAGAAAGAGGCTGCAGGCTTCACTGGGAGTTTCGAGGCAGGTTAGAGATCACCAGATCTCAGGTCAGGATCGCCGGGGAGACCTCCTCATGTGGTTGGGCCACTCGAACTCTGGCCGTGGGCGTTGGGTGCCTAATGATGCAGACTTGTGGATTTGACCAGAGCCAGAGTCTGTAGGTGAGCAAATCCGGTGCTCACGGGAGACAGACTCTTTTCTGTGGAAGGCAGGGCAGGTCCTAGGGGTTCTTGAGGTTGCTGGCTGCCGGACACACCGGGATTTTGCTTCTGCAGGTTCGAGGTGGGGACAGGCCGGTAGGCCTGGGCCCAAGTCAGTGGGCGTCCTCCTCTTCTTAGCTTTAGCACGGCTTCTTCGGTCCTTCTTCTTCTTTTCTTCTTGGTCGGTTCTTGCCTGAGGAGGCAAGGTTCAGGGGTGCCCCTAAATACTAGATTTAGGGGCATTACAGGTAGGTAAATGTT
This sequence comes from Triturus cristatus, assembly GCF_964204655.1. NCBI lineage: Eukaryota > Metazoa > Chordata > Amphibia > Caudata > Salamandridae > Triturus > Triturus cristatus. The sequence goes on along the minus strand of NC_140592.1, from coordinate 1,207,775,247 downwards.
GAGCTCAATGGGCCACTTCCTTGGGGTGGTTACACCCCCTGTTATGCTACCCTCCAGTAGGAGGAGGGCATATGCCTCACTCTGATTGGCTGGGTCCCCCCATCTGCAAGATGGCTGGCACTGAGAGTTGTGCTTCACCTCCCCTCCCCAACTGAGGGGTGGGGTTGGCAAAGGTGGGCACACCTCCCTTCCTCGCTTGGTTTTCCCGCCGATTCTCCCTCCCAAAGTGGGGTTCAGAACCAGTGGGGGCCAGTTGCTGGAAGCAGCAAAAGGCCTGGGGAAGCTCACAAAGGCGGCAAGCCTTTGAAGCTTCCCCTTTGTGGACCCTGCCCATCCGAGGGGAGGAGGCTTGGCACCTCGTCCCAGGATGTGCAGTGTTTCAGTCCCCCAAGAGCAGCAGGCTCTCGACCGAGGGGTCCAGAAACATGTCTGGTGGTGGCAGCTGGCGAGCAGCCACTCAGCCTGGACACTAGTGTTAGGTCATGTTTCAGGGGGCATCTCTAAGATGCCCTTTGTGTGCATTTTTCATTAAATCACACGCTGGCATCAGTGTGGGTTTAATGTGCTGAGAAGTTTGATATCAAACTTCCCAGTTTTCAGTAAAGCCATTATGGTGCTGTGGAATTCGTAATGACAAACTCCCAGTACCATGTACTCTTAATGGCATTACTGCACTTACAATGTCTAAGAATTGGCTTAGACTCCGTAGGGGCAGAGGGCTCATGCACCTGTACCCTCACCACTGGTATAGTGCACCCAGCTAGAGGGCAGTGTGTTGTAGACATAACACACAGGGATGTGTGCCATGTGGACTCTTCTCTTTGTTCTGGACAATAACACGCAACCTGCAAAGCAGTGTGTGGGTGTAAAGGTAAAGGGCCTCTAAGGGTGGCACAATAAGCGCTGCAGTGCTGAGAGGCCTTCCCTGGCCACAGTTGGAACAAAGTCTGTAATGACTCAATTGTATAATTTGTGAATGAGCGCCAATTATAATATTCAGCTAGAGAGGGAATGTTTGGGGTGTTCATTTTTTTTGCAGTAGCCAAACCAAAGCACTATTATTCAAAAATAAAATATGTGCTGAGATGAGGCAGGCACGATGTAAGGCCAGAGTGCCCTGCACTTGCCAGTTCTTGGAACCCCAGATCGATTTTAAATCAACCCTGTCTTTCCAATGATCATAAGCTTTTAGTGACAGGTCATGTCTGAATGAATCTGAATAGATTAGTTTACTGTGGGTCAACATGACTTTTGGAGATGAGGAAATACTTAATTTGAAATAATATGACTCAGGGTTTGACTTATCAAAGTCCGTGAAGAATGTAAATTTATTTCTAAGGGTTTTCGAGCTCCCTTTCAACAGTGCAGGGCAATGTTCCCACTGTGTGAAATTAACGATGGGACATAAGGTATTAGTCTTGTGTAGGAAATGATGCCCATAATGTTGATAACAGTACAGCTCAGCAAAATAGGCAGAATTCATATACAAATCTTCAGCATGAAAAGCAGCATAATATTTTAAATCAGAAAACAAGGCTTGTATTGCATGTACATCCCAATCATCTGATCGTATGTCCTGGGTCACCACATCACCCATAGAACCTGGAAATATGTATGGTACATTGATGACCTCAGTCGGACCATGGATCTGATAATCCACTGTATCCCAGACGATTCCTTCAGAAACTGGGAACGCTGAAATGTTAACAAGAGTCTGGTCACGCTTCATGATGTGGGAAGATGAGTGGAGGGCCAAAACACCATCAACCAAGTTCACTGCAGAGTGTTCAGGCAAAAAGTGTCCACTGATGAGTAGGAAAAAAACTACAATAAATCCAATTGACATGAAGAGAAAATCACGAAAAAGACCAACCAGACGTATGTTCATGGAGGGACCAAATAAGTCTGTTTAAACCAGGAGAAAACAACTGTCAATTCGGTTTGGCCACTGGAAGACATGGTTGACGAGTCGTAAGAAAAACTGCCATGGTGCAAAGGACTATCTGGCAAATCATGCAAAGACTCACTTGTGGGATATGTGTATTCAGCCTCCGCGTTGCAGGAGGAAGCTGGGGGAACAGAAGAATGGTCAACAACAGGGTCCATCTCAATGACTGTGTCGTGTTGTATACTGGATGACGTTCCACTCTCACGAGTCCTCGAATTTGTGGGATACGAAACAGCAGGTGTCACACTATTCAGAATGGGCCAGATGTTGTAGCTTGATATTGTCCACTGAAATGTATCTGTTGTCTTTGGGACCAGGAAGCGGAGGTAAAATTACTGTTTGAATACCCTTTAAGCCAAGCACTGGAACCGGTGCAACTTTTCTCGGACCAGATCTCCAACTTTAGGAAGCCAGGCAGCCACCGGAATCAGGAGTGATGCATCAGTTGCTGAGGAGAAATGTTCAGTAGCAAGACTGGCATGGGTCTCTTGTAGGTTCTGTAACATAGTAGAATGATTATCTACGTCAAAGGTCGCTGCAGCCGCCGCAACGTCTAGACCATCAAGGTCTGAAACAAACATTTTGATGCCAAAGAGCATCTTGTATGTGGTCCGCCCACCCAGAGGTCTTCTAGGGAGATTATTAAGTGCATGTTGGATGCCATACAGATGGGCTAACCAGTTCCTGCCAGTATTTAAGACTCTAGCTGTCAAGGATTGCTTTAAGTCATGGTTCATTAGCTCCACAATTGAGTTGCCCTCAGGCCTGTATGACGAAAACTGCACCAGCACCCCCAAAGACTTCATTGCATCCTTGTACGCCTTAGAGGCGAACGCTGGACCTTGGTCAGAATGAAAGGTGCCACAGGCAAAAATCCCTACAAAGACACACAAATCCCTGATGACATTTCGAGCGTCAGCACTGCGTTGTGGCCAAACCCAAAGGAATCTAGTGAACGAATCAACTGCAACTAAAATGTATTTATGTGCAGTATCAGAAGAAAATGGACTGCAGTGATCAAGATGCACACAAGCAAAAGGGTGATGGGCCATGCAAAGGAGTGTTTGTGGTGGGCGTGTTACCATAGAAGGCTTGATTTGCTGACAGATGTCATAAGAAAATACATAATTACGAGTCTGTTTATATACACAGCCAGCAAGGGCTGAAGCCATACCTTCATTTGTGGTTTTCATTAAAGTGTGTCTGCGGTCCGCGTTGGGAATCAGCCGATCCCCAACGTCAGGTATTCTAGCAAAAGGAATTTGTTCGGGAGTTAACTGATAAGAATACTTTGAAGGGAAACCCTGTGGATAATTAGAGCCCTTCACAGTTGCAGCTATTGCTGCCAAAATGTCACTGTCAATCTTAGTCATGGACCTTGTAATTGCTGCAACAGAACACGTGGCTACTGCAGATTTGGCTGCTTCATCAGCCAAACAATTCCCAAGAGCGTGTGCTCCGACACACTGGTGGCCAAGAGTATGTATAACATGTGTGAGTGGCAGACGCTGTTTAAGATCTGCCACTCAAACTCAAAGCGTTTTATGCTTAATTGTGCTGCCTTTAGACTCTTGATAAACATTTTGAGACCAAAAGAATAAGTTGTCATTGAAAGACTGAACACAGTAATACGAGTCACATACAATAGGAGTTGAAACCTTTGGATCTCCAAACTCGAGAGCAAGAACCAGAGCGCGCAGCTCGGCCAACTGAGTGGTACAGTCTCTTAGTGCCTGAGTATGCACTATATTAGACTTGAACTCACCATTCACCATTGTACCTTCTACAATAGCACAAGCCGCTGAATAAGCATGTTTAGAACAAGTGGGCGGTTGCACCGAGCCATCTGTGTAAATGATACATGCGTACACCTCCAAAGGAATGTGTTCATACTGCAAGAACTCCTGTGTCTGAAGAGAGGGGTCAAAGATAAACGTGACATCCGGAGACGTCAAGATGTAGCCCATTGTATCCAACGGGGATGTAAAGCTTTTGAGATAGGGACACTTGCCTTTGTCACTGCTTCTAAAGCAGGGTAAGGTGTAACCACAAAATGCGTTTCCCCTCTGCCAGTGCGCGTTCCTTCAGGACCGCCATCTGCACAGCTTTCAAAACTTTCTCAACAGTTGAAAACCGCATTTCGGCTGAAGTGTATAAGTGCGATTTGTATGCGATAGGTACTGTGTCACCTTCATTGTATGTCAAGTAAGCGACTGGTATGATTCATATCACCAGGTTTGTGTGGTTATCACGTGTCAACAAGTACTTAGATTCAAGCAAATTAGATTGCAAAGAATGCAAAATAGCAGAAAGCTCCGGGAGCCAGCTGGCTTTTGAAAAGGTAGGTTGTATCAAGGCATAGAGAAGCTTGATACGCTGGGCATACTCAGGAATGTAGGATCGCCCGAAATTAAAAATCCCAGCAAAGACTGATGTTTTTTCAGTGTAGTTGGAGACTGCAAACGTGCGCATTTCCCAAGAAAGTAGGGAGCCAAGCCCCGACCTTCATTATTGAGCTCATAGCCCAAAAAGAGCACCGCATAAAAAGCAATGAGTGATTTTGCTAAATTAAATTTGTATCCGTAGTCCACAAATTCAAGAATTTTGCAGTCAACACGGCATAGATGCGGCCATAATTCATCGTCTGTGAGATAAATATCATCAACATACGAATATGCATCTGGGTCAATGCTGTCTAACAAGGAGACAACACAAGCGCCAAAATCCCTGGGGCTATTCTTATACCGAATAGGTAAACGCCGAGTTTTGTTCTGTTTTCCACCGGACGTGAATGTGGTCCATTGACTGCATTCAGGGGACATGTTATGGCTATAAAAATCACTGGAAATGTTGAGTGCCATTTTATATTTTTTACGAACAATACTGTCAGCAAGAGCAGAACTATGGGTATTCTGTACAGCAAACGTACGGCAATGAGAGTTCAAATGCCGGTAATCTAAAACCAAGCGGTATGACCCATCAGGTTTGGCTATAGTAAAAAGAGGATTATTCATTGGCGACACACATGTCTCAATCACTTCTTGAGACTCTAATTGAGTTAGAATATCAGAAAAGGGACCTTTGGCTTCCCGCCGGATGGGATATTGGGGTTGAGGTTGAGGCATCGACCGCAATGGAATCTCGTGTGGTGGTGAATCTTTATCCCAGCCCACTTGATTACAGTACTGTGCCGGCACCAGGGCCAAAGCCCACTCAGCTGTTAAAGCCTCTGCATGTTCTTTGGGGATGTAACGTGAAAAACTTGGAAGTATCACGTCCTCCCCCCGCACTGCGGCCAGAACAAAATGTGGGGGCCAATCTACCTCTGCTAACAAAATGTCATTGAAAGCGGTCAGATTCTCACAAAAAATCCCTGTGACGACACACTCAATATCACCCTCAATGCAAAAAATATATTATACCGATGATCCGGGGGGCAACCCAGGTGTCAGCTGTCTCTACAGTAATGAAAGTTTCAGTTGCTGTTGCCTCCAGACAAGGACGCAGTGCCTCGTGCACTATTGTAACTTTTGCTGCGCTGTCGAGCTGGGTTACCGCCCAAGTCTAGTTCAGCAGTCGAGTTCTCACCGTCTGAGGCATATCTCGCTGTCAAAGCGGCAACTTTGTTTTTGGGAAACGGGGCACGGAAGCATGGTTGTTCCTCCTGTTTTCCCTTACAGTGAAACTGACGAGGCTGTTTACGTCCCTGTGGTGCAGGATGACTTTTGCCATGATCCTGGCGCTCCCCACCAGCCACTAGCAACCCAGATGAGTCCTGTGAAGAACGAGGAGAACGCTGATCAGGGACCTGAAATCTATCAGGAGTCTTAATTTTCGTGCGGTCGCGCAAGTCATAAGGATGCTCAGAAGTCTCAAGTGTAGGTGACCCAGCACGCGACCCCTGCTTCTGTTGTTGCTGCCCCCGCTTTTTATTTTTCCAGTTCTTTTTAGAAAAGACTGGACGCCCATCTGAGTCAGATTGAGCTTTCTGTTGTGTTTGAGACTGTGTTTGCGTTTGAGTAAAAGGCATAACTCACAAACTATTGCGGCCAATGGTTTTATAAGCCTTTGCAATAATTTTCGGTAATTCGCTTGGTTTGTCTACATCAGGAACAGCCTCCAAACCGTTAGTGACTTGAAAGCTTACTGCATCGCCCTTGACATTGGCAAGGATCATATCAGCAACCATGTCGAACACCCCCACCAGTCTCATCCCCAATTCCACAGCCGCTTCTGCACCATGTTCATTCTGAACACGTTTAATCTTGGAGAGGAGTACAGTCATAGAGGGAGTTCCAAATCACTTCGAATACACAGCTGCGAACACCTTGCCCCAGGTGTTACAATCAGCTAATTCGGGAAGTAAGTCTTTAGGTAAACTAATAGTCAAAATACAGTGTTTTTCTACAGGAGATGTATTAGGAAAAACTGCTTCAATCTGTCCAAATCGTTCGGCAAGCCAATAAGGTAATTCATCCTTATTTTGTGGTCGTTTGCCCATCACCAAATTAACCGTGACAGGACTGATAGTAACCCCACCAGGTCCCGCAGGCTGAGCAGCAATGCCAGCTGGTCCCACTTGGAAGTTGCGCGACATGAACTGAATAACAGCTCTATGCACTGATATCAGAGAAGTATGTAACACGCGTAGTTCAGGCAGCGTAGCCGCCGTCAACGGACGTGGGTGAGGTGTATACCCAGCCAACACCGGCCAAGTGGCCCCGTTTTATTGATAAGGGGCCCAAAAGGACCGGCGTGTATGAGTATGCACAGGAAAACAGGACCTCAGTGAATAGGGGTGTACCATCCTACCACATCAGTACCCAAAATCCCAAACGGACTAGCTATAGTGTCTCATTCATTCTCCGACTACAGCGAAGCTAAAAATGATTAGACAAACCAGAACACGTCAATCTCTCTTGGGAATCGCAGGAGCCAGACAACTCTTTCACTCGCTCACTCATACTTGTCCACAATGCGAGTAATCAGAGATGCTGTATAGCTTAAAATGTTTATTTTAACTAACGCGCTCTATGGTACAGTACACATGCCATTACTAGCAACAAAATGCATAAACACAATATAGTCAGCATTGTCACAATTCCATAGAATACAAACGGGGACATCATTTTATAAAGACCGTAGAAAAGGACCAAAAGACCTAACTTCCCTCCCCGTTGTAAGAATAGTTTATTATATGAAAGAAGACCTCTGGGCTTTGTCAGCAGACCCCATACCTCAAGGCCTAGATGAAATGTTCACATCTCAGGACAAGCACAGCTCTTATCTCTGGAAAGGTGTCTCTCCAAGTGTGTCAAAACATGTTTAGCTTGCAATATTGAAGCAGATGATTTCCAGTAGTGCAGCTGTGGGTAGTATGTTATGTCTAGGTGTAAGGGACTGACTAGAACAGAATAACAAGGGGCATTATTGATCAACCTTGTACCTCGTGTGCAGACTAAACCTCAGAGCACAGCAGAGAACGCGAAAAGCAGACAGTTCTCATGTGAAAGGGGCAAAAACAGAGTCTTGCGAAATATTTGCTTGCAGTGTCGTACGCAAAACCAGCCTCATGGCAGCGAAGCTCATGCTAACTTAGCAAATGTCGACAATGGACCCATAAGCCATACTACAAGTGCCCTGGGTACCTGGGGCACCATTTACAAGGGACTGACCTGTGGCCAAAGAGTGCCAATTGGGTTTTGTCTTCAATGCAGTTTTAGGGAAAGAACATAGCCCTGGGTACGTGGTTGGCAGGAACCCAGGGCACACTCAGTCAAAGCAAATCAGCAGTTTAGCTAAAAGTGGGGGCAACCATGTAAAAAGAGGGCACTTTCTTACAAGATGTATAATCACTATATTGAGATAGTATACAGAATTGTGGTACCTAGGTGAGCAAATATTTGCATTAAGTGAAACAGGAATGATGAATCTGAATGTGTTCTCTGGTCTATTTTATATGTGATATAGGAGAGCAATGATTACAACTGTTTATAGGATATAGACTATAATGGAAATGTAATATGCAAACATTGTCCTAAGCACTCAAAATACCATAAATTAAATGTCCAATTTAAAGTCGTGTTTATCCCATTTTCTTTTATTGGATTCACATGTGCTTCCTTGAGTCACATACTTCTTACATCAGTTCAATCACAGAAGGCATGTTTTCATAATAGCCATAGAAAGCACATTTTATCTTAACAGCTAAGTGCCAGGCGAGCGGCCGTGCCTCCATGCATCCCGCACGCTCCCACATCAGTGCAACAGAATGGAGCACTCCAGCCCACCCTGCTGCCAAGAGCACCGCTCTCTTCGTCTGACAGGATGAGGCTGTTACAACAATCGAGATGTCGCACCCCTATCGGCGCCTTGAACAGCGAAGGGCGTGGGCGCTGCTCCGCAGGTCTGTTGTCATCACCTATCAGTGGCATCTCTCAGCTCAGTGGGGGAGTCCAGCTACATGAGTAGCCAGTCAGGCAAGGGGTCCCTCACATGGAAATGGGGGGCTCGATGGGTCAGTAGGTGGCAGGATAATAGTAGATGGGCCCAGATGAGCGTGGAGCCTCACAGCGAGGTGACCATCCTCACCGCCATCTTGGCCACCCCCCACAATTTCTGAAACAATGCTTCCTCACTTCTAAGGTAGACTCAGCTAAGAAAGTAATGCATCAGAGGAAAGCCTAAGCGACGTGGAATAACAAATCTGCTTAAACCGTTTGCTTCAAGATGTAGGCTGTCTGCACCACGACACAGACATCAACTCCCTCGAACCCTCATTGGAACCACATGGTTTTTGAGCTGGGGAACTCTAACATGCCAACTGCAACACAATGAAGCAATGGCATGGAGAAACCCGAGAACAGGGGGTCACTGTCAAGCAGGCGGACAACTAGAGCCAAATTTCAGGGGGGGGGCTGAAAAAGATTTCGAGAGGGGGGGCTAATTCTCCCAAAACACAAAAAAAGCCTAATTAACAAGTAAATGGTCTTTTAAAGACCTGTGAGGTACTCGGGTGCGACTGCAATTAGAGGGTCACCAGTCTGCGAAGCTGTCTCAGGATGGGGGGGGGGGGCTGAAGCCCGGTGAGCCCAATGGGTGTTGCGCGCCTGCTGTCACAGCCAGCAGCAATCAACACTTCATATAGGACCAGTCACCCACTCTCTTAGAATGTTTTACCGGTGAGCACCCCCTACTCAGGAGATGTTAGTTGGCTTGACTTAGGACTCCCCCAGGGGTGACCCCTTTATGGTTTGTTATGTTTCCTGCTCGACCGAGTTTACTTTGTTTAAGTTCATACAGGGTAATTTGCTGGCTGGTTGGGGAGGCTGGTGTAGGTGGGGGAGGGATATAGGATATGTTTGGATATGTAAACATGCTAAATACAAATAGAATGTTTGATGCCCAGTTAAAGCAACAAATGTGCCCTGTCAGATGGGGCATGACCCGGCCAAATAACCTATAAAGCAAACAGTCTTAACCCTTCCCTGTCAATTCGATTTATGACATGGACTGTCCGAGGGTTAAATAATCCCTGCAAAGTACAGCTTGTACTGACAAATTTGGACAAACATTATGTAGTATCCTGTTTTCAATGTGGCTCATGCTCTGCCAGTGAGATTCTCTCTGAGTGATTTAATATGGAATGTTGGGAGTGAGAGGCTACAGTTGGAGAAGGGCTGAGCAGCATGCTAGCTGCTCCTGGTGGGGCTGAACATCTGAACATGTAACTTGTACAATAAATACTCTTGATATACTACAACAAGCCTGGAGTCAGTTACTGCAATTTTATGGCGACGAGGATGGGTCCTCCATGATTTCGTTGGACACCCCTGTACTTTGTAGTGTTTTCTACTTTTAAACTCGCCTGTCTCTCAAGATCGCGGTGACAGGCACACCATTGGCTCATCTCTCACAAGATTCTCTTGTCCTGCACGTTTGTTCATGCAAATTTGTTTACGCACTTGTCCAAGTATTTCGTCTTGCTAATTTCACCTTTATGAAATAGGTCAAGGGTCTGCAGCTCCAATCTCTGTTTGGACACACCTGTTCACGTATTTCTTTGTGTCTTCAATGACTTACCAGTCACGATACTTGACGTTTGATGCCTCACAATTTGCTAAGCATTCATTTGTGGTATGCCTTGCTCGTCTACAGAGCTAATTTACTGCACAATTACTTGCACACATTGCCCCACACAGGGTGCACAGTCTGGGTTACAGTCCCGTCAGTGCAGTACACAACATTTCTTTACGCTAGGTTTACTCTTACCTTACATGAGGTGTTTTGGATAGGTTATAGTCCTATTGCCTAGTGCACAACAATTTTACCTCTACTCGAGGTGCGTTCTTTGGGTTGTTTTTCCCCATTGTTACGGTGCACATTGTTTTCACCTACACATTAGGTATAGCATGGGTCCTAGTCCCATTGTTACTGTGGACAATGTCTTTACACGAGGCGGGTCGCACGGGTTCCAGTACCGTTGCAACAGCGCATGATGTTGTTACCTCCCTAGAGGTGTGACGCAAGGGTTTTAGTCCCTTTGCTACGGTGCACGACTTGTTACCTACATTCAAGGTGCGTCCACACTGTCTTATATCCTCATTACTTAGTGCACGTTTACGTTTTACAGTCTGGGTGTTTTTCTGATTGTAACAGTGCACTATGTCTTACCTCCACTCAAGGTTACCCCTGCACAAGCGAGTTGTTACCCTTATCGGGTGTATGGTTTGGGTTCCAGGCCCATTACCATAGTGCATGGTTTACGTTACACTGGGCGTTTGTTTTTACTCTTAATGTTACGCTTTGTTTCATTGTTAACACTATAGCCCTGTGCTGTTCTCTTTTTTTATTCAGTCTTCATTACATGATGAAGAAGTGTGAGTAATCTATTGTATTTCTCTTCTTCTCTGTCTCCTTGTTTCATCCTGCTTTGACTTGCCTCCTCGCATACCTGTCTGGCCAGTAGGTGTGCAGGTGGTTGTCGTTGGTGGTTTCTCCTTCTATTCTTTATTTGTCTCTTTTTCTGTTTCATTCTTCTCTTTGTTTATATATAGAAAGGATGGGTAATGGTTTCTGTTTTTCAGTTTTATTACATTTCTATTGTTGTTTCCCTTTTTTTCTCCCACTGCTCTTATTAGTCTCTGGTTCTCTCTTCTATCTGCCTTTCATCTAGCTTCTGCTTTTCTGTTTTCTGTTTTCCTTTTGGAAGAAAGGAGGATATGTAGTATCCTGGTTTCAATGTGGGTCATGCTCTTCCAGTGAAATTCTCTCTGAATTATGTAATATGGAATGTTGGGAGTGAGAAGCTACAGTTGGAGAAGGGCTGAGCAGCATGCTGGCTGCTCCTGGTGGGGCTGAACATCTGAACATGTAACTTGTACAATAAATACTCTTGAAATACTACAACAAGCCTGGTGTCAGTTACTACACATATCATCGACATAGCCCTACTGCAGGAGACACATTTGCATGCCTCGATATGCCTTTTAAATGGAATCAGCATAGATCACTGGCTAATTATCCCACTTACATCAGGGACATTGCAATACTAATTAAACAAGGCACTCCATTCAAGCTCCTGTATGAGTCAAATGATGCACAGGGCTGATTTGATAAAATTCAGGTACTCATATGTGGGAAGCACATTACTCTCATTAGCAGCTATGGCCCTAATTCCAATAATTCAGAACTGCTGAGGAGATTATGGGCAGAATGTGTTGTGCTCTCCCCTCAAACGATACAATGAGGGGGAGGATTTAATATAGAATTGGATGACAGCTTGATTGCTCTAATTTTGGTGGCAGCCACTACGCTGAAAGGTATCATTGAGAAGGGAGACTTGGGGGACATTTGGAGCCACTGGTTCCCAGACATTAAGGAAGGGGCACACTTCTCCACAGCACACAGATCCTGGACAAGACTGGAATATTTGGTGGTACACATGACATCTGTAGCTGTGCTGCCAGGGTCGACCTGCTCCCACACATATTGTCAGACTGCTCACCAGTGAACCTTAAGATTGCCCTACCTGCACCCAAATACTGAGCTTTCATGTGGCATTTATCCCCTTCCTTCTTGCTGGACACTGTCAATAGTGATTAAGTTTGAATTGAAATAGAGGGGCACTTCCAAACCAATGAATAGTCCGTAACCTCAGAAGGCACATTGTGGGAAGCCTTTAAGGCAAATATGTGAGGCAACCGCATGGCCATACACTATGGAGTTTGTTGAGCCCTATGGAAACAATCAAACAAACTTGAATGAGACAAACGCATGCTAGTGACTACACAGATAACTCAGTCTCTTGCTAAGATGAGAAACCTACTTACCAAATATACAGATGTGATGGAACAACAGGTTATACATTTACATAAGTATGCCTCTGCCTGAGTGTATGGAGAGGCGGACAGACGAAGCAGAACATTGGCTTCCCTCTATCAACCCATGCAGTCCCCACAGGACATTACAGTTCTACCATGGAACTAGGGTACACCAAATATAACGCAGAGTCTATACTGGCGGAATGGGTGGTATATTACACAGAATTATATACATCTTGCATGCATGCCTCTCCGATGGACTATAATGCATACTTTGATCACATAGCGTTGGCATGGTTGGAGGGTCCCCACAGACAGCTACTAGAGGCACGATCACTATTGATCAAATCACCACAATAACCTCAGCCTCTCCGCAAATAAAGCCCAAGGGATTGATGGATTTCCTGTTGAATTAAATAATTATACCCACTGCTATTGGCACCGAGACTCTTACAAGTGTAGAGCGAGGCACTGACCCAGGACACGCTACCACCCTCATTCTGAGAAACCATTCTAATTATCCTCCTGAAACCAGATAAGAGCCATTGCAAGTCATATCGACCCCTGTCCCTTATAAATGCAGATGTCAAGATACTGGCTAAAGTACTATCCAACTGCGTGCATCAACTCCTCCCAGACCTGGTCCTACCGGACCAGGTGAGATTCATACCAGAAAGGTCCATAGCTTACAAACCGAAGATGATCTTTCCTCTCCTTCATCAATTACAGCCAGACATGGAAGCGGTGGCAGTGTTCTTAGACCCACCAAAGCAGCGTCAGGGTTCCTTTTCATGCTAGTAAATAGATTGGGTATGTCAGCAAGTTTCCTGAAATGGATCCGGCTGCTGTATATTGATCGTACTATAACCATAGCTCATAGAAATGGTCTCCTATTTAATATCATTCCCATTGGGAGAGGCACCTGCCAGGGATGCCCACTCTCTTCATTGAAATCTTATAATTTCCTTATACGCAGATGACATTACATTGTACGAAGGAGACTCAGCCCTATGAGCTCTGTCATATAGAAATGTTCCGTAGTCACACCCTACCGGCTGTAGTGATACACTGGAACAATGCCGAAATATTCCTGATAACATAAATAACACAGGTGTATGAGATTGAGTTTCCCCTCCCATGGTGTACAACATAAGTAAAATATTTAGGAGTATGGATTAGCAGAGACAGCAACAAGGTGATCGCTGAGAATTATGGAAGAGCAATGGGACTAATTGAGGACCACAGTCCCTGATGAGGAGAATTTCCTTGATGGAAACGGTAGTCCTGCTTAAGCCTCTCTACCTGTTCAATAATATCACTATAATACTAAAAAAGCAATTTTTCAGGTCCCTCAAATCACGTATGATCACATTGGCCTGTGCGGGCGGTCCAGAGTGCTCTGGGATATCCTTACTCTGGCATATGAGTGAGGTGGCATGGCCGCACTGGACTTTGAACTCTACTACCTCTGTGCTTAGGCTCACTTCACCCACTATTGTCTGCACCCACCTCATATATGGGCACATAGCGGTGGAACATGAAATGGCCCAACCACTCTCATTGAGGGCAATGATAGGCCAGACACCTAAATGCAGTCACAGTGGAATAGACTCTGTTGCAAGCCTGCAGTGGGAATAGGACTGGATCCGCGGACACTTAACTGTCCAGTCCTCTATGCCGCTGAGCAATCACTAACACACTACCCACTGATCAACATGACAAACTGCATGTCAGTTACACAGGCATTGTAGAGATGGGGTGTCCAGCGAATAGGTGACCTTTCCCAAATGACACATTTCTGGATCCGCCAGGTCCCCCAGAGGATGGGGAACCCGCTACTATTGACACCTTCCACTTCCACTGCCTCAGAGTATTACGTAAAAGCCACTACCCAACATTTCCCCCAGAAGCCACCCCCTACCAAACACTAATACTCCTCAATACTAGTTCTAACAAATATATCGTCACTAAATTGTATTGCACGCTACAAAGTGAGGACCCCGGTGTGGTGCCAAAGGCCATGGCAAGATGGGTACATGAACTGGGGAGTGAGATAACAACAAGGAACAGGGCTATTGATGTGATCAGATAGGCCGCCTCCCTCCCAATGGTTGCCTGTGATTAAAATAATTTATGTTCATACACCAGACCTACCACACTCCACTCAGACTGTGTAAGGCCAAGCTGCAAGACAATGCGAGATGCACAAGATGCCTTGACGCAGGCGGATTTTACTCATCTTGGTTACGTCCTATAATTAGCAGATACTGGATAGATGTATTTAGTGCATCACCTGATAGGATCAGAGAGACTTTGGCATCATCTCCAAAGTTGGCATTGCTGGGGTATACTGTGGATGTTACGGTCTTTGTCGCCCTGTTGCAGGCTAAATCGATGGTGACCAGTGCGGGGGAGGGCTCATGTGCCAAGTAAAACAGTGGGTGGAAGGCCTGGGCTTCCGTACGGAATGATTGGAACTCTATTATACCGCCCTTTCACCAACACAGAGACTCAAGCATATATGGGGTCCATGACAGGCCTGTTTGCTAACATAGGACACATACGTGCACTGGCAATGAATAGCTTTGCTGTTAAGGATGCCAATGGTTGAGCACCCACGCAATCAGGAGGTGCTGGGCACCAATGCCCATTGCGAAAGAGATGTCTGTTCTTGTTGGACCACATATTTCAGAAGCATATGTGGGAAGGGGGCGAGAGTTGGTTTGGGGACTCATTCTGAACTTTTTGTTTCTGATGATTGACGCACTGTTGTGGTAACTCTATAACAATAAAACTGCTAATAAAAAAAGTAAAACTGATAGCATCTTACGGGCCATTCTGACTACCTCTGCCATATGGTGGCCCACCAGTGAGCTATTGTAGTCAGTCTTGACAATTTACTTTCTATCTTTAGCATAATGGGCTGTCATGCTTGACATAAAGGTGGGCATTAGTGGCCACATTCCTACTTTCCTTGACTTAACAGAGGCTCATGCTTGACATATTGGGAACATTGCTGGCATAATTGGCCTGTCCCTGGCATAGTGCTGGTGAAGATCCCTACTAAACGCCTGGTATCCCCTGTACCTGATGATGACAATATATGTGAATCAAATGCAGGATATGTCCACGTGTGACAGAAGAAAATGATTGTTTAGAGTCTACTAAAATCTGGTATTTTCGGACAATACTATTAATTTTTCATAAAAATATCAAGCTTTTATTTAGGTGAAGTGACTTTATAGAACAAAGCAAAAATTAGGCATTGGTGAAATATCAATATTTTTCCCAAACTGGCAATCTAATGGTTTGGAAAAATATATTGTCATTTTGAAATATATTTAATGCCAGAATATGAGGGATAACTCATGCTGTGTTTGATAGGTTTATTGCTGATGTTGTTCCCTTTGTGCCAAAAAACCGTTATGACTATGGCTGTTATATGCAGGCAGGCATTCAATCATTTATATTGACGAAGCATTGGGGGTGTGGTCCACCGTCCAAGATGACGGACGCATAACACAGAAGCTCCCGGGCGCTGTAATTCAATTATTTAATACTCCTGGCAGCAGCTTCGGACCATAGATATTATACACGGATGACCCCCTAGGACCACAGATCACCTGGGTGCGACAAAACAAGCCAGGAGCTGTTGTACGTTCTAGTGTCTCGTTCCCTCTGTGTCACGTGATGCCCCGTCCAATCGGGACGGGCGGCTCCGTGACGCGGAGGGGGGCGGAGACACTGGACGGAGAGCGTTGGCGGCGAGCGGACATCGCCGCTCCTCGTGGGCCATAAGATTGGAGATACATGTTGTAGTTTAATGGAATAAACCTACACGCTGTTATTACCATCAACCAGCGTCCTTCCTGTTATTCTTGACACAACAAATGGCGACGAGGGTTCTGGAAGCTGGGCCCACGAGTGTCTCTCCATGCCCTGCTGTTCTTGCCGAGTGAAGCGGAGTCCTCCCACGTGGGCGTCTGCTGCTGAAGTCCGTCCCTGCTGCATCTAGTGCCTGCTTTGCTGCCTGTCTCGCCTGCCTCCTTGCCTCGTGCTTCTGCCTGTTGCTGCTGCTTCCGGCCCTGAGTGCCAGGTACTTTCTGTTGCTGTGGGGTCTCGCCTGGCGGTGTCTGCGCCTCGCTTGATCCTCATTCCTCGTGCTTACGTCTGTCAAGGCTTTGGGCCCTGCCGCTGCGTGGGTGAGCCTGCCGTCCGCGCCACGTGTTCCGGGCGTGCTCAAAATGGCGCACGGAGGCAACATCTGTGTCCCGCCTCTCTTCTTGGAGGTTCCCGGCAAGCCATGCATGAAGTGGAAAAGCTGGTTGAGGGCTTTCGAGAACTATATTGTTTCCATTGATGGCACGGGGTACTCGGCGGAGCGGAAGAAGGCGCTGCTGTTCGGACTGCTGGGGAAGGCTGGGCAAGAGGTCTTCGACAGTTTGCCTGTGTTCGTGAATCCGCCTGGTGTTACCACCCAGCTCAACGCGTTCCAGGAGGCGGTGAGGAGGTTGGAGCTGCAGTATGCTGAAGAGACTAACATCATGGTGGGGCGCCACAAGTTCGCGCTTAGGAAGCAGGAAGAGGGGGAGTCTATCGAGGAATACATTGCCTGCTTGCGCGTTCTGGCCCAAGACTGTGAATTTGCGGGCATGACGGACACTTACATCAGAGACCAGGTGGTGTTCTACTGCCACTCCAAGAAAGTGCAGGAACGATTACTGACATGCCGCGATCCTACGCTTCAGGAGGTGGTGGCCATTGCGAAGGCCATCGAGAGATCCCTGGTATCCGCAGAGGAACTTGCCAAGACTAGCCACGCTGCCAATGTGTTTTATGTGCAGGACAGGAGCAAATCCGCCCAGAAGCCTCCTGACAGAGGGGCGAATGATAAGGGGGCGTGTAGGAAGCCGCTCGCTTGCTTCAGGTGCGGAGCGCTAGATCACTTGGCGGACAGTAAGGCTTGCCCTGCGCTGGGCAGGAAATGTACTAAGTGCAAGAGGGTGGCCCACTTTGCTGCTGTATGCAAGACCAGGAAGCCAGCTAGCAGTGTGAAAGTGAGTTCTGTGAGCGAAGGTGATCTCGAGGCGCTTGGGGATATAGTGCTCTCTATTGATGTTGAGGATGGGCGAGTGAAGGGGCCCATAGGCTCCGTAATGATTGGCTCTGTTGAGCTTCCGTTCACTGCTGATTCAGGTTCCCCTATTACCCTGATTTCCGACACTACGTTTGATGCGATGTGGCACGATGTGCAATTGCGTGTGACGGATGTAAACCCGAAAGCGTTTGGGGAGCAGGATATAGTGATGAAAGGGTACTTTCCCGATACCCTCACTTTCAAAGGGAGGGCCATCAATACCAAAATTTACGTGGCCGAGAAAGGGAGAAGCCTTGTGGGATGGAAGGATCTGGCAAAGTTGGGAGTGATGCTAATTCCGGGGGCGGCGGATCCCATAGTCCTCAGAGCTGACTGGGTCAATTCTATTCAGGCGGACGATGAACCGGGTGGGTTGTCCGGAGTTCTTGCAAAATTCAGCTCGGTCTTCGCAAATGAAGTAGGATGTGTGAAAGGCTTCGTGCACGACATACAGCTGAAGGAGGGGGCGATGCCAATCAAGCACAAGGTCAGGACTGTGCCCCTATCTGTCAGGGCGGAACTCAAGTCTGTGCTGTACAAGTTGGAGAATGAAGGGGTAATTGAAGGTGCCGGTGCTTCGGAATGGGTGTCCGCGATCGTCGTATCGAAGAAGAAAAGATCTGGAGACATCCGTCTATGCGTGGACCTGCGTTTCCTCAATAACAACATCCTGGTCAATTGTCACCCGCTGCCCAACATTCAGGACATTTTGGCGTCGACGTCCGGGTCCCGCCTCTTTACCCTGATTGATCTGAAGTCCGCGTACCACCAGGTCTGCCTCACCGAAGGCTCTAAGAAGCTGACCACGTTTGTCACTCCGTTTGGGGCGTACAGGTATGTCCGGCTGCCTTTCGGACTCGCCTCTGCTTCGGGGGTGTTTCAAAAGTTGATGGATCTGTTGTTCTGTGACATGGAGGGGGTTGAAGCGTTCCAGGACGATATCTTGATTCACACTAAGGACGAAGCAGAGCACCTGGTGGTGTTGGGCAAGGTGTTGGAGGTTTTGCGTGAGAAGGGGATGACAGTCTCCAAGGACAAATGCAAATTTATGGAGTCCAAGATCGAATACTTGGGGCATGTCTTGACCCCGGATGGGATTGCTCCCAAAGAAGACCTGGTGAAGGCGATCAGAGAAGCTCCGTGCCCTGGCGACAAGGACGCACTGCGGTCTTTCTTGGGGCTCAGTGAGTACTATTCGAAGTTCCTGCAAGGGTACGCGACCACGGTGGAGCCACTGAGGGCCTTGTTGAGGAAGAATGTCAAGTACGCGCGGGCAGCGGAGCAGGACGCGGCGTTCGAGGCCGTCAAGAGGGGTATCGCAGAGGCTCCGGTGCTGCAGCCGTACAACAAGGACTTGCGGAATGTGGTCACGGTCGATGCAAGTGCAAAGGGCATTGGGGCGGTTTTCTGTCAGTTCCACGGGCAGAAGGAGAACACCATCGCCTTCATATCCCGCTCTTTGAGCGATGCCGAGAAGCACTACAGCACCATTGAGCGCGAGACGCTCGCCTGTGTCTGGGCGGTGGAGAAACTGAAGAACTACTTGTGGGGCAAGGTATTCGAAATCGTCACGGATCACAAACCCCTATCTACATGATGGCCGGCGAGGGCCGTGGTAATGGGAAGGCCAGTTCGCGGCTGCTGCGCCTACTGTCCAAGCTGCAGGAATACCACTTCACGATCAGGCACATCAAGGGTGGCCTCAACTGCAGAGCGGATTGCCTGTCCCGCTTGCCCGTGACAGGGGACGATGGTGGGTCCCTTGACGATACGGAGTGTGTGGTGGCTCTGGTGGATGCCAAGACGATGTGCGAAGGTTCCATATCTGAGGAGGAGTGGCTCACTTCTCAGGAGAAGGACGTGGTTCTCCGCACCGTGATGGGCCACATGACATCCTATTGGCCTCCTGTCCGGAATCTACACGGTTCCCTCCGGAGCTTCCAGCAAGTGAGTGCGGAGCTCACCCTCGAGAATGGCTTCTTGAAACGGCATGAGCTGTTCGTCCCTCCGGAAGGTCTCAGAGGCAAACTGATAAGGATTGCCCACAAAGGTCACCCTGGCGGCACCGCGACCAAGAATCTATTGAAAATGTACTACTGGTGGCCGGGGATGACCAGCGACGTCTGCGACTTCATAGACAGGTGCGAACAGTGTCTGAAGGCGGACAAGCATTGGAAGACCAGCAGAGGGGAGCTGCAGAGGGTGGAGATTCCGGCTGGCCCATGGAGCAAGATTGCCATCGACTTCGCGGGTCCGTTCTCGCTGCTGCCGGAGGACTGCAGATTTCTCATCGTGATCACTGACTATTACTCCAAGTGGATACAGTACAAGTTCGTCCGAGAGGTTACCACGGACCGGGTGATTCAAGTGCTACGAAAACTCTTCGCTCAAGAAGGGCAACCGAAGGTCATGGTATCCGATAACGGCACCCAGCTGGTATCCAAGAAGATGATGGATTTTCTCGCCCACTCGGGGATCAAGCAGGAGAAGACCCCATTGTACAGCCCGAAGAGCAATGGGCAGGTGGAGAGAATGAACAGGTTCCTCAAAGAGGGAATTCAGCTAGCACTGGCGTCCAATTTGGATGTAAAGCAGTTTCTCGCGGACAAGGTGCACACTTACCATAATACTCCAAATGCCGTTACAGGCCACACGCCTTTCTATTTGATGAGGGGGAGACGGTGCACCAGTGAGCTTACCCCCAAATACAACGAGTGGTATGATGTACGGGAAGACACTGAGGGTGTACAAGAGAAGACGCTGAGAGTCAGGGAGCGAATCATGGCTAAGCAAGAGTGTGCAAAAAGGTACGCTGATACCGTGAATAGAGCCAAAGCAAAGGATGTGGAACAGGGAGATTGGGTGCTAGTAAAGAAGCCGCATAAGGTGATGAAGGGGGAGTCAGTCTTTCAAACTCCTGTACGTGTGCGGGAGGTTAGGAAAGGGGCCGTGTGTTTGGAAAGTGGAGGATGGAGAAGCAAAGATGACATTGTCAAGCTCAAAGCAGGCCAGGAAAACATCATTATGAATGGAGGCCGTGCGAGTGGGCCCAGGAATGACGATAGTGTACCTGAGTGGCAAGAGTACGAGGTTGTGAGCAGGAGTGAACGGGCGGATAATGGTTGGTTGCACACCCCGCTTGTTGATAGAGCTAGCAAAGGAGAATCAGCATGTCACGAGGAGGTGCGAATTGAGAAAAGTGGTGCCGGTGGGCGTGGTGGAACGAAATCTGTGCGAGAGTGCGAAGGCAACCAGGGTGTCCAGGAAGTCACCAGATATAGTAGCACGCCATGCACCGAGGGGCAACCTCGGTTTGTGACTCCTAGGAGGCCTACCAGATTTGTTAGGGCGCCCAAGCCCTTTGAAGACTTTGTCATGACATGATTAATGTTTTGCTGTTTATATTGTTGAAGGGGAGATGTTGTACGTTCTAGTGTCTCGTTCCCTCTGTGTCACGTGACGCCCCGTCCAATCGGGACGGGCGGCTCCGTGACGCGGAGGGGGGCGGAGACACTGGACGGAGAGCGTTGGCGGCGAGCGGACATCGCCGCTCCTCGTGGGCCATAAGATTGGAGATACATGTTGTAGTTTAATGGAATAAACCTACACGCTGTTATTACCATCAACCAGCGTCCTTCCTGTTATTCTTGACACAACAGGAGCGCATGCGTGGACTGGCCCCTGCCGCGAGGTCAGGATGGGGAGGTGGGCAGTGGGGGCTCTTGGCCTGCGGCTGAGCGCCGGGCGCCTCCTGGGAAGAAGCTCCCCGCTGTATGCTCCCCCCTCAAACTACACCACAACCCAAGGAAGGCACCTCAGTCAGGCTGCTACTGCCATAGAGAAGCGCGGCGCTGGGACGGCGGGCACCAAGCCCGCACCAAGTGATACACGGACAGCGGCAGCAGTGCCGCCGCACCAGGGCGTTTCAACCAACCCTGCCAAAATACAGGTGAGCCAGGCTGGGGACTACCCGCGCCAGCCCCTGGGGCACAGCGGCTGCATAGTCGTGGATAAGGGAGGCTGGCTACATTTGTGTTGAACGTACGCAGTATCAGCATTGCGGCCCATACGGCCTAGACATAAGTGAGTGAGCTCCCTATAAGGCCCATACACAACATTGCACCAACAGCATGGACATCAAATACTCCGCACATACGCGGGCAGTGTTTTAAGATGCGCTAGGAAGGAGGATCACGCGGCCCGTCGCTGGGCCTTGCATGAGACTGGAGGTCATCTGGCGTGGAAATCTACGGCAACCCGACTCTGGCACATTTGTCATACCGGCAGTGCTTTAAACGGGCCGGTACTGTCCGGTACTGAGTACCGGCACTTTTTTTTATTTTGAGAGGCAGAGTACCGCCACTTCTCGAGAGAAATTTTATACTTTTAATTGGAGAGCACCAGCATTTCTCAGTAAAAAGCAGGTACTAGGGCACAGAGTACCCGCACTTCTATTTTTCCGTTTCAAGCACTGACCTGCCTGATAGGTTGATGGCAGGCACTGACACATGGGGATGGACAGTAGAGAGTAGCTGAGCCTGAAAACCATACCCATGGAGGTATACACTGAGCGGACCCGGCCCTGGTCAGCCACAGTCCCTGGGCCCCCACTGCACGCACGGCTTATTCTACAGTTAATTGTCTCATTGTGTGGAAAGGTCGAGACACGCCAAGGGAGACTTTGTGAGTGGTCCCTAGATGAGTCAGTGAGGACACTCCCCTAATACACTACATTTCCAGTGCACTGAAACATGGTGAAGTCCACTCTAACTGACTGCGGGCCCCTTCATTCCTCCACACGGGACATCCCTGAGAGGACCACCCTGGCAATGCATCGGTACAGTTACGTACTACCTGCACCAGACCCGCAGATACAGAATTGATTTGGCTCCCTCACCTGGATTTGCCTGCACTGGTGGAGTGGGAGTCCTTCAAAGAGGTAATACAAGGATCATCTATAAACATTTTGGTAGGTGCTTGAAGACAGTCCTCCAAGAACTCACACAGATAAAAAAGAGCCTGGGCCTATTAGAACGAGCAGAAGCAGAGGATGTAGATGCCCGCAACTCAATTGCAAAATATTAAGATCACCTACGCTGAACTCCTCGAACTTTTCCCCATAATAGACAGAGAATGCACACTGAGGCGGACAAATCAGGTACATTATTAGCTAGATTACTCAAACCAGAACCATCACACACACTCATCCTATCGATAAATGCACCACACCAAGGCACAGTTGTGACGCAACTGGATATGAACTCGGCATTTGGTGACAACTACACTACCTTGTATAGCGCCCCGCCACCCTCTGACCTCGCTGACATAGCCTTGTTCTTTCATCAGGCAACATTACCCAGGGTGTCTGCTACTGCTAGGGAGGCCCTCAACACCCCCATAACGGCAGGCAAAATACGTGGGGTCATCAAATAACTTGCTTGAAACAAAATGGCGGGCTCAGATGGCTCCCAGTGGACTTTTATTCCACTTATGCCACACAACTGTTTCCACAGCTAGAGTAAACTGTCCACTGCCTCCCTAGAGAAGGGGGCACCTCACCCTTCTATCAGACAATCGCTATTGACCTCCCTACTAAAACCTAGGAAATCACCTACCAATCTGTCCTCTTATAGACCCCTTTCCTTACTGAATACAGAATACAGAATACAAAATCCTAGGTAAAGTGCTTGCACGCCAGCTGCTCTCCCTACTTCCACACTCGCTTCACACAGACCAGTGTGGCTTTGTTCCACGCTGCAATACTTTTCTAAGCATACATTGGTTATTTCAAATTATGTATGCTGTTCGAGGGCACTATCCATTTGTTGGCGGTCTCTCCTCGGATAACCGACAAGCATTTGACACCCTCGGCTGGGACTTTATGTTGGCAGCGTTTCCTATTTATGGGATGCCCCCAGCCTATATTCGATGGGTGCAACTGTGAGCCTATAGCGATGGCCAGAACAGGGCCATACATCTCGGACTCTTACAGGGTATCTCTTGGGTCTCAACCGGGTTGTCCGCTTGTTTTTTCTGGCAGTGGCCCCTATTGCGCAGCAAATCAGTCCAGAAGCCGGAGATTGGGGAATCTCTATAGGCCGCACAATACATTCCAAAACGTTATATGCCGATGACATGATTTTATATCTGAAGGATCTTCGTGCCGGATTAGATGGTGTACCCCAATTGATGTCCACATTCGTATAGATGCTGATAAATCTTGTACATTCTCCTTTACCGACACCTATATGGAACCATTAATACTGTTCAGGAACCAAAATATACAAATGGCACCACAAAGTTTCCGTTGCCTGGGAATTCAGGTATACCATGAGGCTCAGGACTTAGCGAAGGGTAACTTCATGAAAGCGATCAATTCACTTAAACCCCAAGTAGGTTTCTGAATCATGCAGCCCCTCTCAGTGGCGGGTCATATAGCTCTGACAAAAATGATTCTTTTACCCCACTTTTTGTATCACTTTTTGAACCTGCTGATCCTGATGCCGGCTCAGGTGTTTAAGATACTAAACACACTGATGATAGAACTAACCTGGGTGGTGGTCGCCACAGGGTAAGTATAGCTAAACTGCAATTAGCAACATATAAAGGTGGCATGGGTGCCCCAGACTTGAAGGCCTATTATATAGTCAGACAACTACAATGGCTATCCAACTGATTGGCCAGGCACAACCTTGCAGAATTAGGATACACAACAGGACTGATCAGCAGGGGGCAGCTGCACAAATTGATATGTCCAGGTTCCTCCTCACCCCCATTGGGTTCTCTCCTATTACCCACGGCCCTCACCTAATGGAAGACAGCCTTATATCACACTGCTTCCCAGACACCCTATGCACCAAATATCCCCCGGTGGGACCTCCCCACATCTTCAGACACCCTAACAGTCAGAAAACTACACCCTTGGGAGCAGGAGGGAGTATTGCCTGTGGGCTCACTGTTTGAGAACGACACATTCATGTCACATTCTGATTTTGCACACACGCATGGGTTACCAGAAACACTGTTTTTAAAACATGCCAGCATCCTTTGCTATGTGCGCCGACACTGGGCACCAGATGGGAAAAAACTAGGAACACATGAGCTACTCCAAGCATTACACACCATGGGACATGGTAGACTGATCTGCTCGCTCTATCGGAGACTCCGTGCACAACTCCTGATCCTCCCAAATTCCCTTAAAAACAAAATGGGAAGCCAACTTCACTCGAGAGCTAATGAACAGGAAAAGGACCTCTTTACAGGAGTATCTCAAAAAGATCTTGTGCAAATCGAGATTCAAATGTATGCAATCCTCCATATTACATAGGGCCTATCTCACATCACACAGGATCAACACGATGTTCCCCACAGCGTCCTCAACTTGCTCTCGATGTCATGCATTAGACCCAGACCTTACACATATGCTATGGGCATGTCCCTACCTGTCCGATTATTGGGCAGGTGTTGGGGCAGCGCTATCAGAATTGACTGGCTTGGACCACTGGAACACGCTTGAATAATGTATCTTAGGTTTCTATCACTGATCCACAAGATGCAGAGTAACAACACACTTCGCAGACTCTGCTTTACTGTTGGTAAAGCGACTGTTGAGATGATTGAACTCTCCACAGGTCCCTCTGTTGTTCAATAGCGGCAGGAGGTAGTATACTGGGCCTGGCCAAAAGCGGGCCATAGACGTTGGGAGGAGCATAGAGGTTTGAGCAAAAGACTTATATCAATTGAATTGGATGCGTTATTGAAAACATTCAAATCACAGGACGATGCCACAGAGGTAGAGCAGTAACGACAAGGTTACTGAACACTGGCCCAGATATGGCATAACGCCGAAGATCCTAATTCCCTCAACCTCAAACCATCTCTGATATGGCCCGACGTATTACATCACACACGTTCATATAGGGACACTGCCTAGCCCCTATGACAAATCATAAAGTAACATTAGAGATACTAAGAGCTCTTCCACCAAGGTGCACACATTGACTCGTAATTCTCAATGCATATTGCCCTCCACTTCTAACTCAGTCAATAGTTGACGACTTCTAGTTGAAAAGGGGGTGGGGAGGTTAGAGATTCTTTGGATTGCATGTAACTAATGTACACACTGTGATTTACAATGATGAACTCAATGTGTCAGAATTGCAACACTTTGGGGCTCATTACGAAATCGGGCAGAAAGCCTCTGCCTGACAGTTGGAAGCTTTCTGACCGCGTTGGATCCCTTCCGACCGACTCGGTAGGTTAACAGTGCGACCGCCCGATTATGATGTTCACAGTCGAAACATTAACCGGTCATTCCAACTCAGTTCTGACCGACTCGCGGAGAATTCCTGTCGGTTGGAACCGCACCGTAACCCCCTATGGACTGCGTGTCCGCCTTCAGGGTTACGATGTCAGTTTCCAACAGCTTTTCCACGTCGGTCTTTCCGACAATTAAAGGCTGTGAGAAAGTGACCTTGGGGGCCCCTGGCCTCCGCAGTCTATGGTTGATGACAAAGGCGGTACCCATGGAACCCCACTGTGAAACCCTGCACTGTGTGGCAGGCACCGTGGGGTGCCTGCGACAGGGTGCAGGGTTTTACACACACCCACCATTTCCCCATAAGAACCTGTGTTACGGCCGGTTCTCAGATGTAAAATGAGCTCCCATAGGAAACAATTGGGAATTCGACCGAACACTGTTCAGTCGCATCGTAATCTGGCGGTGGGAACTGCCGACCGCAAGTTGGTCAGTCCCGAGTCCGAGAAGGAGTCGGGCTGAGGCTTTCCGCCAGAAATTGTAATGAGCCCCTAAGTGCTAAAATGTATAATGTCAAGAGTCCCGTTAACTGTAAAATGAATATGTCTAATACCACTAAAATGCAATAAAGTTCATATTAAAAACATTATATATATATTGACAAAGCATTCTTTGTTATTATTACTCCTGATGTCTGCGGCCTGAGTGTGCACAAATGCAGTAATCAGACCGAGCCTGAAAGTTCTATGTGATTGCACAGTAGCTTTGCTGTATGAGACTTGTCAAAGAATTCTGATTATACCCAAATCAGAGCCTGAAAAATGTTATTGACAAAATACAAATTAGTAATCTGTGAGTCAAGGATTCAACTTGTTAGAGATTGCCTTAGCAACAGTTAGTGGAAAAGCCTTGTAAACAGAAGCCAGGATGCAAATCTATACACTAAGATACTCAGGTTTCAAGAAGAGTCATGTCTATGTTTTACAATAAGCACTAGCAGGTGCCTAGTCTGAGATCATGGGAATGAAAAAGGATGGCATCCAAAGAGTAGCAGAAGTGTAAACAGTTCTAGTGAGCAAGCTTTTCCCTATTTTTCACAGCTCAGGAGCCAGGATACAATGGTGGCTCCACATCAAAGATGGCCACTGCCTGTGGGTAAGGTTAACCTGAGCAAGAAAACATGGCTGAAATGGGCTACTGTTACCCTAATGCAATTACATATGATTTATGTTTTCACAGTCAGTAAGAGTTGTCTAGCCCTTGTTACTTTGTGTTAATATTGTGAAATTTGTATGAATTTTAATTTTTTCACTCGGCCCCTTCCAAGTAGAAATTCACTCATACCATAAAACTGAGACTCTATACTGAAGTGATGGGAAATTAAGTGAAGATGCCATATACAAGTTTAACCACCTGTAATACATACACACCTTTAGCCAATTTTGGGGAAATTTGTGCTGAAAAAACACTACACAGGGACTGTAACCTTTCTTCCATGTGTAATATATGGCCAAATATGTCCTCATCCGTATTGCAATCCACTGAGCAGTTTTGCGACCATTTCAGTGTCATGGAACTCCAAGATGATTTACAGTATCCTAAAGGACAGGAGTATATTATTCTGTATAAGTGGGTCTTCCTAGATTCCCAGCCTAACCAAGAGAGCTCACCAGTTGTTCTGAGGTGAGAACACTTCTCTTAATTCAATTTTTTCATTGGATTCTGGGACTTTTTGCTTGAATGTTTCTACTGTCATAGTAGGCCTACATGTCCCAGAAGGAAAGTGACAAAATAGACTAGGACGTTTTACAACACCTGTGGACAATTTGAGAGTTATGAAATTAAACTTGTAAGAAATGTGGTTATTCGTTCAAGGGTCAGAAGCCCTACTCAGGCACCAACCCCAATCCTTATTAGGATGAATCACAAATGTCACTAAATTAACCTGTGCTTAGCCCTTTGATAGCTTGGCACAAAAGCAGTCAGATTGTACTTAGAGACAAAGTGTTAAGTATTTATGCAGTACACCAAAATCAATAAAGTGAAAACACATCACAATAAAAGTCTCAACCCAATTTAGAAAAACAGAGTACATTTTAATAAGTAAAATATCAGAACCAAAAAAATCCAATCAGTAGAACTGGAGATATACAATTTCCAAGATGTAAGTAAATTAGCGCCTAAAAGCACAAAGCGCCAACTGAGGGTATCTGGTTGCACTGGACCTGGAGAAAGTCACAATTTCAGGCCGGCAGCAAAGGAGTACAGGCCGAGCACAGGACCAAGTTTGGCCAGCTAAGAGTTGTACCTTATGAACTTGGTGCAAAAGTCTGTGTGGCGTTGCTTTGCAAGGCTTTGCGTCACACTGTGTGAGTTCCGATGAGGATTTCAGTTGTGCGGCGAGGTCTTATGGGGCTTTGCGTCACTCGGTGTTGGTTCTGGTAAAGCTTACAGATATTTGGCAAAACTCTGCAGGGCTTTGCGTCGCTCAGCGTTGGTTCAGATGAAGCTTTCAGCTTTCAGCTGTTCGGAGAGGCTTTGTGGGGCTTCGCGCCAGACTTGATGGACCCTTTTGTTAAGTCAAGATGAGCTCTCAGTGATGTCAGCCAAGGGTCAAGGACCTGAGGAGGCACCTCTTGGAGATCAGGAACTTACTCCATCAGAGGCCATCAGGGCTCAGGCAGGTCCATTTGCAGGTCCAGTGCAGCTGCTCAGCTGGCCAGTGTAAGAAGGCCTCTGGATCTTGTGGTGTCCCTTTAGTGCAGAACAGAAGGTCGGCCAACTGGCCCTTGGAGTCTCTGAAGAAGCCCGGGAACAAGGAGATATTCCACTTCTCCTTTAGCAAGGCAGACCTCAACCAGCAGAACAGGCCTCTGGTAGACGCAGGGCAGTCATCTGGGGTCCAGGCAAGCCTCTAGCAGCAGGGCTGTCCTCTGGGGCAACAAGTCAGTCCTTCTGGAGTCTTCCACAGGTCCAGGAGTGTACTGAAGAATGGTGGTTAGGACAAGAAAATGCTAGCTTTCTAAAAGTGGCATTTTCAGAATTGTGACCTAAAATCTGACTTTACCATTAAAGAGGGGCGTTTTGCTTGGTTCTTGGGGAGCGTAAGCCACTGGGATCCTGCCTTACCTCGCTTTCCTGATCTTGCCAGCAGCACCCCTGGGCGCTATCGCAGGAGCCATCCTGCCGCCGCAATCCTTGTCACCAGCGCGGCCGCAGCAGCTTGGGAGGAACTACAAATCCCACGTGCCCTAGCGGCAGGAAGCCGCCACCCTCAGCACGGATTTCCCGCCTGAAGGAGTTTAAACTCACAGCTCGTTCGCGGCAGAGCGGGCGTTTTGCTTGGTTCTTGGGGAGCGTAAGCCACTGGGATCCTGCCTTACCTCGCTTTCCTGATCTTGCCAGCAGCACCCCTGGGCGCTATCGCAGGAGCCATCCTGCCGCCGCAATCCTTGTCACCAGCGCGGCCGCAGCAGCTTGGGAGGAACTACAAATCCCACGTGCCCTAGCGGCAGGAAGCCGCCACCCTCAGCACGGATTTCCCGCCTGAAGGAGTTTAAACTCACAGCTCGTTCGCGGCAGAGCGGGCGTTTTGCTTGGTTCTTGGGGAGCGTAAGCCACTGGGATCCTGCCTTACCTCGCTTTCCTGATCTTGCCAGCAGCACCCCTGGGCGCTATCGCAGGAGCCATCCTGCCGCCGCAATCCTTGTCACCAGCGCGGCCGCAGCAGCTTGGGAGGAACTACAAATCCCACGTGCCCTAGCGGCAGGAAGCCGCCACCCTCAGCACGGATTTCCCGCCTGAAGGAGTTTAAACTCACAGCTCGTTCCCCGCGTCGCGAGACCGCGCGCGGACGGCGCCGGGAGAAGCCCGGGACAAGGGCGGGACCGTCTGAGGCCGTCCGAGGTTGGACTAGGTTGGGTTGGGCCAGGGACCCTGCCTGAAAATCTACTTTCACCATTCTTGTATATATGAGCAGTTTGGTCCAATTAGGGTAATTATAATATCTATTTGAATCTTGTGCTTCAAGTGTATTGATTATCTCAGCCACCTTATTTACCTCACTCATGCCAGGAAAAAAACAAACCCCAGCTAATAATACTATAGATAATTATCTTATCCAAGTTGTGGCTAAAATTAACAGCGACAGGAGATCCTCACTGGGATTAGATTCATCCAACCAATTCCAAATGGCCGATAAAGAGTATGGGGATACCTCGGCTTTACATAATAGTAGTACATCTTGTGTGGCTCATGACCCTCTTTACGATACAAACCCCATTTTGCCTAGTGGCGTAGTTGTTCTTACTGAAGCCAACAGTGATAGCGAAGGGGTGTCAGTGACATCCACTAACATTGAGTCCCCTTTTTCTACTGCCCCTGTACCAGCTCCGAGGGTTACTAGGGGTAAAAGCAAGGTTATCCCAAAACGAGGGGGTCTAAGATCTGGCAGAAACAAAATTGCAACCCCTTCGAGGAAAATATCAGAGGATGAGGAGGAGGAGGTTGATCTGCTTAGTGAAGCTCACGTAACCCTTTCTAACGCTCAATTTACTAAACTATGGAGCATGATGGACACAAAAATTAAAGGTATAGTTAAACCCCTGGTAAGTAAAATTGATAAATTAACCGCTGAGGTTAATAGACTAGGTGGTTTACTAGAGAAAACTTTGGTGAAGACAGGAAATATTACTGAAGTTGCTGTATCTAGGGTAGAGCCAGTAATGAGTAAAACATCACTTGTTGAGAATAGTGGATCTGACTCTAATTCTGTACCACTGTCTAATGTACCTAGTGGTGCCCTTGTAGATATACCCCCTGTCTCTGCCACTAATAATTCTAACATGGGGAAAGGGTCTTTCGAGCTTGTAGTTGAAGCCTCTCCATTACTTCTTGTCCTTGCAAATGTCCCCCCTTTGGCTTCTGGGGAGGTCGAATCTGCCCCTTCTTTATTAAATAAATCTTTATCGTGGCTTACTAACAACATGGTAATATCGCCTTGGGGGAAGCATCAATTATCTGTAGAACTTGTTAATGCCAGAAGGGTTGAGTGGATTGGTAACAGCGTTAAGAGGTTCAGAGGGGATTGTGTTGTTCTTAACTTCACTGACCCCGAGGTTTTATCAAACATCTTGCCTAACATCTTGACTCCACAGCGAAGGTCAACTTCAATTGTACCATTGACCCTGGACTTTTTTTATCCTCGGAAAGGAAGAGGTCCGAATCCTAGTATTCTAAGAACTAAATGGAATGTTTTGACCAACAGGAGTAGTAATGATGCTGGATTTCGCGAATGGGGTCTATGTGTGGAAAATAGATTTTCTGCCCTGTCAAACCTGGATGCTTGCGATTGACAACCATTTCACCATTCATCTGAGTCACGCTCCATTGATGAGCTAGGTCAACGAGTAGGTACTCGTCCTGAGATTGTTAATATGGAGGCTATAGCTGGTTTAATTACCGAAAATGTAAAATCCAATGGTTTAAACGATACTGTGATGAACGGGCTTGACTCTAGCCCCAAACCTGTAATGGCACATGACATTGGGAACTTATTATCCTGGAATGTGGCCGGGCTATGTTCCAAGCTGGATTGTGGTGATTGGTTTAGGTTTGTTAGCAAGTTTGACGTTTGTATTTTTCAGGAAACATGGGCCTGTGACCCCGTTTTTGCTTTGGGGTACCTACATTTTCACGTACCAGCTTCCAAGGGCCCTAAAGGGCGTCCGATGGGGGGCCTTACTATATGGGTCAAACAATCTTTAAAGGTTGTTGTAAAAAGTGTGGAGACTGATCAAAAAGATATTCAGCTCATTAGACTTACGAGTAATTTATGCTTATCCATCGATATTTATAATATTTATGCCAGAGGTGGAAATGTAGGAAAATCTGAGGTTCTTCTTACCCTGTATAATCTCCTTGAGACACATTCTAGTGGGAAAAACATAATAATTGCAGGGGATTTAAACCGTACGTTTGAACCTCTAGATACAGGCGAAGCCTTTTTAGGTGCAGAGGAAGACAAACAATGGGACATCCCCTTACTAGATACTATCCCAGTAACTCGTTGGACTGAGGATATTCTGGGTTTGAATGCAATGTGCCTTGAACAAGGGTTAAGAGCTTTGAATGGAAGGACAAAGTCAGATAGAGTACCAGCTATGACCTTTAACAATGGGAGAAGCAAAAGTCGTATCGACTATATTATTTGTAGCCTTTCCCTTTGGCCAACAGTTAGAGATATGGTTGTAACAGAAATGCTAGAGAGTGACCATAATCCGCTATGTGTTACTCACAAATGGTGGTCGTCTGAATCTAATGCTTCTACTCCTCTGGATGATTCCCTACCCCCCCTTATTGTACCAACAAATGATATGCGTAGGTTAAGATGGACAAGTGTTAGAATGGACCAGCAAGCTATAGAAAATATAGGAGGTGCGACCGATAAGGCCATTATGGCCCTAGACGATGAAGCAGGGATCACTTCAGGTCAAGTCAACACTATTGAAGTACATGAGTCTCTTTTCCAAGAAATTAAAAGCTACTTTCTGAAACCAGTGAATTCTAAGATGACACGTGTTCATAGAGCAGCTAAATGGTATAACCACGCTTGCAAGGTGGCACGAATTTCTTTGGGAGTTGCAATCAAGAGCAAAAACCTGGGGGCCATCCGCTCTGCCAGAAAGTTATACAAAATTTGTATTGCCAAGGCGAAAAAAGATTGGGACGAAGCCCATTGGGACAAGTTGAAGTGTGCTAGTGATCGAAAAGATTCTAGATTATTTTGGCATATTGTCAAATGGGGGCAAGAAAGGTCTGAAGAGGCTTGTAATAATAATGTCCCACAGGACGCCTGGATACATTTTTTTAGTGATCAGTATGCTATCAGGGATCAGATTGCAAATAACACCTGCCCTATCTATACAACTTCTGAGGACAATGTCTTCACGAAGGGTGAAATTCTGTTGGCCCTCAGAACCGTACATAGTGGACATGCTCCTGGCATTGATGGAGTCCCAGCGGACGTTTTCTTAAATGACACTGGGAGGTGGTGTAAATATATTCACTTGTTAATAAACCACATAGCTAGGGGTGCAGCTATCCCGGTATCATGGCGGGGTGCTGTTATTATCCCTGTGTACAAAAAGGGTGATCGCTCCCAGCCTTGTAACTACCGCCCAATTAGCCTAATCGATACAGTGCAAAAAATCGTTGGGCGAGTGATTGTTAATCGATTGCTCGATTGGGCGGAAGAATTTAATATTCTATCTCCCTTTCAGGCTGGGTTTCGCAGGGCCACTAGTACAGTGGACCAAGTGTTTCGGTTCCAGCTGATCCAGTGGAGGACTGTGGTGCTAGGTGGGGGCAGTCTTTATGCGGCTTTCGTCGATTTGCGGGCTGCCTTCGACCTGGTACCTAGGGCGAAACTGTGGGAAGTACTTGTGGCCCTAGGGGTCCCAGGAGTCTTGTTGACTCTGATCATGAGATTACATGAAGGCACCTATGCTAAAATCCAATGGGGTGGATACGGTAAAGACACAGCCGAATTTCCTGTTGAGCGTGGGGTTCGGCAAGGGTGCTCAATGGCACCAACTTTGTTCACCCTTTTTATTAATGGCATTGTCCCCCGCATTCAATCACAGGCAGTGGATGCTCCCTCTCTTGCAGGTGTAAAAGTTCCGATTTTAATGTTCGCCGATGACACGTTAATT
This sequence comes from Triturus cristatus, assembly GCF_964204655.1. Classification (NCBI taxonomy): domain Eukaryota; kingdom Metazoa; phylum Chordata; class Amphibia; order Caudata; family Salamandridae; genus Triturus; species Triturus cristatus. Next base: position 1,207,741,871 of record NC_140592.1, on the reverse strand, counting down.
TTATCTAAAACTCCAAGTGGACTGCAAAAAGCATTGGACTTTTTCGATAAGTTTTGTGGGGATCACGGACTGGAGGTGAATGCGTCTAAAACAAAACTCATGGTTTTTAATCCGTATCGAAATTTTAAACCTAACATTACCATGAGTGGACGCACTCTTGAGGTTGTATCATCATTTACATACCTGGGGATCCTCATTTCTAATGATAATAGGTGGAACCAGCATTTAAATATTGCAATTCTAAGGCATAAGCAATTAGCTGGAACCATCATAAAGGAGCATAGGAAATCATTGACTAAACCGATCAAACCACCCCTGATTATATATGAGGCGAAAGCTATTGGGTCAGCATTATATGGGGCTGAGTTATGGGGGCAAGAAAATCTACAGGAGCTACAAATCTCAGAGAACAAATTTTTTAGGAAACTAACGGGTACTCCACAGAGTAGTCCGTTATTGCCTCTGAGATACGAGCTTGGCAGGAAAGAAATCTCGGAAATGGGCAAACTACGACCAATTTTATATTGGCGTAGATTATGGACCACACCTGAGCTCACTCACTATGCGGCCGGGTTCACTGACGTCATTAAAGCAGATTGCTTTAATAGAATTAGATGGTTCAAGTTATTAAAACTTGCACTATCTGAACTAGGCCTAAATGCACTATGGTCCGACCCAGCTGGGGCATCATTTCCTAATAAGACAACCCTAAAAAACATTTTTTGGGAAAATGTTGCTAATAAGAGTTTGCTCAGTATCAACTATGGGTCCATGACTGCTAGTTTTCTTGAGGTTAAACTGTACCCCATGTATGAACTGTATTGGGATTATATATCCAAACCTTTGGATAGGAAACTGCTTTTTCAACTTAGGGCGGGCTCTCTTCCTCTTCGTAACCTAACATCTAAGTGGAGGGAAGGAGGCCCTGCTATATGCCCAGCTTGTGGGGAAGGTAACGAAACACTTGGACATTTTTTGTTCTCCTGCAAACCATACTCTACTCCAAGGCGTGTTTGGTTGGCACCTATGTGTAGGAACCTGGGTACTAAAAGTAGTATGGTGGCTTTGCGCATAGTTAGATCGACTACTTTAACTTGGATTATAATTGCCACTGCTAAGTATCTGGGGTGGGCATGGATAATCAGGCAGAGATTGCTAGTTCGGTGACTACTCTCTGCCTAGACGCTCAGAGACTGCTAGAGTACTGTCTATTCTCTGTTTAGTGTAATTTATCGTGTCATCTGGAAACATTTTAAACGATTCTTTTTTAGTATAAAGATTTTACAAATTATACTCAATTGTATCATCAACATCATGAACTTTACACCTGTGAAATGAAATTCTAAATGGTTCTTTTTTTTAGTATAAAGATTTTATAAACTGTACTTAATTGCATTACCAACATTAATGAATTTTACTTCTGTGATTATGTATATTTTTTATTCTGAAAATAATCTGTATTCTTTTTAGAAATGTGCGTATGTCAATATGACATCTCAGATTTAATTGTTTTTTTATTATATGTTTGTATGTCTGCTTTTATGAGTAATACTCGAATAAAGCACTTTTGACTTGACTTGATGTCAGCCAAGGGTCAAGGACCTGAGGAGGCACCTCTTGGAGATCAGGAACTTACTCCATCAGAGGCCATCAGGGCTCAGGCAGGTCCATTTGCAGGTCCAGTGCAGCTGCTCAGCTGGCCAGTGTAAGAAGGCCTCTGGATCTTGTGGTGTCCCTTTAGTGCAGAACAGAAGGTCGGCCAACTGGCCCTTGGAGTCTCTGAAGAAGCCCGGGAACAAGGAGATATTCCACTTCTCCTTTAGCAAGGCAGGCCTTAACCAGCAGAACAGGCCTCTGGTAGACGCAGGGCAGTCATCTGGGGTCCAGGCAAGCCTCTAGCAGCAGGGCTGTCCTCTGGGGCAACAAGTCAGTCCTTCTGGAGTCTTCCACAGGTCCAGGAGTGTACTGAAGAATGGTGGTTAGGACAAGAAAATGCTAGCTTTCTAAAAGTGGCATTTTCAGAATTGTGACCTAAAATCTGACTTTACCATTAAAGAGGGGTTTAAATTACAATTCATTTGAGTGTAAACATGCCATTTCTCCCTGCTCCCAATCAAAAGGTAGCACTTATTAAATGTACTAAGGTAGCCCAATGTTATCTTATGGGAGAGATAGTTCTTACAGTAGAGAAAAACGAATTTAGGAGTTCTTCACTACCAGGACATGTAAAACTCGAAAGCACATGTCCTACTTGTAAATGCAATGCAGCCTGCCCTATGGTGGTTCAGGGACAACCCTATGGGTGACATATATGTATTAAAAAGGAAGGTTTAGGCCTGGCAAACATTTTTTTTTTGTGGAGTACAGATTTTGATTTGGCAGAGGTTTTTGCTTCCACTTAAAAGAGTCCTTGCAATGCACTTTTTGTCTTGTGGGAAAGCTTATGCTCAACACGGAAAGACAGAGTTGGTTATGGTGACAAGCCATTGTCAAAAGCTATAGGTTTCATCTGATGATTATGAAAAGATTTGAAAAAGGCAGTAGGCCTGACTTATTTGTGATGAAAAGTCTATGTTTAAGTCAATATGCCCTTGAGGGTAGATTATGCTGTGTTAAAGCTTGTAGACATATATTTTGTTACAGGTAATCTCACAGGTCGACATAGAAGACAAGGATTTTGGTGTTGGTTACTTCCTTTGACAAAGCCTGGGAGTAAAGGATTTGCACTGTGAGAATTATTGCTGGCAGTTGTCTGCCATGTACTTAAAATTATGATTACCATTGAGTTGGATCACAATAAACCATTTTGTTGGGTAACCAACATACCATTGAGTTGGGTAACAATAAACGTCTGTTATTCAGCGCCAAGAAACCCTTGGGTGAATGTGCGCTTTACAAATACACATGTTGAATACAAAAATATAAAAAAACTCTACACTATTAGATGGTCTTTGTGTTAGCTCTCTTCTGTCTGTTCGAGTGTCATTCACATTCTGCTTCTCCTAGTACCAGCATACAACATTGCGCAATTTGTTAGTCCATTTCTGCCATTAGCTCTACTGATCTCTGAGTAGTCAAACTTTTCCTAATCACTTGTGCACATCCGCCTGAAAAAGACTGCACTTCAGTGTCTGGTCTTCAGTTCAGTCCTTTGATTTTCAATATTTTCCTTTGTAAGTCCCATTTAATTTTATTCCTTTTTCTAATTTTTTTCTTTTTTTAGAGCATTCTGCAGCTCCTGAGACAGTCCTACTGGGCCACTCGCTTACTTCGCACTCATTGGCTGTGTGCTGCAACTTGTACAACCACCAACCTTAGATGCATTAGGTGAGCCACTTTGGATCAGTAGAACAATGAAATACTATACACTTTCGAAGCTGGTCATCCAGGGTGATGTGTACTGAGCAGCCATCTTGGATTGATATTGTGCCTTTTGTACTAATGTCTTTACCAACTTAGTTGTGACTTTACACATCTATGTTTAATTTTCTACTTATTTTTCATTGTAAGCATGTGGCCGCGCCATTTAGGCTGTGGCAGTCTTTAGTTTTTCTACTTTAATTCTATTATTTTATATTGCACATGCTTTTTGACTTTGTGTGTATATTTTATTGTGGCTGGATGAGTGAATAAATGCCCGAATATGCCAAGGGGAACATAGGTGCAAGAATGAGTAACAGCGGCCATGTCTGATGAGACAGTGGGGGGCAGATTTACAAGCCCCATACACCACTTTTGCGCCGCCGTTGCGTCACGGCGTAAAGTCAGCGCCATGCTGCGGGGTATTTACAACGTGACGCATCTAGGGAGTTGCGTCACGTCGTAAAGCCCTGCACCACATGAAACCTGCGTCAGGTTTCATGTCGGCGTTTTGGCGCAGGGGGGACGTTCTGGCGCAGGAACGCCTCGGAAAAGTGGCTGAGTGAAATCTACAAGATTTCACTCAGTCACTTTTCCGACCCCCCCTGCGTCAAAACTTTGCACCTGCTTGAAGCAGGCATAAGGCTTGACGCACCATGTTAGACATAGGCAGGGTTGGCACAGTGCTGGAGTTGCGTGGCGCCCGTGACACAACTCCAGCACTGCGCCAACCTTACGGCAGCAGATGCGACACGCATCTACATTTCCTTGCGCCATTATGCGCCGCATTGTAAATGCGGCGCATCCGTGGTGGCGCAAGGATTGATATGCGTGTCGCAAGTTTCCTGGCGCATCCCTGCTGACTTGCAGGGATACGCCAGGAAACGTAAATCTGCCACTGAGTGCCTAAGCTCATGAGTGACTGAAGGGTCATTATCAGTTACAAAACAGACCTATATGCATTGATAATGATTGCTCCTATTAAAATTTCACTCCAACATCAGAGTGTGCTGGTAAAGAAATTAAAGACCAGCTCTTACCGTCTCTCATTGTAACTAAGATACTGCTTCACTCATATAACATGTGAAAGGACATTTTGCCACATGTTGTAGAATTAAAGTACTGTCTTGTCTTTGAGTCACTTGTGATTTGAAGCTGAAGGGAAAATAAATGGGAAAGACACATAATGTATGAGGATATGATTGCCACAGGCATCTCTCTTGAAGATCACCGGTCTCTATGTATCTTAATAGCACACAAGGTGCACAGTTAGGATGTTCTTGCCATTTTTTGACTTATTGCCTGATTCAGAAGCATTTCTAGTTTTAATAATTGGCACAGCATTCAAGTCTGCTCTTGTCCCTGATGACCAAGAGATGAATGTACATTATGGCACAAGCTATCTTGGGCTTTTCCCAGCAACAGCAAACTGCAAATCCTCTTATATCTCAAGTGTTTGCTCAGCATTGCAAAATGTACAGCTGTGCATACATTTAGGTCCTGTTCTATGGTGTGGCGGATGGGAATTTACTCCATCAGGGAGATGGGGTAAAGTACTCCTTCACCCTGAGGGAGTACCCACACACCAAATTTTGAGATGCCCGCCGGCCCCAACTTTTTTATAATGTTTGCAAAAGAAAATCCCAAAGAAGGATTTTCTTTTTGAAAATAAAAAACAATGACCCCAATCTCCATTGGAGAGTTCGAGCATGGCGTGGAGGTGATTTTGCAGTTTCCACTGCCCTTCACCCCCAGTATTCACCTGCGGTGACTGACAGTGAAAATTGGTCACATGTTCCCTCACTCTAAATAGGGCGGGCGAACACATGGCCTTACCTGCCAGGGGCATTACTCTGGTGTTGAAGATGGAGGAGTCTCTGCCGTCCACATACACAAGTTCTTCCAGACTCAAGGCAGAAATGAACTTTGGCAGAGATGGTATTCTGTCACAGCTGAGACAGAGTAATATAACATACCGGAACGTGTATTTGTAAAGCGCACGTTCACCCATGGGTATCTTGGCGATGAATAACAGATGTTTATTGTTACCCAACTTAATGGTAATCTTCTACCAAATTCTAAATCAGGCCTTAGCCTTTAAACATTGGCATAAAATAATTTTTTTTCAAGATTTTCATGAATGCATGAAAATACTTTTTTTATGTAACACCCTTTTTCACGACTTTCATTAAAAAATACATTACATTCACAAAGTTAGGATCAGGGGCAGGATTGAGGAAGTTAACATGGGGGGGCAGGGTGAGGTTTGGGGTGGCACTTCCAATTGCACCATAAACTCGCACATACGGAGGTTTGTGGATATTTGGGAACCATTTCTAGCAGTAAGTGCCTTACCAGGGTGGGGAAGTTGTGAGAACAGTGCCATTTTATTGGAGAAAGGGTTTCTGCAGGGAAAAATATTTCCACTACGGTGAAAAAATGTTGTGTGTGAACACACTTTTCTTAATTATTTACCGACTTGTAGATATTTTGCATTGTAAACGCTGATCATTTGGGGCACTCCTGGAACTCTGCGATTTTTGACTTCATTCAGTACTCCTGAGATTACTTGTGAATTCCCCCAAAAACGAGAAATGAAGAAGGACACCTCAGAGAGAAGATTTGTGACTTCATACCGAAGGGCATTGTGCATCATGTCCACTGGCATCAAACGTAAAATCATTTGGGAGGATTTATTCAAATTAGCGTTTTAATGAACCCTCTACAGATGAAGACGGGTGTCAAAGAGATTGTGAAATAGATATTGGAGAGCAAAACAAGCCAAGATAAAACCTGTTTATTGAAGGACAAAGTGTTGAGTGTAGGATTATCATTGTTGACTGTAAAATAAAGAATGTTGAGTGCAAGATTATCATTATTGACTATAAAATAAACAATGTTGAGTGCAGGATTATCATTATTGATTATAAAATAAAGAATGTTGAGTGCAAGATTATCATTATTGACTATAAAATAAACAATGTTGAGTGCAGGATTATCATTATTGACTATAAAATAAACAATGTTGAGTGCAGGATTATCATTGATGACTATAGGATAAACAATGTTGAATGCAGGATAAGCATTGTAAAATGCAGAACAAAAGATTCTCAGAGATCCCTACTGTGTAGGACTCGGATCATTCTGACAAATTGGTCCCGGTGGTGCAGCCCAAGCACTTTCGGCAAAACTGAAATCCTAGCGGGCCACCGTGTCATGGCAGCCAGTTGGCATCCATTTTTGTTTAACAGAAACAAACCACCACAGCGGCGGTTTCTTTATACAAAACAACATAGCAATGGCCTGAGGTGAATGGAGTTCTTGCACCACATTCTAGGAGGCACAGATAAACATTAATCTTTTCATCGCATTCTGAATCACCATTGGGGGGGGTCATTAAAGGTTCCTTCTGACCCTACTTGTGATCTTGATCTCAATGTACCAGTGCTTTGGGACTGCAATTGCTGTCACAAACCATTGATCAGCCGCTAACACATTAGCTGGGGTACCAGTGCTTAATTTGTAAAAAAGTTTAAAAAAAAATTGTGCTAGGGCCCTGTCAGGAGGCCACTCAGTTTGCACCACACAATGCCACTGTACTTACACAACTACTAACCATCACACTGCTACAAGTGTGACAATTCAGACTGTTCGAGGCTGCCAAAGCTTTGAGAATGGCTTGGGTGGCAGGTATTAGTTGTTTTTAATGTATATTGAATTAACAAATAACAGTTTTCTGCTCATATTTAAATTACACAAACAGCGCCACCTTGTGGCAGCTGTCATGAGTGCAGTTTTCAGCAATTAAGTGCAGGTGCTGAGAACCAGCAGCTCAAATTAAGCACTGCTGGGGTAGTAACCAATTTGTCTCATAGGGACCGATTTCCCTTTGAGGATCGTGGAGAGCAACCTTGGGGGAAACTCCCATCTATATATTCCTTAGATGAGAACTTTTTTTTTTTTTTTAAAGGAAACCTGTCCCTATAAGGGGCACGGACAGGGCTCCTTTAAAAAAAAAGGTTCAAATCCACAAAATGCAGGAATGAGGTTCTGCTGTTCCTTGCAAGCATCCATCACTGCATTCGCAGCCATTTATAGGGGCATTACAAAACGCCTCTGCCTAATTATTACTAACGACGTACAAAGCATTGTGTGATGCGTACAAGGCATTGTGTGATGCCCCAATGAATGGCTGCAAATGAGGAACAAGGTATTGCGAACAATTGCAAAACTACATTTTGCAATGCGGCTGATTAGTACATCGCTCAAATTGCAAAATGATGCCTGGATTACTCTCCTACATGGAAAAGTTTCCTATACCAAATACATCATGTCTTACACCCCACAACCTATAGAAGCTGAGGGGAAGAAACTACATCCCTCATGCTCATCCCAATGATCCTGTACTGCACTGCAGTGTTTGGGGGTTCCATTCATGTATGTTGCTGCAAACATTCAATGGGTTCTGCAAAATAAGAGCCACAGGCCAATCCTTCACTCCAACATTTTGGGACATAAAGAAAGAGTGCCTTGTTCCATAAAGGTTGCTAAACTGTCAATGGCCTGGAGGCGCTCTTGTTCCCGGTTACATTGCATCTTACTTAGATGGTGCTGGGAGTTTCCCGTTTACCCAAGGCAGGGCCGGACTGGCCGTAGCGGGCACCGGGCAATCCCCCGGTGCGCCGCACGGGTGGGGGTCGGTTCTCGCCCTAATAACAGGGATGGGTTTTCAAAGAATAACGTATCGAGATTGGATGAGCCACATGTTTGTCCCTGGTATTCCACCAGGAGACCTTGTCTTGCTACAGCAAATGAAATGTCAAGGCGCAATACCATTGAGCAGCGGTGTTCTTGATAGACTCATAATTCTGGTGGGCGCCTGTAGCTCTTTAACCAGATCCATCAGTATAAATGGATCCCTTGTAATCAGGTACAAAGACAGTGAGTCGTTTCATCTTTTTAATTTGAAGTATAATGTGGAATCCCCATGACCTAGCTGCATCTTACTCAGCCTCCAGTTCTAATGATCTACCAGTCACTGGAGGAAACATAGATGGTGAACATGCCACACACTAACATCACACACTCCATGCAGCTTTTCACTCATGGAGGGAATAGAGACATACAGGCCCCAGGATGGTACCAGAATATCATAGTCAGAATATCAGAATATCCTCTGATATTAGTTTCATCTCCTAAATATAATTTACAAAAATATTGCGTCTTTGCAGTTCACAGCAGAATACAATTTACAAAAATATTGCTTCATTGCAGATAATAGCGGAATATCTGTTCCCTCTGGGATGATATTTTTGTTAACAATATTTAGGGCAGGATAATAATGCAAGATGCTATTTCTGTACCACTCAAAATTTCTGCATATGATAATTTAATAGGATGCCACACTTCGGGACGGATTTAAAAACCTTTTGCATTGGGTTTGTGTCACAAAAGTGATACAAACCTGCACAAAATACTTTTGTTGGATTTACTTTCCAGCGCAAAACTTGTTTTACAAGATTTTGTGCTTAAGGAACATTTGTTAAAGGATAAGAGAAGTTGGGTAACATCCACATAAGAAATGGGGATTAAACCAAATTCTCTCACAATCTTTGCAAGGGGGGACCACATATATATTGAACAGTGCAGGGCTCAAACAAGAGCCCTGAGGCACTCCCTTGGTAAGGTCCATAATACAGGACCGGAAGGAGCCTAAATTAATGACCTGCGTGCAGTGAGTTAAGAAGCTAGTAAACCATTGAAAGGAGCGTCCACAAGTTCCAATCTCCTCTAGTCTTCGCAATAGGATTCGGTACGATACTGTATCAAAAGCTGTGGATAAATCCAGTATCACTAGCAACACAGCTTGATTATTATCCAAAGCGCATCCAATGTGGCTCAAGGAACATTTTTTAACTATGCATTGGCAATGCCAATATGTCTGCGGTCAAACGAATGTTGCATGCTAATGTGAAGCAATAGAAGTAAATGGCATTTTAATAGATATGTATTTGTCTGGAATCAAAGGACTGTAAAATATTATTGGTGTGTGTTAAAACGTCAGGAGACAGTTGAACTATCAAGCAAGACCTAAAAAACCATGCAGATTAATAACTGCTCACCTCCCATCTGTGCTGCTGCCAGAGAAAAACAACATGAACTAGCTAGCTATCTAAGACACTTTAATAGCATTACAATGTAGGTGCTCCTGAAATTTCAACATCAGGCAGCTAGATAAACAAATAAAAGGATCACAGCTGTATGGAGGGCAAGCACTTTTTTAGTGGAAGCCCACAACTTCTGCACAATCAAAACACTTGGCCACCAACCTGTGGGCGGTGTCAGTAATGTGAATAAAAATGCAAATTTGCATATTGTGGCTGGCACTAAATGGTTAATACGTTGTCTATATAAAAATAACAGAGGTGTTGTGACATTTGACAACATTAAAGTTGATTTCCTTAGTAATATGTGGCAAGAGAATACTTCCAACATGGCTCCCAAAGGTTGATGAAGTGGTGAGACAAGAGACAGACAAGTGTTTCAGGATCTCAGATTTGTCTCATGAGATGTTGGAGGAAGTAGTCCCCTTGAAAGTTATATTAAGAGATACATTTGTCAGCGGCTTGCTTCCCAAACCAGTTAATCTCTTTCCTCAGACTGCCATCTCTGTTTGTATGCTACAAAGTACTTTCCAGTAAAAGATATCATTTACTGTTATCTTGCTTTGTAACCTTGACCCCGAGACCATGGTAGGATTGTTTTGAATTATTCTTGGCATGAAATAAAATGTCTGAACCTTCAGCAATTGGAGCAAAATATGTAAACTAAAGATTTCTGCTTTCATGAAGCCTTTGTTTAAAATATAAAGTGTTTGAACTAAGCTTCCCAAGGTGAAAGACGCTGTACAAAACATCCCTGAGACTCCTAAACCTTCATTTTCTCTATACTTCTTGATAAGGAACTGCAAGTGCATCTCTGTTTTGTGAACATTATTAATTTAGAGTTTAGTTTTAGGAGGTACCAAAAGCCATAAATCTTGACATCAGGAGAAAGACTGTCTGAACTTGCAGATGAACTTTGCTTAATTTGTGAAAGTATTGCAAGCCATAAATCATGGCATTTGGAAGGACATTGAATGAACTTAAAGTCTTTGGAGATTTATTTAGAAATGTTCTGTGCCGACTCTTGGCAATATTGGTGTGAAAAGAGAATTATTTGTTTAAAATTTTGTGCTATGAACCTATTCTTTTTTTTCAAGTATCCTTGGCATAAAGATGGGTGTAAACTCACTTATTGAAAATTTGATTGCATTTAAATTCTGCTCACACAATACAAGGGTATGCTTTTTGCAGATTGCCATATTTGATGAATACAATAGAGGAAAGATAGATGAGAAAATAGAGGTAAATCCACAGGTCTTGCAGTGTTCAGAGTGAGAGAGTTTTACAAGTTACAATCATACGTTTTAGCAAAATACTGTTCTTTTATTGAGACATACATGTTAACCAGGTGTCTTTTTTCTCCTCCAAATCCCCTTTGCCCCCCGAATTCCACCCGGGCCAAAAGTGAATTCCTTTTGGGTGGTGGATTCTGATAAGGCAAGTTGGAAGCTACTGCGGAGGCTGTGGCATCCCTACAAGACAGGTACATCTGAATTCATGACAGTCAGAGCCAATGCCCCTATCATGGTGAATCTCACATCATTTTCTGGTGAGAGCTGAGCTGAAAAGCCAGACCCAAACAATATGTTTCTATAGCATCCGCTCCCAAATAGAATAAATAACCTCTGTTCATAGACACTAAATTAGGCATATTGTGTACCACAGCAGAAGATGGCCTTTTTCCAAGTCTCTCACATGTAAAATTTTCTGAGCTAGAGTGTCTGTATGTATGTGCACAGGTGTGTGTGTGTGTTTTTGTCAGAGTACAAATAAAGCATCTTTTTGGGTGAAATGTGAATGACCTAAAAAGTATGGTCCCGGTCCAAGAAACCTCTTAGACATCATGGCACACGCATTAACAAATGCTTAGCTTGCCAAAGGGCAAGTCATGTGCAAGGATGTGGAAGGGAAACATCTAGCTTGCAAATTGGACAGAAATATGCTGCGATCAATCAGCTTTCAAAACTAAGCGCTAACAGCATCTGACATATTGTACTGGAGAACCTTTAACCCTTAAATTTGGTAGTTACTGCTGCAGTGTGCAGAAGAGACACATACAGCTCCCTGAAGACTGGAAGTATGTATGAGTTTATTTAATCTAAGATTCACTAGTTTATTTCCAGCTATGGACGCCTCAGAAAGGCCAGTAGGTGCGGTTGTCTAGTGTGGTGGCAGACATTTTGAAGCTGTGGTACCCTTGATGTGGCAGACTCTTGCTTTCCTACTGTTTCTATGTGTCATGTGCATTGTGGTCTCTCAAACATGTTTATAGTTCCTGTTAGCACTTGTTGAGGTCGTCACTTGACTGACTTCCCACCAATCCCCAGCCCCTGATCAATAGAAACAAAAGGTATAATATGTAGATGGTTGTAAATGAGATATGCACCATAACTCAATGGATATACTGTTCCACCTCCCTACCAGAACCCTTGATTCAGTTAGAGATGGGTAAGGGCCAGGTTTCCGTTGGCAGTGCCCTAGCCGGCTCTGCTGTCTGAAACCCTCAATTGGCGATGGCCATCTTCCTACTTTATGACATCATAATGAACACCCTTAGGGCCACCATGACGTGCACAGTATATACGAATGGGGGAAATGAAGAAATGTCTCAAAAATTTTAGGAGTGAAACTTCAAACAGACTAGGGACTTTTCGCTTTTTTCAGCAACAAACCAATTAGGGGGCTATTTGCTGAACAACAGCAATGGCAAAGTGGGCCACTGTGAAATGGTGGCCTACCACAATTTAATTTCTGCAGGTCCAAGTGGCGTGGGAACCTTCCGTCTCGTCCTAAACTACCTCCAAATTGATGAACCCAAAATAAGCAGGCACGTCAGTTTCTTTCTTCGATAGTGCAAATACTCTAGTTAGTAGAATTAAACCAACAGTAGAATAATTATCAGAGTCCTTCAGCTTCACGTTCGTTAGTTATTTGTTTTTTGTTCTTTTCTTACTTGTACAAAGCATATACCATTTCTCTAATTCATAGATGTCCTTGATCTCTGTGAGGAATACCCCTTTGTTTCACATGGGGGGGGGGGCTACCATGTGAATTTTCACATAGATGCAGCTTAGATTTTTTGTTAATGGTAGACATATAATGATGGGATGATCACAAAACAAACTTTGTGTTGGTAATTTGCGGTGCATTTGTTGTATAATATGCATTCACAATAGGTGAAAAACTGAAAATTAGTCAATGTGCTATACACCAGCAAGCTTTTATTTTTATGGGATAACACAAAGTACTGCATTACTCTTTAGTAACTAAGGTTTAGCCTGTGGGGATGACAGACTAAGATTTTTTTAATATTATGCAAAAGCAATGGTATTATTACTATTGTGAGGGAGGTCAGTGGCTGAGTCGTTATACGATGTTCACTATTTAGAACTACTCCTTAATCAGGAATGGCACATACTTAATGTGTGGGCTTTAAAGTCACTTGTCATGGGTGTTAAACGTGTGTTATTGGCCTTCCCTGTTTGACAGAATAATTAATTCTCAGCTGGCTGGTCATTAGCTTGAAGGAAGATGGACACATTACTTACTGGAAATCTTCATTACCCTTAGGATAGTCCTCCTCCTCATAGGAATTGCTAGTGATGGGGTCCCACCTCCTGACAACGCTAACCAAGTGTTTCTTCTATTTCTATAATAAAACTGAACAACCAATGAGCATAAAGGTCCCACCCACCGGTCGCTCTTCCTCTTTGTATATAAGCCACATATATTTGTGTACTAGGAAGAGGTGGCGGACGGAATGCTGCTAAGACGAGAACTATTTTAAGGGTAATGACAATTACCCGTAAGTAATTTGTTCATTATTCCTACATCGGTCCTCCTCGTCATAGCCATTACTTATGACGATACAATGAATTCAATGACACAATTATATGATAAAGAAAATATAGATATTTTAACATTTGAAAAACCGAGATTGCCAGCATCATTATCAAAGGCATCTAAATTGTAATGAGAATTTTTTTTATATGTATAGTCGCCCATGTGACTGCTCTACAAATCTCTTGGAGTGAAACTCCTTCTGCTTCGGCCCTTGAAGCTGCAACTGCTCTAGCTGACCTTGTCCTTCCCTGGTAATTCCAACCCCATTGTTGCATAATATTGAGATAAGGTTTGTCTTACCCATCTACTGAAGCTGGCAGTAGAACCTTTCTTTCCCGTACAAGCTGATCCTTAGGAGATTAATACAAACTGGGAGAATCTGAATTTTTTTGTTTTCTCTAATTAAATCAACAAAGTTCTCTCCTTATGTCTTGTAGTGATGATTGTTATCTACCTATGTACAACGCTAAGTTAGCATAACCGCGTTAGATGTTAGAAAGCCATCTTGCCGCTTTTGCTGCTTTTGCACACGACACTGTAGTCACATGTTATTAGAATTGAGAAATGCTTACTCGACTTTGCTTCACATGAGAACTGTCTGTTGTTAACATCTTAAACAGTGAATAGCGACCTTGGTCTGTACACAGTGTAACAGAAACAGTCTGGGTCGCTAGACGGTGCATGTTGTTGAGTTCAGGTTGATCGGCCCACTAGTTTAGCCATAACACGCACGCAGCTGCAAATACCTGAAAGTCGAATGCCTTTAATATTGCAGTGTTACATGTTTTCAACACATTCGGAAGAAGAGCGTTCCTAGGAGAAGAGCGTAGCTGATCCTGTGATGTGAACTCTCTGACCTGATCTATACGGTATGGGGTTCCCCATTCGAGCCTAGAGACCTTTTATTAGTCTAATAATACTATTAGTGTGTTAGAGAAAGGAAGGTGGCCTAGAGCCACTGTCATTTTATTATGATTGCTCCTTTCATTTTCTATGGTATTGTAACTATGCTGATGGTTTTAATTTTAATCGTTTGTCTGCTAATGTTAGCCAAACTGCTGCATATTAGGACACAAGGTTTATAAAATAAACTCTTTAAACTTATCCCATGTCTCTGTTTATTCTGTTGTGGACTGGTACGAGAATAATTACGAAAAGGTGTTTCTGATTCCCACCATTCCTGAGAAATATACTAAGTCGCTTGTTCTGGGTTGTCTATACATTGGGACCGCCAAGCTAAACCTCGGATAACGAATGGGACACTGATGCTGGCCGGATAGGGGTTCTGGGTTCTGAGGTGAGTTTTTGGTACACCGCAATTCACTGAGGGCCTGGGTTCCTGCGCATAGTTCTGCGCATAAGCAGAATCCCTGCAACAGTCTAAGGAATTAGGAATTCCATGAGAGGATTGAAAAACTGAAAGAATAATTTCATGACTTGTATTAACAGAAGACTGTATTTCAGGTCTGAATTTTGGATCTGGGTTTATAACCACAAGTTGGAAAAGAATTAAGAACAGAAAAGTAAATAACAAAGAATTTAATTCACCCCAACTCCTTGCAAAAGTGCTTGTAATCTAGAATGCTACTTTAGCATGAGACGTCAGCTTGCTGTAACAGCTCAAACGGTTCCTTCTGTAACCCTTCTAAAACTGTGGAAAGATCCGAAAAAGGAATCAGAGAGAACACCATTGTTTTTTTCACTCTGAAATTCTTGAGAAACTATTTAACCAACAAGAGGCACAAAATATTCCCCCTAGAATCTCTGAAAGAATTAATTGCTGCTCATTGAAAACTCAAAGTAGATGGAGACAAACCTTCAGCAAATCCATCTCTTAAAAAAATGCAATATTTTAATAAGTATCACTCAACACTGGATCTACCCCCATAAATGCACACCTGGAACACAAATATTTCCATTGTTTGCATATGCCTGTAAAGTGGAGATTTCTGTACCACCTGTATATCACATGCTACTTCTCAGGAGCATCCCAGTTGCTGCAACACAGAACTCTCAACTTCCAAGCCGTCAATCTCAACTGATGGATTTGATTGGACGTTAGATCAGGACACTGAAAAGAGTTAAATGGAGGGCTAGGTGAGGTTCTACCGCTAGATGTGTCAATAACGGAAACGGCTGTATCCTCGGCCAATGCAGGGCTATGAGAATGACTACTACCCTTTCCCTCTGCATTCCGTGAAGCACCTTCTGGAGGAGGGGAGAAAAAGGAAAAGTATAGAGCATGGGAGAGTTAAAGTATCTACTCTCCAAGACTCCAGACATTCCTTTTTTGTACAGAATCGTGAGCGAAGAGCATTCAGTGTGAATGCAAACAGGTCGATCATGGGTTGACCAAAATGTTGTGACACTAGCTGAAAGGCTTGGAGGTTTTGGTGGCAGTCTATTGATGAGGTAATGCTGTGGCTTGGGCTATCTGCCTGAAGATTGGATGACCCTGAAACTAAACAGCCCAGATGGGAACAAGATTGATTGTGCACACGTCAGAATCTTGTTGTCTAGGGTCTCTAGAACCTGGGACCTTGTCAGTGTATGTAAGCCTTTGCAGCTAGGTTGTCTGTCCTGATCAGGACTGGTGTCTGAAAGAGAGAAGCTGCAAAAGCTATGAGGGTCCTTCCTATTGGCACTAACTCCCTCCAGTTGGAGGAGTTGAGTGATTCTGAATTTAGCCACCTGGACTGGGCTTCCTGATCCTCCAAAGTTGCTCCACAACCCCACTGACTGGCATCTTCTGTTATGACAAGAGGAACGGGCTCCACCATGTGAACTCCTTCTCACAGATTCTGGTGAGATAACCACCACTGGAGAGCATAAAGGGGCCACTGGAATCTCAATCTTTTAGTCTAAGAAAGCCGGTCACTAGTGTGTCAGGACATGCTGTACCAGTGGTTTTAGATGGAAATGGGACCACAGAACTACCGCCGTTCGGTAAAACATCAGTCCCTGTTCTTTCAACCATTGCCTTGCTGAAGTTGATGGTAGCTGAAGTAGTTGATGAAGATGAAACTGCAGATTCATCATTCTGTCTTCCGGAGGAAATACTTTTGCTTTTTCCGAATCATAGCATGCTCTAAAGACTTTCCTCTGTTGAGCTGGAAGTAGCTGAGATTTCTCCATGTTCAAGATCAGACCCAGAGAGGACAGCACTTGGATGTTCTGTTGCCCATCTTCCTCTGCCGGCCAATCAGATGCTCCAATTAATCAATCATCCTGATAAGGAAAAATGTGCACCTCAAGCAAATTTGAATGTGCCACCGCTGGTGCTAGTACCTTGTTGTAGCCCTTCAGGGAGGAGGAGAGGCCAAAGGGCAACATTCTGAACTGGAAATATACATTCCTCTCAGTGAAAAAAAGAAATCTCTGAGATTTGTTTATGAGTTAGGATGTGGAAATACATGCTCTGTAAGTCTAGAGTGATCATCTAGTCCCCTTGTGCTTTCGCTGGGATTATCTGTTGCAGTGTCACCATCTTGAATGATATGTGTTTTACACATTTGGTGAGGTTCTTTAAGGCCAATACTGGACAAAATGTTTTATCCAATTTGGGCACCAAAACAGAATTAAATAGAAACCTTGCCATTGTTGGTGTTCTCGTACAGGAATTATTGCATTCTTCTGCAGGAGATTTTGCACCCCTTGTTAAATCGCTTGCATTTTCAATGGATATCTGGGCAGTGGAGTCTGCACAAAATATAGTTTTTGTGGACGTGTGTGGAAGACAATGTTATAACATTGACGAACAAGATCCAAAACCCACCTGTCCGTTATTAAAAATTGTCACCTTCCTCCCACAGTATAAGATTGATTGTCATTTATTTTGTTGGAGCTCCTGCTGGGTTTCTGGGTTTACAACTGCGGTCATGATTTTACCCCTGCCGCAATTTCCCGACCACGAGCCCGACCATGAAAGAGTTGCCTATATTTCTTTTGGATAAAAGACTTTTTAGAACTATCAGCCTGTACAGCTGTTATACTTTCTTCTCTTCAGCAGCTTTTTGTACTAGACCACTTATTTGAGATGAAAACAACTTGTCTCTAGTGAAGGGAAGACAGAGGATCTAGGTATTTTTATGACTGCTCTAATTTCCACAATTTCTGCCACAATTGACGATGTGCAGCAATTGAGGCTCCTGATGCCATCCCTGAGGACCATAAGAAATCAAAGTGACATCTAAAAGAAACTCTCTTTCCAGAGAAATCTAAAAGAAACTCTCTTTCCAGAGACATCTAAAGGAAACTCTCATTCCAGAGACATCTAAAAGAAACTCTCTTTCCAGAGACTTCTAAAAGAAACTTTCATTCCAGAGACATCCAAAAGAAACTCTCATTCCAGAGACATCCAAAAGAAACTCTCTTTCCAGAGACATCTAAAAGAAACTCTCTTTCCAGAGACATCTAAAGGAAACTCTCATTCCAGAGACATCTAAAGGAAACTCTCTTTCCAGAGACATCCAAAAGAAACTCTCTTTCCAGAGACGTCTAAAAGAAACTCTCTTTCCAGAGACATCTAAAGGAAACTCTCATTCCAGAGACATCAAAAGGAATCTCTCTTTCCATTATTTTAGATACATATTATCAATAACTTCATGAATGGGGAGATCATCAGCTGCAGGGGGTTTAAGCTGGGAAATGAATTTGTCCACTAGGTACTTTTTCTCCTGAATACCCAGCATTTCCCTTATATGCTTCCACATATCCTGAAGCTGCAGCCCCTGAACATATCTGCCTCTAGGACCCACTTCCAAGTCCTCTTCATCTTCTGAAATAAGCATTTGCTTTTTTTGCAGTTGTTTGAGACAAGGCTGAAGTAACTGCCTCATCAAAAATTGCCTGCAAATCTGCTTGTGAAAGAGACAACATTTCCTCTGCATTATTAGTGCCAGAACCTCCAGCTGAAGTACTTGGTACTGGCTCCATTGTCACAGTCATCTTGCTAAAACAGAAACGTCTGTTTATATGGTTTCCCTGCGACCTAGTCTAATCTTGCGGGAACATGAAAGAAGGCAATAAAACCCAATGTGCGCCTGCTGAGATCTGCACACTCACACAGAGCATGGAGAATCAGTGAGCTGAACTCAACGTGACCACTCTTCGGCACAGTCTGAGACACTCACAGGTAAGGTCCCTGTCCCAGCTATGGCACCTGAGCAAGGACTGAGTGTCCTACTGAATGCATCACCTCCTGACAGCTCCAGAAGATCATTGTACATATTTGATTTACAGCTTACCGGTACAGTAAAATGTATCCTGATGTTACCTGTGATGCGGATAGCATTCTCTCGGAGGATCAAAGGGTAGACATGCAAAGGTATGAGAGCAGCGAGTGGACCATTATGCTCATTGGTTGCTCAGTGCTTTTATGCATGCATTTTTCCTGTGGTTTGTAAGTGTATAAGAAATATACAGACTTCTGGTTTTAAAGATCCAACAAGATATAACCGATTCTTATATACTCTTTCTGCTACTTTTACCTAATATTTCACGGACCTATGCTTCTTCACCTGCCACCCAACTGTTGGCCTCCAGACCATTCACTTTTTTCCTCAAGGCTCTCTGGTCAACCAATTATCTTCCACAATCTTGCCACCTTCATCCCAATCCAACTAAGACCCTTCTTAACTCTCCTTTAGTTCCAGGCACCTTTCCCACCATCCTCATTCCCTCTAAACTCCTGCAAAAAACAGTTTCTGATGAGCTGCAGTCCATTAGGCAGGATAGAAACAGGATGATGTGGAGGCAGCTGAATACATGGAGTTGGCTTCTTCTGGCACCTCTAGCTCTCCCCACTTCTGGTCTAGGCTTCTGGAAAAGTGCAACAGGGGCTTTTACGGAGTTTTATATAGCGCAAACTTGACCCGAATTTGTATCACAGCACTTTACATAGCACCAGTTGCGTTACATGAGGATACATTAATTTCTGTTAGGCACAGGGAGATTTAGTGATTTGCCCAGAATCACAGGATGTTCAGCATCATTGCCGAGACTCGAACCCAGTTCTCCAGCTCGTGGTCGACCGCCCTAGCCGTTAGGCCAACTCCTCTCCCCTTTAGGTTCTTGAGCTTGATTCTTGAGAGATGACGGAGATGGCAGCAGCAGTAGTAACTGTATTGACTCTTCCACACACACATTCGTTCTCCTGCTCCCTACAGTGACTTTTCTAAGTTAGGCAGAACCAGGCACCTGGGCAGCAGTGGTTGATGCTGCAGTGATCCGTCTGACCAGCTTGCATTCCTCCTGCATGACTGTCAACCAAGTCTAAAATAAGAGTGCAGGTCTCTCTCTTCCCAAGACTTTGTGTGTGTGCCTGATTTGATCTTTGAGAGTTTGTCTTCTGTAGAAACTGAGTACTGTCTATGATCTCACTTTGCCTGCACTGATACAAAAACAGCGCAACTGTCTGAAGACTGGAATGCCATTCCTTAGACTATTCCGCCATTCATCGTTGTCATTGTCGTTTTGTAGTCTGTTGCACCACCGTCAAAAGCTGCAGGAAGCAGAAAGCATGAATTCTCCTGCATGCTTGGATACAAAACTAATCAGGTTAAGAAGATAAGTTTGTCTGGGTTCAATTTCTGGCCAATGCACCACATTCCTTCCTGTGAGGAGACCCTGACACCCTCATTAGTACCTATGAGTTAGTTTCATTTTCTGTCAGATATTCGTGCTTCCATTAGGTAATATTGAGAAAAATGGCGCACATAGAATGAAAAAGGTATGGATTTTAGCATTACGTGCTCCAACTGATTTAGAGTGGAAGCTCAAGTCCATTGAAACAGCAATTGCCTTGCCTTATTTTTGCCTCCATATTGGCGATTTTGCATTAAGAGCATGTTAGACTTTATAGGTTATCCAGAGTGTTGTGTGTTTCTTTTACAGCCTGGTGCTTTGTATGCCAGGGATCAGACAAACAGCAGAGCACTGGACTGAGTTCCACATATTGGACCCATGCACCAGAAGTAAGGGAGAGATTTCCCCAGAGAGACTGGGGTGAATCATGGTCCAGCGCTGGACATGGTGACATGGACGGACAGCATAAGCACCTTGAACCAAATTTTAATAAATTCTAACTGCGATTACTGTATTCTACTTGCTTGATTGTATGGCATGTATTGTCCTGTGTTTATTTTAAATACTTTGAAAGAGCAGAAAAGGCAAAAATGGATCAGCTAAACGAAAAATGGATCAGCTAAACATGAACTTACTTATTATAGTATGTCCTATACCTCTGTCCCCTTTTTGCCTTCTCTTTTTGATTTATTTTTTTTTTTTTTCCTTGGTAGCTGTATTTGAAGCCAATGGTGTGCGAATGTCCTATGCATTGTAAAGAGCGTTTGCTCTTGGTTTTTCTTCTTCTTATTCAGTGTTGTTTGTTCCAAGCTTCTTAATAAAAAAAAATAAAAAATAAATAAAAATAAAAAAGCAGAAAAGGTAATCGGGGTTGGACCAGATAATACACTGGTTGGATGAGTGGGAATAGAAGGAGTACACAGATAGATATTGTGTGAGAGTAAATCTATTACATAGAGCGCGCGGGCTCTAGAAATAGTATGTGATGGGGAAAATACGCAGGAGCAACAGGACAAGCCCTTGAAGGATGAATGTGTGAGAGAAAGAGGCACTTTTATCTATCTGCCCAGCCCCCTTCGCTAGCCCCTGTGAGTGTACAAACAATGATCACCTGAATACAAGGGGAACTTTGGGTGTGAGTGTACGTTACCCTTTCCTTCACTGCTCCACAAGATCAGTTAGATAAAAAACTGAGGGAACCCCAACCCTGTTCTCTGTTTCCTCTCCACCCTCTTGTACCACATGATGTGGGCTGGAAAATCTAAATGTAGCGAGCACCCAATGAAAGGAGAAATGAAATGAAAAATGAAATGAAAAAAAGTATTTGATTAAGCGCACTGCGGCCAAGCGGCTTCCTGGCGCTGGTAGCAAGAGCAACAGTCACAGAAGCAGCCCGAAGGAGTTAGCCGGAGTACGCCTGAGAGAACAGAAAAGTTTTCAAAGATTTACGAAAATGGGAATAAATGGGAATGGATCGCATGGACAGGGGAAGGCTATTCCAGAAACGGGGGGCCAAAACAGAAAAGCGTGTGCATCCAGTTCTGGTTTTGCGGAAACGGGGGACATTAAGAAGGGCCAAAGATGAAGAGCGGAGAGTGCGAACCGGGGTGTGAGAAGAAATAAGGGAACATATGAATGCAGGAGCAGAGCGGGCAAGGGCCAAAAAAACCAAACAACCCATTTTAAAAAGAGAACGCTGAAGAACAGGGAGCCAGTGAAGAGACCTGAGGACGGGAGTGATATGATGGGTTTTGGGAAGGTGATAAATGAGACGGGCAGCCTGGTTCTGAATAGCTTGCAAGCGGCGTGATTCGTAGGCTGGGATGCCCACGTACAAGCTATTCCCGTAGTCAAGACGGGAGGTAATCAGGGCCGTGATGATGATTTTGAGTGCCTCTGAAGAAAAGAAGCGGGAGATCTTTCGAATGAGGCGAAGGGATAGAAAGCAAGAGGAAACAACAGAGCTGATTTGTGCATGCATGGAGAGATCATGACTGACCTGAATACCCAGAGTTCTGACTGAGGAGACGGGAGTGGGAAGAGGGCCAAAAGAGGAGGGCCAAAAAGCAGAAGACCAGGGACTGGAAGAGCCGCCCGTCAAGACCAACTCGGTCTTGTCCGGGTTAAGCTTGAGATGGTTAGAGCTCATCCAATCCGAGATAAAGACCAAAGTAGAGCGAAATTTAGAAGAAGACAGAGGTGAGAAGGAAAGATCAAAGACAAGCTGGAGGTCATCGGCATAGTTGTACACGGAGACCCCCTGAGCAAGAAGAGCGGAGATAAGAGGGTGAATGTATAGATTAAATAGCAGGGGAGAAAGAGAGGAGCCTTGGGGAATGAGGAAATATGAATTTTGTGATCAGTTATGTCCCCTATCGTAGACCCCAACGGCTCCATGTGCATGCTATAAGTACATGTATGTTCCCTCCTGCTCCAGTTTTGAAGACGCAAATATATGTGTGTCCACCGTCAACATGTCCTCTTTCAGATCCGCCATGAATGGGTCAGATATTCCATTCCTAAGTATGAAAGGCCACCGACTTTATATGGTTCACTTTCCACATTTTACAGATTCAGGCGAGTAGGCCCGAATTCTGTCATCAAGCCTTTTCCTGCCTTCTGCTTCTGAAAGCTCCAGTCTGAGCCCGCATCTGTGACCATGAACTTTGTCTTACTCCCTGCGCGGCTAACGGTGCCTGATCCAGCCTGTCGCCTGCCAAAAACTGTATTTCACCTTCGAGATTATCTCCTTCGTTCCTCATCCGATGCATTCCTGTCTAGTAGTTTAGGTAAACATTCTTCCAGCTCCCGTGCAAAGGGCCAGGCCTCGCTGCCCTCATGCAAGTAATTCATAGCCCCGTTACCATGGAATATTCCTACCCCCTCGCATCTAGTGTAGACACCCAGACGCTTGTACACGCACTAACAGTCAGTATAGTCAGTATAGAATAAGATTCTATCCTAAGAGACCTCTCTTTTTGGATAACACAGTTCTTTAAACATAGGATATTAGATATGATTCGGGATTAGGTTGACATAACCCCAGACTTCTGTCTCCACATGTAGAGCTAAATGTCAAGTCCCCTTCACCCTCTAGTTGCACGTCAATCACACGTCATGCGGCTGCGCGCGCATCTCTGCCAACTATTTCTGCTGACATTGCAGGATTCTCTTATGGATCCACCCACCTATGACATCATGTATGATGACGTTTATTAAATTACGCCCTCTATTAGCTACGTATGCACCTTTTATCAGCTGTTACGCCTCTTGCATCTGTTTTACTGTAATGTATTTTCTATAAAACTGCCTATCTGTCAATAATATATGTTCCTTCCTTCCTGAACTTTCGTGGTGATGGAATAGAAGGCCCACAATTCGAATTGTCTTCCTTTGTATAGGAATAAAGCCTTTTAAAACCTCTAATACCACGGATTCTGCCTCTTATATTTACTGAGTTATTCTTGATAGACTTTACCGCATAAAAAATAGTACCGGTAACGAAATATTTACCACATAAATTGGCGCCCGAACAGGGACACTTTCTCATCTCACGCGCCGGCGGTGCGTTGCAGGCCCGGTCTCCTGCCACAGCTGAACGGACAACAAAAACGCGTATCTACAGGATTTCCTGTGTCTCCTTCCGGCCAAGCGGGGACGACTGAGGCTGCGATCAACACCCAGACGAGGCGGTGAGAAGTGCGAAGTATCCCGACCAGAGCCTAGCTGAGAGAGCAAGATCCGAGGTATACAGAGACCCGCCAGGTTCCGAAGTTCCGAGTCCAGTCGAGTCGAATCCAGTCCGGTCCAGTTTCAAGTTCCGTTCCGAGGCCTTCCGTTCCGAGCTACCCGGTGAGTACCATTACCGGGGAGGCATTTAACGTGCACATAGTCTGTGCCGGTCAAGACGGGTTTGGGTACACAAATCCGGTCTGCACTGTTTTAGCAGTGTATCTGTACTGTTTAGCAGTATATATAGTATGTCTTGCATATAATTCAGTATTCTCTAGTGTTAGTATTAAGTCAGTAACTAGTTTCCTATTAGTTATCATTGTTCGTAAAACTGTTAAGCGTTAAATGTTTTAAATACGTTCTATATACTGTGGTGTGAATGACTGTTCATTATTGTGTTTTTTGTATAAAGTGTGTTCTAGTAATAAGGTCTAAAAATGCCGCTCTTTTCGAAACTAAGACAGATCAAAACTAGAAAAGGTGTACTCGAAGAAGCTGTTCCCATCCCACCGAGGGACACTCCAGGGTACTTTATGTATCATAAGCATGGCCTAGATGCCGTATTATTTCTTGATTTATGGGTGGACTACACCAAAGAATTACCAGAGAGTCAGAGATGGCCCGCAGCGGGGACCTGGGATGCAGATTGCATCATGCGAGTAGAAGAAGAATTATGGAAAAAGAAAGCCAGACAGTCACAGAAAGATGCCATTGAATTATGGCGTAAAGAATCATAGCACTTAGACAGGAAGATAAGAGTAAGGAGAATTCAAATAAAGTCCGAGAAAATCTATTACTTGAGGAAGGTACCCGAGTAAAATCAGAACAAGTAGATAGACAAAGAAACGCCCTTATGAATGGTATGTATCCACTTCTGGCCGAAGGGTTACCTAAGGCTACTCCGGAAATACCAAAAGACTTGCCAACTCCATTGTTTCCGATAAAAGCACATCCCAAGGGGCATCCCAGAACCGCAGAAGATGTTTTCCTTTCCCGCTATTTAGATGACGCAGCTCCCGAGTATGCTAATACCGCACCACATAGATTGCTTGCCGATGATGTTCATCGCCAAGAACATTCGTCTGTACCTCCGCAACAACACGCTTCGACACACATTCCGACAAGCACATCTGTTTCTACAGTTTTTCCCGCAACGACGGTTGCTGTCTCACCCTCAACAAATCCTTTCACGTCCAGCACCCCAGACGGTGCTACAGGAGGTACGACAGACATTTTTTCTACGCCACCCAGAGGAAATAAATTTTCCCTTAGAGAATTAGCACACCAACGTACGCCCAAACTAGCAACTCCTGACATGCGTAAGGAACTTCTAGTAGATTGTAGATATGATCCTGTGCCCGGTAAACGGGACGAAATGCTGCTGTCATCATTACGTATTCGACGAGCTGCAATATATTTAACGAAGTTACCAGGAATGAATACACATTTAGAAAATATATATCACTTTGTCCAGTCAGGGCGAGGTCCTGAAAGTATTAGCAGAGCCATGGAGTACCAGAAAGCGGAGGTACAGGGACAACTGTTACGTTTCCTCATAAACTGTGTAATTAGAAATCAAGACCGGCCTGGGGTAAATCCGGAAGAAATGCAAACACTTGTCACTTGGGGCCGGAATATATCAGAAGGAAGACATGATAAACAGTTATGTATAGTAGCTATGTACCGAAAGATCCGCAAAGAGGTAGAACGAATACACGAAGAAAGATTAGAGGTAGACGCCGCTGACCTAAACAGAGAGGAGGAGGAGCAAGAATCAGAGCAAGTAGACACGATAGCTTATGTAGGTAAAGGAAGACCCCATAATAATACCAGAGGTTTTAACGACCCAATACGTCCAATACGTCCAGAATATAATAGACATTTTCCAAACCCTATGCTAAATACAAAATCCCCTGAACACTTATTCCAAGCCGCTGATAAATTACTCCGAGATCGAAGGGGGTACCACGTGCTCGATTCCATGGACGAACAAGAATTAGCCAGGTCAGCAGTACAATGGGCTGACAGTCCCGGCGAATACAATGATGATGTACTTGCACACACGTTTCTGAATCTAGACCCATATGAATAGCGTTTAGCTAGTATATACATGATTCAACACCTCCTTATATTATATAAAAGCCAACACTCTGATCCAGGACCCTTACCTGACATATTGACAGAACTACTCACCAACATATGGAGAGGGTCAGGTACTGATTTGATTAAGGAAATACTAGAATCCCGAAACCAATATTTAAATTTTGTATGCCCAGAACACGTTTCAGTTCCCATTATGGGAAGAAAAATGTATCACATAGATAGACAGAACCCGTTACGCGAAGTGCACCCGATCAGAGGTGCCGGCGATAATTTCACACGCGTGTTTGTGTACACGCCTATAACTAAACTGGAATTATTAGAAATGAAGAAAGTAGTACCCAGTCATGACAAAGATCCAGCAGGTTTCCACCGTGAGATAAAAGACATGTTACTCATGGGAGAGTATACCTACCCCGATATTATGAAAATATTAAAAGTCCTATTACCCGCAGGTGTTTATGAAAAACTCAAAGAAAAAGAATGGGAGGTAGGAGACCAAAAGATAGATTGGACAGCATTAGAAAACGAAGAAAAGGCCCGAGCTGCAGGAGCAGGGCTTGGGGATAAGACTACAGCATTAGCAGGATTATTAATACAGGTACTGCCACGTTTATTAACTACAAAAAAGGAAGACTGGGGTGCAATCTCAGCCTGTAAACAAAAACCAGATGAAGACACTAGTGATTTCTATTCCCGATTTGAAAAATGTTTTAGTATAAATAGTGGCATAAAAGCTAGTAGTGAGTCATACCCACATCTGTTCGTGACAAAATTAGTTGAAAATTCTCTGCTACAAGTCAAGAATAGAGTATTGAAATTCGAAAGTACCTGGCAAGGTAATACCCCATCACAGATGCTACAGATGTTACAATATCATCACAATAGAATTAGAGAAGAACAAGAACACGAACAAAGACGTATGAAAGATACGAAAATGAAAATGCTTGTTGCACAGTCAGTTCCAGCTGATAGTCATCAAAAGGGTGATTCCACAGGTCCTGCAAAAGGGACATGCAACTATTGTAAACAACAAGGTCATTATATACACGATTGTCCAGTCCTGAAACATAATATAGCCACAGGTAGAACACATGAGAGACCACGTCCACCCAGACAGGATCAGAATCAACAACAGACGCCTCAGCAGGCACAGCCTAGGTTAGCTCCGCAACAATTAGCTCCGCAACAGGCAGCTCCACAACAGATCGTAGCACCACCACAAGCGCAGCCTATTGCTGCAACACAAGCGACAACACAACAGATGTATCAGTATGCACAAGCAGATTATCCCGATTATCAGCGATACTCATGAGATAGCCTAGAGAGGGAAGTTGGCTTACCCCTTATAGAGGTTCCTGTAGACCAAGAGGGACCTTATGTACATAGTGAACTATTAGGGGAAGACAGAAAGTTTTTACTTGATACAGGGGCAAGCAGAACAACTATAAGACGCAGTGAAGTTCCAGGGGCACCCCTCTCAGGCTCACAGAATATTTCCTTTGGATTCTCAGGAAAACCTATAATTAATGACGTAACACAACCTCTTGCACTCACAGTAGGTCCATTAACACGTACTACAGATTTGTTGCTTACTAAATCATGTCCAGAAAACTTGTTAGGCATAAAAACATTGAAAGCTCTAGGAGCCATAATATGTTGTTCTCCGGAAGGAGTACGACTTTTTTTACGTGACTTTAAAGGTCACTACGTATCCAGAGACATGGATCACCGACTGCAGAATTTACCTACACATTTATGGGCACAAGGCCCCACTGATGTTGGTTGCATGAACATTACACCATATCGAGTTACACTGAAAACAGGAATAGTACTACCACGAATGCGACAATACAAGTTACCACCAGATGCTGTAGTGGCTTTACTGCAAATCATTGACGAGCTCATTGCACAAGGAGTGGTTGTCGAAACCGACTCCAATATATGTAATTCTCCGATAATTCCGATTCTTAAAAGAACGGATCCAAAAGCTCCACCAGTATATCGATTAGTTATTGATCTGCGCGAATTAAATAAATGCATTGTACCACAATACCCTGTGGTCCCAGATATCTCTTCATTACTCACAGCTATTGACTCAGAAGCAACGTTTTTCACTGTAATTGATCTCAAGAATGCTTTCTTTAGTGTCCCAATTGATCCAGAAAGTCAATATTTATTCGGTTTCAGTTTAAACGGACGAAGTTTTAAATTCACACGCGCACCTCAAGGATTTACAGAAAGCCCCAGCATCTATAGCCAAGCACTGAAACGAGAACTTGACAGTATCCACATGCCAGTTAACACTGCCTTGCTTCAATATGTCGATGATCTGCTGATCACCGCTCGAAGCGAACCTGAATGTGAAAAAGCGTCACTGACGGTTCTGAAATTTCTGGCCGACAAGGGGCACAAGGTGTCCCCTTCTAAGCTGCAATTCTGTGTCCAGCGAGTTGTTTACCTTGGGCACTCGCTGTCCAAGGAGGGAAGGCAGCTTACACCCGACCGAATACAGTTAATTGCTAACATGCCACCACCCAAGACACAAAAGGAGGTGCGGGCTTTTATAGGCCTCACTTCATACTGTAGGCAGTGGATCCCTCAATATGCATTTCTAGCAAAACCACTCATCCAGTTGACAACACAGGAGGCAGCCACATCGACTGTCCTCCCTTGGACTCCAGAACATACACACGCCTTTGAAAGCTTAAAGAAAGCTTTATGCCAAGCACCTGTCCTAGCAACACCATGTTACAGTAAACAGTTTACACTCATTGTTACTGAACGCGAAGGTACTGCTTTGTCGGTACTCACTCAGGAACAAGCAGGATCACACAAACCGTGTGCTTATTTCTCTAGTACATTAGATCCAGTAGCTCAGGCACTTCCAGCGTGCCTGAAATCGGTGGCAGCAACAGCTTTAGCAATCAGACAAAGCGATGCCATAGTGTTAGGACACCAACTGACAGTACAAGTACCACACGCAGTAGAGGTTCTCTTGAACCGCACACAAACACAACACTTGACTATAGCGAGACTCACCGGTTACGAATTAACACTGTTTCAGCCACATATAGAAATCAGAAGTTGTAATACGTTAAATCCTGCCACACTGTTACCAGTGAGCGGAACAGATCCATTGGCACATGATTGTGTCGAAGTCATTACTATCACGACGAAACCCAGACAAGACTTGACAGACATCCCTTTGACAGATCCGGACTTGACATTGTATGTAGATGGGTCATGTATGAGAACAAGTACAGGAGAGTTAGTGGCCGCTTACGCAGTCACAACAGACACTGAAGTCATTGAAACAAATTGTATTAACACTTTGTCAGCTCAAGCAGCAGAGCTCACCGCTCTGACACAAGCCTGTATTCAAGCCATAAATAAAAAAGTCAACATATACACAGATTCACGTTATGCATTCGGAGTCGTCCATGACTTCGGCGTACTGTGGCGAGAGAGAGGTTATTTAACTTCTCACGGTGCCCACATCCAACACGGACCCCTCATTCAAGCCCTATTAGACGCGATTCATCTACCTACTGCAATATCGATTATGAAATGCAAAGCCCACACAAAAGTTACCGATATCATTTCTCAGGGTAATGACCTAGCTGACAGAACAGCTAAACAGACTGCTCAGAATCAGATTCACACAACTGACTTGACAAAGACAATAGTTCCGACACCAACACATTGCATGACAGTTAAGGATCCCGCCCTTGATGTAATTGATATACAGACACACGCTACACCAGAAGAAATAAAGAAATGGACTGAATTAGGAGGGATCCAAACAGATCAAGGATGGATGACGAAGGAAAAATCTATATGGTTTCTTCCCGACTCAATGGTCCAGGTCATCATTAACACTATACATAGTCCAGCGCACCTAGGAGAAAAAGCTATGCTAGACAGCATTCAACACATTTGGTTCAACAAACATTTACGAGCCGCAGCTAAACAAAAAGTTCGTACCTGTATGATATGTTGTCAGTTTAATCCAGGTAAAAGCATCCCCGTAGAACAGGGTGGATTTCAAACTCCCGATCATGCTTTTGAAGTCCTCCAGATGGATTATATCCAGATGGAACGATGTCGAGGATTCAAATATGTTCTCGTCGTTGTCTGTGCTCTTTCCCGTTGGACAGAAGCATACCCGGTTTCAGATTACACTGCCCCGACTACTGCCAAACAGTTAGTTCGAGAATTCTTCCCACGGTACGGTTTACCACGTGTTGTCTATTCAGATAACGGCCAGCCGTTCTCATCCGAACTAATGAAACACGTTTCCCCTCTATTAGGATACCAATGGAAATTTCACTGTGTCCGACATCCCGAGGCAGCAGGTCTCGTAGAACGCCATAATCAAACTCTGAAAATTAGATTGTCCAAAATATGTAGAGAAAAAGGAGTCGATTGGATAGTAGCCTTACCAGTTGCGCTCTTTTACATGAGAATGGTAGCACATTCTCGAACAGGGCTATCCCCGTATGAGGTGATCTTCGGTAGACCACCAAATATGTGGGGGACGCCTATACCTCGCAAAATCACTGACGTTGACTGTAATATGCTGACAGATTACCTGGCTTCCTTGATGTCTGCACTACAATCTTGTCGTTCACAGGTATCCGCAGCTTTTCCCGACAATACTGAGGTGAAGCCCCATGACGTGGTTCCTGGTGACTTGGTTTTGGTCAGGAACTTTGACCGGAAGACCCAACTGGATCCTAGGTGGAAGTCACCGAAGTTAGTTTTACTCACCACAAGGACAGCCGTGAAAATCGAAGGAAGAAAAGGGTGGTTGCACTCGAGTCATATCAAGAAATTTTATGGACTACCACCCAGTATAGAGACTCAACCCTGTATTCCCTCACAGACAGACTCAAAGCTCCCCTTGGTTGAGCAATCGAACTCAGAACTATATAAACTAAAATTGAGGTCCAGTAAGTCAGACAATTTGATTGTTTAAGTCCTCTCCAAGGTGAATCGGTTGAATTTGTCTCTGACATGTATCCTCTGGACCGGAATAGAGAAAGAAATAATCAAATGCTGCTCAAGAAGCAAGCGTATTGTAAATCATTTCGTAGTCATTGTACAGTAACATTATTAATTTTGTTTTTTCTAAGTCTTTTGATCATCATTGTCAGCATCCTATTGCACATGTATTACCCTATTCCTAAGCATGCTTATAATATAACTGCAGAACATTCTTTTAGTGAATTACCTCCACATGAATTGTCTTATAGATTTGCGCTGCGCAACAACACATTCATTAGTATGTTACATCATTCCCATCAAACCAGCAATGCCACAAATTGTTGGATATGTGGCCGACTCCCTCCCTATCAGAACTATAAGGGAGTTTTGCCCCTCTTTCCCTATCCGTTTACACACAATGGTTCCTGTGGAGCATGGTTTAGTTTGATTAATTCCCTGGATTCAAATTCCGCGGTTTATCAAGACAACTGGGTATGGGGCAACCTGAACTTAGTTTTGCTTAAAGTCTGCTACCCTAACAAGGAGGGACTTCCCAAAAGAACAGGAACTGATCTAGAAAATGAAGTATATGGATTAGGTAATTTTACACTTAACCTCATGATCCTGAACGTTGAATCTGAAGCTACACCAATCTTGCCTGCCATGTCAGTATTCCCAGTAAAGGGGGAATTATGTATAAGAAAGAATGGCTCCATACACATGGGCCATAGTAAATGCACCACTGTAATAAAATTCAGTGATCAAGGCAAGTCTACATTTAGAGCTTCTCGTCATTCCTACTTTATATGTGGCCAGACCGCATATATACGTCTACCTTTAGATTGGGATGGTACCTGTTACATAGCATTCCTTCTACCACCTGTTTTCCTAGCTCCTCCTGATTATCATAGAAATACCCATTTAGTACACAATAGACAGCAGAGAAATCTCCCAATTGTCGATTACACTGAAACAGCATGGGAGAAATACACAGATTTCAATAAAGGTTTCTTTCCCTATATAGGTACAGTCACTAATAGTAAGCTGATACGTAGATTAACCAGAACCCTTGAAGCCGTAGTGAACGAAACTATTTCCGCCTTAGGCAATTTAACAGAAGAGCAGTCTGCTATGCGGATTGTTGTGCTCCAAAATCGTCTTGTCCTTGACGTCATCCTGGCCGATAGGGGCGGAGCTTGTAGGGTCATCGGATCAAGTTGCTGCATTTTCATCCCAGAAAATTCGCCATCAGTATATAAGGCCATAACTCGCCTTCACAAGATTGTAAGCCAGATACACCAGAGTCCAGGCACCTGGACTTGGTCCGGTTGGTTCTGGGGCGTGTTGTCAGCCTGGGGATGGAGAATCCTATCCTTCCTAGGTATTGGCTTTCTCATACTATTCAGTTGCTGCTTATGTCTACAATGTGGGCCAGCGATTTGTGGTCTGTGTGCCACCTCGTGTATCCCACATCCAAGTTTTCGTTCGAGATCCCGGAAGAAGAAAGAAGAACAAATGATGCTATATGAACAGATCGATGGATTGATGAAGATCGATATCTCCTAAGGGTCCGAAGGGGACAAGGAGGGAATGAGGAAATATGAATTTTGTGATCAGTTATGTCCCCTATCGTAGACCCCAATGGCTCCATGTGCATGCTATAAGTACATGTATGTTCCCTCCTGCTCCAGTTTTGAAGACGCAAATATATGTGTGTCCACCGTCAACATGTCCTCTTTCAGATCCGCCATGAATGGGTCAGATATTCCATTCCTAAGTATGAAAGGCCACCGACTTTATATGGTTCACTTTCCACATTTTACAGATTCAGGCGAGTAGGCCCGAATTCTGTCATCAAGCCTTTTCCTGCCTTCTGCTTCTGAAAGCTCCAGTCTGAGCCCGCATCTGTGACCATGAACTTTGTCTTACTCCCTGCGCGGCTCACGGTGCCTGATCCAGCCTGTCGCCTGCCAAAAACTGTATTTCACCTTCGAGATTATCTCCTTCGTTCCTCATCCGATGCATTCCTGTCTAGTAGTTTAGGTAAACATTCTTCCAGCTCCCGTGCAAAGGGCCAGGCCTCGCTGCCCTCATGCAAGTAATTCATAGCCCCGTTACCATGGAATATTCCTACCCCCTCGCATCTAGTGTAGACACCCAGACGCTTGTACACGCACTAACAGTCAGTATAGTCAGTATAGAATAAGATTCTATCCTAAGAGACCTCTCTTTTTGGATAACACAGTTCTTTAAACATAGGATATTAGATATGATTCGGGATTAGGTTGACATAACCCCAGACTTCTGTCTCCACATGTAGAGCTAAATGTCAAGTCCCCTTCACCCTCTAGTTGCACGTCAATCACACGTCATGCGGCTGCGCGCGCATCTCTGCCAACTATTTCTGCTGACATTGCAGGATTCTCTTATGGATCCACCCACCTATGACATCATGTATGATGACGTTTATTAAATTACGCCCTCTATTAGCTACGTATGCACCTTTTATCAGCTGTTACGCCTCTTGCATCTGTTTTACTGTAATGTATTTTCTATAAAACTGCCTATCTGTCAATAATATATGTTCCTTCCTTCCTGAACTTTCGTGGTGATGGAATAGAAGGCCCACAATTCGAATTGTCTTCCTTTGTATAGGAATAAAGCCTTTTAAAACCTCTAATACCACGGATTCTGCCTCTTATAAGTTATTCTTGATAGACTTTACCGCATAAAAAATAGTACCGGTAACGAAATATTTACCACAGGAACACCACAGGAAACCAAGCGGGGGGAGCAGAAAAGCCAGACAGGTGAACAGCCTGAGAGCGGCCAGAGAGAAAGGAGGCAAGCCAAGAGAAAGCAAGGCCCCGAATGCCCGCTGCGCTGACACGGTCAAGAAGGATGGAATGGTCGACCGTGTCAAACGCAGCGGATAGATCAAGGAGAACCAGGGCTTGAGGAAGAGAGGAGTCAGCCTTAAGTTTCAGCTCATCGAGGACAGCCAAAACCACTGACTCAGTGGAGTGGCCTCGACGAAAGCCTGCCTGATGAGAGGCCAGGACATGGTTCTCCTCAATGTAAGCAGAGAGGCAAGAGGTGACATAGCTCTCTAAGACCTTGCCAAGATAGGGAAGAAGGGAAATAGGCCTGAAGTTAGAGGGAAGTGAAGGGTCAAGGCCAGGTTTTTTTAAAATGGGCAGGACAATAGCGGTTTTGAAGAAAGAGGGGACTAAGCCCAAGGCAAGAGAAGCATTAGGGAAAGAAAGAGGGGGAGAGGGACAGTTAGTGAATAGAGCTCTTAAAATCCGAGCCGGAGCGCAGTCAGCTGGAGAGCCTGACTTGATCTTAGCGAGCAGAGTAAGAAATGTGTCCGAAGAAATAGGGGGAAAAGAATCAAAAGTAGAAGGAAGAACCGAAAAAGAGGAAGTAGGAGTAGGGGGAGGGAGCAAGGGGATGTTGGCTTTAATCTTAATGATCTTCTCGATGAAGAATTCATTAAGCGAAGAGCAGAGGTCTTGAGAAGGGAGAGGAGTGGAGTTGGTACGATTCGAGAAAGCCAGATCTTTGACCAAGGAGAAAATCTCCTTGGATTTATTGGCAGAGAGAGCCACTTTCTCAGAAAAGTAGTTGGTTTTGGCCAGGAGGACGGCCCGCTTGTATTCCAGGAGAAGATGTTTATATTGGGCCCGAAGAACGGGGCAGTAATTTCGTCTCCAATGACGTTCAGAGCGTCTCAGATCTAATTTCAACGCTTTAAGCTCGGTATTAAACCACTTATGAGCGTCATAGGGACGAACGGCCTTAGTTTTCCCCAGCGGGGCGACCAGGTCGCAAGAGGAGGACAGCCAGGTGTTAAGCGCTTCAGCTTGGGAGTCCAAGGAGAGTTCAGAAAGATCAGGAGTAGAAGAAGCAAGAGAAAGAGAAAGAGAGTTGAGGTCAATCCGATTCCAGTTTCGAACAACAAGGTTTTTGGGTAGGGAGGGCCTGTCGGGAGCACCGAGAGTGATGGAAAAGGAAATAAGGGAGTGATCAGACCAGGTGCAGGGAGAAATGCTGGGGGGAGAGAGCGTGCAACTTGAAGACCAGATCTGGTCGAGTGTATGACCCTGGACATGGGTAGGGCCAACGACATGGGGATGAAAATTAAGACACTGAAGAGTAGCCGAGAAATCCTTGGAGGACAAGTCCTCCTTAGCATCACCCGGCCAAAAATTAAAGTCACCCAACAGGAGAACCGAAGAATTGTTGACCACAAGTGTGGCAAGGAGTTCCTGAAGGGTAGCAACGAACAGGGGCATGTGCTGGGGAGGGCGGTACAAAAGGACAACCGTGAGAGGGGCAGGGAGATTGAGTGAACGAGCAACCAGAAAATCCACATTGGGTATAGGTGAGTGAGGGAGAAGCTGAAACTGTAGGCTGGAGCGAACTATCATGGCCACACCGCCACCCATCTTGCCGTCAGGGCGATCCGACCGGAGGGCGTAATAGGAGGAGGGAAGAATGGCCAGGACGTCAGGAAGAGAGTCGGACGAAAACCATGTTTCAGTAAGAAAAAGAAAGTCAGGGGACTCAGTGTGCAACAGATTAAATAGTTCCAATTGATGGTTCACAGCTGACCGAGTGTTAATTAAGAGAGCCGAGGCAGAATTGGGAGAGATAGAAACAGACGATGCAGAGGTATCTAACAAAAGGGGGGGGTCTGAGACTAAGATGCCAAGCGAGTCCAAGTGTAGCAGCAATGAGGGTGCAAGAGGCTGAACAAGTTTACAGGAGTGCAGTTGAGCGGAGGTATACACCAGCAGAGAGGCAGAGTCCAAGGCCCCTGGTCCCGGCCCGTCGCGGACGGGCGCAGACGGGCTTAACTTCGGCGCGCCTTCGTCGCGCCCGCTGCGCTCGTCCGCTGCGCTGCCGAGGAAAGAGGGGCATGTTATAGGCGCCAATGTAAGAAACAAGGCGTGGCAGGGGGTGGAGGGACCAAGAGACTGCACCGCCAACCCCAGAGCGTCCAAGATGGCGAGCTCACCCACCCCGCTCCAGTGACCAGCCGGCAAAGGAGGAGAGCGAGGAGCGGAAGGCGCTCGGGACTGCAGGCAGGTAGGAAAGAGCAGTACTTGTATTTAAAAAAGCGCGGAGTCCACAGCGCTGGCAGAGGGACTGCCGAGGTTCCGTTTTAAAAATGAAGCTGGATGCAAGCGTTGCTCCCGGAGTCGCGTCGGGAGATCAGGGACGTCAGTCAAGCTGGCCGAAAGGGTCGCCAGGCAACAGATATACCAGCCAGGGGGGGAGGGACCAAGAGACTGCACCGCCAACCCCAGAGCGTCCAAGATGGCGAGCTCACCCACCCCGCTCCAGTGACCAGCCGGCAAAGGAGGAGAGCGAGGAGCGGAAGGCGCTCGGGACTGCAGGCAGGTAGGAAAGAGCAGTACTTGTATTTAAAAAAGCGCGGAGTCCACAGCGCTGGCAGAGGGACTGCTGAGGTTCCGTTTTAAAAATGAAGCTGGATGCAAGCGTTGCTCCCGGAGTCGCGTCGGGAGATCAGGGACGTCAGTCAAGCTGGCCGAAAGGGTCGCCAGGCAACAGATATACCAGCCAGGGGGGGAGGGACCAAGAGACTGCACCGCCAACCCCAGAGCGTCCAAGATGGCGAGCTCACCCACCCCGCTCCAGTGACCAGCCGGCAAAGGAGGAGAGCGAGGAGCGGAAGGCGCTCGGGACTGCAGGCAGGTAGGAAAGAACAGTACTTGTATTTAAAAAAGCGCGGAGTCCACAGCGCTGGCAGAAGGACTCCGCCCACACTATGTACCACCAGTGCAGAAAAGCCATGTGAAGGTATCTCAAGGAGTAGGTGGGAATCACTAATGAGGATAGGGAGAAGTTCCTTCCTGAACATAATACTTTTTATATAGAGAGTTTAGGGAATTTGCAAAAGAAGCTGAAAGACCCCAAAAACAAGATAGTTGCAGAACAGTGGCCACTCTTTTTGCAATGCCAAGAGCAAACCTGTAAATGAAAACATGAATCCTAAGTTGTTGGTATGAAAAATTCCCAGTAGAAGCTGGAGTATCAAATAAGCCGCGTAGGACTTGCAATCCTACTGCTTCCCGTAGCTCTCTATCTCCTCGCCAGAAAACGTATCCACAGGAGAAAGAAACTGAAAGAAATGAAGGGAGGATTTACTAGACATGTTCCCCGTGCTGACAAAGATGAAATGATGAGGCCACCTTTGGTAAAAAAATAAAAGAGGGTTAGGTCTTAATACCACCTCATCGTCAAAATAACTAATGATTGCATCAAACTGTGACCAAAAAGAAAACTTCCAAAGTTAGAACCTTTAAACAGACCGGCTGCAGAGACTCCAATGAATCAACTCAAGGAATATTCAGAACAAAAGGCAGATCTCAAGAAGGAACTGAAGAGTTCACCATTGATTTCTTTAAAAAGAAGCTCTTCAGAAGAGGAGATGCCAGAAATACAGTCACCTCCAATGGCTCTGATAGCTGCCTACTGAATATGTAAGGTAGAAACAGCAAGGCCCAAAAAGATAACCATCTCTGAGAAACTCCAAGATTTCCCCACTCTCACAAGATGGGGGATGAACTTCTCTTGCTACACACCAAGAACAAAAGTTTCTCCAGTGTCTCAAATATAAGTATTTAGCCTCCTTGAATTTTGGCCGGATTGGGCCTCTTCTGAAACAGCAACCCAAGGCTTCTAACTTCTGCATTTAAATTTCCAAACCCCAAGGGACAATCGCAGAAAAGACTCCTCCTGTAGAAGAAGGACTCTTGGGGAAGATGTACATATAGGAAATGTCCACGGCTGCAACAGAGGGAACAAGGGACTGCAACACCTAGCTGAGGCTTCCAAAGGACTTTTATTTTCTTGTCTCTGATTTTGAGAAGAATTTTCACAGCATTGGAAAAGAGGGGGAGCATGGCGGCCTCCTTGGGGCACTGGATGCTCATAGAACCTCCTGCCCAAGGACAAGCCTGAAGAGAGTTGAAATTTCTCAGCTCTCCCCTGGAACGCAAACAGATCTAGCCATGGTATCCAAATCTCATCTTAATTTTCAGAAACAGAAGCGAGCAAAGACACATGCTCAATGAAGTCAGGAACCCATAACTCAATATGTTTGCATGGCCATTCTCCGTCCCCGGGAGATATACTGCCACTAGAAAGAGATGTTGCTAGAGGTCCCTTTCAATTCCATCAAATGGGATAGAATGGGAACCAATGAACTGCCCAAGTGATTCATGTATGATCTTGTGACCTGCTTGTCCAGATCTGCACTGCATGATAGCAGAGAAGAGAATTAATGGATAACGGCCTTGTAAACAGCAGCTTCTTTTGTTCTCTGTTCGACCAGTGAATCTGGGCCGACAGATCTTCTAATGTGGCCTCTCATACACTAAATCTGTTGTCAGAACTAGGGGAAGAGAGGGTGACAAAGGGATAAACATGGCCAGATGGGAAGGATTCAGCCAGCTTTGCTGTCTCATAGGCAAAGACTGAGAGATTCTATTGTCATACTGTCATAGTACTTTGACTTTGGATTTCAATAGGACAGTATATGGTTCACTAGAGGACAGAGGTGCAGGCGTGCCTCAGTATTCATGGAGAAAGGATCTCAGTATGGCATTTCCGGGACTACGGAAACTGGTAGGGACAATACGGGACCGTCCATGGAAAGAAATACTCCATACTGAGGTCTTCTCTCTATGAGAACTAGCTCCTTCAAATAGGGGTAACTTGAGACTTCTAAATACACACAGGTTCTTTGCAGCGTGACACCATGTTTGGGCCACTAATTACGGCACACCAGTATTTCCTGGCTTAGATACAGCTCAACATGGAGATTAGCATTAGTATATTGGTCCTGACTAATTGCCTCTGAACCAGTTAGGGACAATTCTTGACAAGAAACATGTAGATCCAAATTAGATCTCATGGAACATTATTTCCCAGAGATCACCAATGTTTTTATCTTTAACAAAGGCCTCCATTGATTAAAAAAGCATTTGGGGGGTTCTTTAATTAATTATATATTCCACTTCACTCTCGTCTTTGGCCCATATCCTCTGAATACACATCAAGTGCCAAATTTCGACTCGAAGATTGATTTTGAAAAAGATATCCGGCAAAGAGCCCCATTTAGGGGCCTGTTGGGCTTGCAGTGCCAGCCCGACAAGCAGCACAGCCCAATCATGAAGCAGGCCACCAATTGGTGGTTGAGGGCTTGTGCTCCAAAACACCAACGCTGTGTTTAACCTTCATATGTTCCACTCATCATAATTGAGAGTTTGAACTACCACTCCAGGACTGCACACAAAATATACTTAGACTCATATGACGTTATTCATAGGACTGTGGTGGGCAGTTCTCACTAGAGTCTTCGCATGAAAGGGGCTTGTTGTAGTCATGAAGAGTCCAGACTTCAGGATTTCACCTTTTTCTTGAGGAGGAGCGCACTCTTAAGCCAGCCAAGGTCCAGGAACTGCGGAGGCACCTCTTGGTGATCAGGGGCTGACTCCAGCAGAGGCCAGCAGGGCTCAAGAAGGTCCAGTTGCATTTCCAGGCAGATCCAGGTCCGCTGGGCAGATGCCGGGATGCCTCTGGAGCTTTTTGAGTCCCTGTAGCTCAAACAGTAAGTCAACCAACTGATGATTGGTGTCACTCAGGTTAGTCTGGGATGAAGGTAAGCAGGTCCAGTCTTTCTTTTCAAACAGCAAGGCAGTGCTCAAGCAGCAGGGAATCCTCTGCCAGCAGGGCGCCCCTTCTTCTGTGAAGTCCACAGGTCCAGGAATGTTCTGATGAGTAGCACTGGAGGTACAATACTTATACCTGGTACCAGCGATGTGTGTGGGGGGACACCCTGACCTACCTCCAAATCTGGTTTTGTAAAGTTCATCACTTCTCCTATTATGGCTCCAAACTGTCTGGGATGAAAATAGGCTGGTGTCAGGGTCCTCTGGAGGTAAGCCTTTTAAAGTGTAAGTGGGGCAAGGCACAGCTCTGCCCCAACCATTCTGGATAGATGGCCCATCAATCAATCAATCAGGATTTATAAAGTGCAGCTAATCACCCAATAGAATATCCAGGCTCTTGCAGTGCCCGGAGGCTAATTCTAACAGCCAGGTCTTGAGGACCATTTGGAATTCCGGAAGTCAGGTGATGGTCCAGAGGTGTGAGGGGAGGCTGCTCCAGGTCTTTGCTGTGATGTGGGAGCACTTCTGCTTCGGTAGATGCGGGGAGTATGTACAAGTGAAAGGGAGGTGGAGTGTAGTCTTGTCAATGATTGATGAACGTTTAGGCAGTGGGTAATGTTGGTGAGTCCTTGGTTGTGTACAGCCTTGTGTGTGTGGGTCAGAAGCTTGAATTGGCATCTCTTCTGTACGGGGAGCCAGTGGAGTTTCCTGAGGGGGGTGTAATGTGAGTTTGTCGGGGAAGGCCGAGGTTGAGTCTGGCTGCGGCGTTCTGTATGGACTGAAGTCTCTGTAGAAGATATGCAGCAATTTCTACATAGAGGGCATTGCTGTAGTTCAGTCAGCTGGTGATGAGGGCATGTGTCACGGTGCTTCTCGTGTGTAGAGGTAGCCACTTGAAGATCTAACGTAGCATGGCAAGAGTGAAGAAGCAGATTGAGGAGATGGCGTTGATCTGTGATTTCATGGTGAGCTTGTTATTAATGATGATTTCAAGGTTTCTGGCGTGGTTGGAGGGAGTGGGTGCGGGTCCTAGGTCTGATGGCCACCAGGAGTTGTTCCATGTGTTGCTGCTGTTGCCAAAGATCAGTACTTCTGTCTTGTCTGTGTTCAGCTGCAGGCAGTTGTTCTTCATCCAGTCAGTGATGTTTGTCATGCATCTGTGGAAGTTGGTTCTGGTGGTGGTGGTGGGGTCGTCGGTGAATGAGAAGACGAGTTCTGTGTTGTCTGCGTAGGAAAACATGTTGTATCCTGCCCAAATCCAGTCCACTTTGGGCAACTGTCTGAGAGGAATACACAAACACCAACAGCAGAGACATTCACAGTCATGTGACCCAGGACACTGGCAGAAGACACAAATGGTTAGGACAAGAAAATGCCAACTTTCTAAAAGTGTCATTTTCAGAATTATGACTTAAAATCTGACTGCACCATTAAAGAGGTTTTTAAATTACAATTAATTTGAGTCTAAACAGCATATCTCTATCAACCCCAATCCAAAGTTATCACTTATTACATGTAATAAGGTAACCCAGTGTCAGCCAATGGGAGAGATTGGCCTTACAGGAGTTTAAACGACTTAAGGAGTTTTTTCAATATCAGGACATGTCAAACTTAAACCTACATGTCCTACATTTTAAATACCATGCACCATGACTATGAGCTTAAGAACCTGCCTAAGGGGTGGATTATTAGTAATAATTCACCCCCAAGGCAGACTCTCAAAGAAATGTTTAAGCCTGGCAAAAGGTTTATTTTGTCAGGTCAAAATGGCAGCTCAAAACTGCACTACGGTGGCAGGCCTGAGACACGTTTTAAAGGGCTATTGTGTTGGGTGGCACAATGAGTGCTGCAGGCCCACTAGTAGCGTTTAGTTTAGAGGCCCTGGGTACAGCTAGTCCCACTTTACTTACAAGTAAATTAAAAGTGCCAATTAGGTGTAGTCTAATTCTGCCATGTTTAAAGGAGAGAGCCCGAGCACTTTAACACTGTTTAGCAGTGGTAAAGTGCCCAGAATCCTAATGCCAACAAGAATTCACCAAAACAGAGGCGTGAAGGCAAAATGTTTGTGGAAATACCACACCACGGATGTCAGGTTTAACAGGCTTCTATGAAAATCAGGCTCTGTACTGGCAACAGGTGAGATTTCATTATATTCAAAAGGAATCTGAGATTCTCCTGAGTGTCACAGACCAGCTGAATTGCTTCCACACCCTTAGGAAAAGAAGAAGCACAGATTAACCTGTCATCCATAAGGCAAAATGATTAATCCTTGAGCATGTACATTAGCCACCGGTGGAGCAAGAACTTTTGTGAAAATCCCCAGAATTGAGGCAAGACTAAATGGATGCACTCTGAATTGGAGCTCAGAGATGTTTTAATGCATGGGCAAAGTGGGCTCTGGCTCAGGGCTCCAACCTTTTAGGGGGAGTCAGCACTGTTCTACAGAGTCTTACCCTAATGACCTTGAATATTTCTGAAACAGATTTTTTAAATACTGTTTTCCTTTAATTTATTTTTATTGTAGGTGACATATGAGAGTCCAGTACAGACATTTTGCAGAGAAAAATTGTGCTTATGTTTCATGCAACATCCATAAAAAAGTTTATTTTAGAACAAAACAGGCCCTCACATATGAGAAATGGGAGGGTGTCACAGAGATTATTTTCAGTAATGTTGGTGAGCTGCTGCTGTGTTACAATATTGAAAACACACATAACTATCACTGAATATTAGATATAAACACATTTAGAATTTGGACGCGTGTTCCTGTGCATTGTCAGGGATCTAGCCAAAGACGGCACAAAAGAGCTGAAATTGGATCATAAATTCAAAGCTGTTCCTAACGGAGGCCCCTTAATACGTTAGGCCCAGGCCCCCAAAACCCTTAAGATGTACCTGTTGGAGCTATTGCTCCAAAGACAAGAATGTTAGGTAACTTTGGGAATCATGGTGGATTGGAATGTGTAAATAAGCCTAGAAGATCCAATGATGCTAGACACATTCCTGTAGTCACAACAGGAATATTTCACCGGACGGTGACCAATTTGAAACTGCGATACAGAATGAGTGAATTAACCTTCTTTAAATTCAAAAACTGGAGGGAAATCACCTGAAGACTTTGACACCGGAAACAGCATCCCTGGCCTTTTTCCTCCTCCGGAACTTGATTTACTGCTCTCTTGTTCAACAAATCCTGCATGCTGTTCTTCAACCTCTGATGAGCTGGGATTGATTAGTCGGAGTACAGATGAAAAAGGTGTCTGGTGGACTTACAAAGTCTAGGCAGTAACCTTTCTCCACAATTTGTAGAACTCAAGTGTCTGAGATTGAGGTTTGATGCTGTAGACATTGAGAAGCCTCCGCCCACTCTCTTAGAATAATCAGGACTTCTAACTGCCTGGTGCGGCAGAGGCAGAGATTTTAGTTTGCTGACAGAGTTTGCCAGGATGGGAAGCGCCTCAGTCACAAACTCTGCTCACAAAGGCTGACTTGATCCTCGCTAAGTAGGAGCGTTAGGACCAAAGGCTTGGCAAAACCAAATCCTCTGCCCCTTCGTGGGCTGCTGAACTGAGGCAAACAATTTGCGATTGTCTGCTGACTTTTTTACTAGTTCCTCCAGCTGAGGCCCAAACAACTTTCATCTACTGAAGGGAAGTTAACTCAGTGATGCTTGCTGAGAATTTTTCAGTTTACTGAAAATTCACACAACCTCATCCAGGTGAGATATGATGAGATGGTTGACCCTGCTCCAGAGGCTGCCACTCAGCTCATCAAAAGAGGCATCAGACAGGCACCTCACTTGTTGCTCCATCAGGGAAAAGTGAGACGTAGAGTCTTTTCCTTGCTGCATCTTGTCCGCCAAAGCTTGAAATATTTGCAGCAGGGATTGAATAGCACAAGCGGCATAAGTTCTTGCCCCTGGGGCAAAAATGCATAGTAGATTAGGATCCCTTTAAAAACCCTTTCAATCGTTTTCTCCTTGGCATCCAAAGAGGAAGCATCCTCAGATAATCGTTCACTGTCATCAGTGAATATATCTACACTGACGCGGGAAAGACAACCTGGAATCCTCCCAGTTGATGCCTCTTAGACTTAGGAATCACCCGATTCAAGTGAGAGCAGCCCTCTGATGGCCTTATGCCCTGGGAGAGAATCTAGGGCCAGATGTACAAACATCTGGAATACAGATGTCCTAATCGCTATTATGTATGAATCACTATTAGGAAATAGGTAGTCCTATTGTGTCAATTTTTTTATTCCGGAATAGCGATTCCTAGTAGGTGGTAAATCAACCAACCTCATGAATATTGATAAGGTAGGTCCCAATTTGTGGAACTGCCACCACCACATGCCTGTGACAACTTTTGTTTTTTTTAATGCAGCCTGTTTTCCTTAAAGGAAAATGGGATGTGTTTAAAAAAAGAAAATTAAATGTTTGAGTTTAATTTTTTAAGAGCTGGTGGTGGTCCTTTGGACCACTGCTGGTCTTAAACAAATAGTTTTTTAACATTCTCAAAGAGGAATTAGTCTTGAAGGGACACCTTCCTATTTACAAGCTAATCACTACTTTTAAACAGTGGAAAAGTATTACTGTTTTACGACCGGAAATCGGCCGCAAAACAGTAATACATACATACCGATTTGGTATTTGGCACGGACGCCCTAAACACGCCCCTTTCAAATACTGAATCACAAAAGCAAATTGAGATTCAGTAACGAGTTACAGAT
Source organism: Triturus cristatus (assembly GCF_964204655.1). NCBI lineage: Eukaryota > Metazoa > Chordata > Amphibia > Caudata > Salamandridae > Triturus > Triturus cristatus. Next base: position 1,207,697,665 of record NC_140592.1, on the reverse strand, counting down.
TCACATTTTGCCTTTCATACATTTGATAAAAGCATTTTTGCGGTTATAAAGGACCCGATTCTGCAAATCAGACCGTTTTGGGCTGCAAAAATACTTTGTTCATCTGCCCCAAGTTCCACATGACTGTACTGAGAAAAAAATAAATTCTCCTCCTCTTGCCCCACTGGTCCTGGAAGTGACAGGTTCTTGCTCAAGTTCTTGACCACTTGTGTGAAAGCTCAGTCCTCCTGACCATATCTTTCTCTCTGATCAGCCTTCTCCTCAGAAGGCTCAATGTGCTAGTCCAGCTCTTTTACAGGGTGGGATCCACCCTAGAAATCTTAGTGGAAGGTCATTTTCCTAGCAAAAAAGCAGCTTCCACTACTTTATTGATCATGGACTGGAGCAGCTCCATACGCGGCTGGAAATACTGCTCAGCAGTTCTTAAATTATGGGGAGCTTCTTCCCCAGATAAGTCAGAGGGCAAATGTCTTGTTGTGCTGGAGCAGTTTCTCTGCTCCCTGCTAATGGCCCTTGGTGGGATCTGAACCCTTGTACTGCAGGTATCTGTAAGACCACATATCCCCATAGTGAGCTATGACCTAGGTGCCCTCTGACCCAACTGGTAACCAGGGTTTTACATTTATTGAGCGATTTTAGACACTGCACACACCTCCTGACAAATAGCCTGCTCCTTCTGAGGTTGTTAAATGAAAGGCCATTGAATTGGGTAATAGTAACACCAGTAATTTACAGTGCCTAGAAGCGGTACAAGTGCTTTAAGAAGCGCTACATAAAACATAAAATTAATAGTCGCATTTTCAATTCGGCTCAGATGCACAATTGCATACGTTGGGCTTACAGAGGCATTAAATTGCATAATGCACATAGACATCCCCACTACAGTGATGATATTAACCAGCGATGGTTGCAGGGCTCGCCACAGAGTTTCGCAGAATAAATTAATTTTTATGGCCTCTACTTGCGCCGGGCTTCAGACTTCAAGGGCACCATTTTAGTCATTTTCGTTTTCTACAGAAGGCACACTCTCTGAAACAGCCAGAAAGGGGAGATTGTTAAGTCTTATTTCATACAAAACAAAGGCGCCCTCTCCCTAGTTGGGAGAAAAACCCAGAAGGACAAAGCGCATCAGATTCAAGAAGCACATTTTTAATTGCTGGGAACAGAGAAGGACAGCTCTGAAACATGTCCCGTGCTTTAATGATAAAATATGCGTAATTAATGTTAAAGCCGGTCCGGTGCCTCTCAAATGGAAACTCGCTGAATAAAATGTATGCCCCGATTGCCAATGGCACGCGCATATGATTAAGCAGGCCATGTTCTATGCATGAGTTCAGCATCCGGGCTGGGTTTAGCATTCAGCGCAGAAGACGGTGTGAAGGCGAGCGCGCGCCGCTTCGTTCTCTTCGGGGCCTTGGAGAGTCCTAACTACCGGCAGGGTTCCTCAACGCTCACCACTGACAAGTGCGGTTATGTGAATTGAGATGAGTCGTGGGGAGGACGTGGTATAGGCTAGGGATCAGCGGCAGATAACGGGTCTCACTGGGCTCAAGAATGGGCGGTCATAAAGGAATGTTTAGTTCTGTATATGGAAGGATAAGTCTTTTTAATGTAAAGAACGCATTCCTTGTGGTAAATATATTTGGATATCTTTACTCAGTTATGGTCGGCCTTAAAGAGCCGGCCAGCAAATAGTAAAAGGAGTGATTGAAAAAGCTCGAGGCCATTGTCACAGGTTGTCATCTTTATATTTTAGAAAGAAAATCAGCCTGTGTGAACTTGCATTTGTCGCATTACACAAGCGATGGACACATCTATCTACACAAGCAAGTGATGGAATGCCAGCTTCAGGGGAAGCAGGAGTGAAATCACACATGCTTTGACCTCACATGACATCAAATAATTGACACCTTGTCCCAAACGCATACAGCATCCTCCTTACTCCCAAGGGTTGGTAGGTCAGTGAGTGTAAACGTCCGAAAGTAAACAAAGAGTCCTCTTTAGTTTCTGTCGTCTCAGCTATCTTGTCAGGTCTTCAGCTGACAGAAGGAACAGGGATTATATGCGTCATCGCAACATTTAAAACACCACTTAGGGGCCGATTGCGATTTCGGGAGGGAACTTTCAGTTCTGCCCACCCGATTACGATGCGACTGAACACTGTTCAGTCGTATTCCGATTGTTTCGTATGGTAGATTGTATTCCGCCCGACAACCGGCTGTAATAGACTCCTATGGGGAGATGTTGTGTGTGTGTAAAACCGTACACCCTGTCGCAGGCACCCGATGGTCCCTGCCACACATTGCAGGGTTTTACAGGGGGTCCCTTAGGTACCCCCTCAGCCCCTAACCGAAGGCCACAGGATGAAGAGGGGGCTGCTAGGGCCTCCCACAGTCACTTTCCGACAGCCTTTTCATGTCGGACAGGCCAACACAAAACAAGGCTGTTGGAAATCGACATCTCAATCTCGAGGTCGGAAAAGCTGTCCATTGGTGTGTACGATGCGGTTCCGACCAACACAAATCCTCCGAGAGCCGGTCGGAACCAATTAGGAATGACCGCACAGTTTACCTGCCGACCACGAACAACGTAATCGGTCAGGCGGATTGTAAACCGACTGAGTCGGTCGGAAGTGCTCCGACACGGTTGAGGAGAATCCGACTGCCAGGAGGAGGCTTTCCGCATAACATCGTAATCGGCCCCAAAGTCTGCTACACTCCACATGCCATCCCCTCAATACAGTTATAAACTACAGGGGCCACCATTCTGTCCAGGGCCAATGAATATCTTAGATATGGGAGACACAGTGATCCCTGATCACTTCTGCAGGGGGCCTCTTCATCTTGTTTTACTCCACTGTGTGGCAGCTGTCCCATCAAACACTATAGGGAGGGACTTCCAAGTCAGACTGATTTACTTCCAGAGCAGAGTAGTCAGACTCAACACAGAAAGGGAGTTGCTCATCCACCTTTGCCTGGCAATGCTTCGTGAATTGCTCTAGGCTTCTCACTCCTATGAGTTTGTCACCGGGCTCTGTGTCCCTGCACCTTGGATGTTCCCCATCACTTTTGTGTCTCTCATCTGTAGGTTTCCAGTTAATAAGCTCTGTTTGCTATGCTCTTATTCCTTTCTCTTTGTATTTTCCTGACCCCTCCTCAGTTTCTGAACATAAAGACTCATCCCCCACACCGATTTCCAGGGTTCCATTCCTGTATCCTGGTAGGTTTTGGAACTCGTCACAGCACACCATCACTCCAAGACTGGTGAGTGATTCCGAAATAATATCCGGCCAGAATGAATGTCCACCATTTTGTTTTCTCAAAGCCTAAAACTCATTGTTTCTGTGTGTGTAAAGTATTTGTAGAACTTGTATCCTGCCATCTACTTACTATACAAAGCAGAGCGCAGAACTGACTACAGAGGAAAGCAACTGTCTCTGCCACTCTCCCATTGTCCGTTCTGCTATTGTCTCCAAACTCTGTCACTAAAGTATTATCATTTGACTCTGGGTGGAGTTACATGCTGACTGTATTACTGACAGGGACCCCTTGTAATTTCATAGCTATGACCGCTGACGGGTAGCAAGGAAAGTGTGAGAGGTAGCCTCTTGAGCCACTGGCTAGCTCTAATTGACACCCATGGTCTGGCATTCTCTATAACTCTTTCTCCATACATTTATTTGACGTATGTTATTTGTCTTTGTTCATTTATTTTGTATCTGATTTGAATTACTTGATTACTGACATATATGTGCTATATCCATGGTGTATATGACTATTTTTTGATTTGTCTTGTGAAAATGTTCTTATACTGAATGTTTCTTTATGACAGTGGTAAGCTCATTTATGACTAAATATAACAGAATAATTCAAAAGTCTCTTTTTCTCACACATGATTTATGTTCTTTGGTGTGCAATATTGAGGCGTATTTGCACTACACTCTAAATGACTTCCTTAGCAGCCCTAACATCTGCTCTCCCATCTCCCATCAGGGTACATGGTCCTTGTATTATGTTAGAGGTCAAAATAAAGAGATCTAGGACCTGATTTAGAGGTTGGTGGAAGGAGTAAAGGCTGTCAGGGTAGGAGAGGAGCTTACGTCTGTCACCCTGCCTTTACTCCGCTTGCCAAATTTAATGTTTACCGTCCACCCTTCTGTGAACTCTGCAGCTGTGGAAATTTCTCTATTAGGGCTCTGGGGCTCTGCCCCACTGAAATTCCTGCAAGTTTATGTGAAAAAATATTGAATAGATGTCATTCAGTCCGGGCTGCCTGGTCACGGCTGCCTGCCCAGCCTTGCTCCGAAGCAGGAGACAGAAGCCAGGCAGTAAATCAACTTTTTGCAATGTGGCACACGGCCTACATTTCTAAAGCCCATAATTTGCCATTGTAGTCTATGGTGGTATCAACTGAAGGCCAATGATGCTGTTAGTGTCACAGTTTCGGTCGTCAGAGTCTGCATCCCTGTGTGAGGCCAGATGACCGTCACTCACAGGTATAGATCCCACTCTCTTCCATTCGTCACTCGGTAGGACTGGATGCAAGTACATGTGATTTGGAGCCTTGTCCTCTGTAATGGCAAGTACTTTGTCCTGAGACCCCTAGTCACGTTAACCTCCCCCACTATGACTCCCTAGGCCCTGGCTGCAGGCCGCTGGCCCTTTTAGAAGTGGAGCTGTTGTATTTGCTCACCAGCAAAATTGATCAAAAAGACGAGCTGGGTTTTTGTTCCCTTTCAAAGTTGATCCAAATATCTGAGTCACACGCAAAGGGAGAAATATGTGCTTATAGTAAAGACAGTTACATCCTGTTTGACGTTAAAACTGGCCCTATCGCCATGCCCTTAACATTAATTCCAAATACATGGATTGATTTACTAATAATGAATGTTAAAAACTTTAAGGTAATGCATGTCAGCGATTTAGCCCCTCTTGTATTTCATGTTTTACTTAATCTTGTATTCCCCAAGGATGTTAGCTATTTAAAGTGTTGTGTTTCTGTACTTTTTTAATTCATTTTATTACTCTTGTATTGTGCATACTTTGAGTTGTGTCAGATGTTTATGAGGGGCTTTGGTTGAGAGCTCTTGCACTGAAGCTAATGACAAAGCAAAGTGCCTGTCAGTGGGTTGGCCTCTTTGCAGAGCACACAGAACAATGGTCATGTCTTCCAGTTGCAATTAAAAGTATATGTATATATTTGTGAAGAGGGTACACAGATATCTACATATTTACAAGACAAAAGTAAAAGAAAATAAAGTGCTTAAATGTGAGTGAGTGCAGCTTATGTTTGGGGGTTGTGTAGTGAGGGGGATGCCAGAAAGTGCATTTGGGGGAGTGTGGAAAGAGGGTGGTGAGGAAGAAAGAGATGAGATGATGCTAAAGATGTGCAGTTGGATGAGATGTGCAGAGAAAAAGAGGATACATAACTAACATAAAGCACACAGAACTGAAGGCCTATTCTCCTCCCACAGGCCTCAATAATATTTCATTCACAGTCTCACAGTTTCAGAATTGAAACATTTCCAATGTTAAATATTTATAACAAATCATTGTTGTTACTCACTTATCTGAAACTGCTGACAATCATTGACAAAGCCAACAGTACTTGCAGGTTTTAGGTATATTAAGATTAATCCCAATAAAGAGGCACACACAATCAACTGCATGCTCATAAACTGCAGATCAGCCACTAAACATGCAACAGAGCTAGCAGAATCCATCCTCACCCATGACATAGACATAGCCTTCATCACCGAGACGTGGCTAAACCAATGCTCAACACCAATCATGGACACTCTCGTGCCACCAGGCTTTGTAATCATCACCAAAGATCGAAAAGACCAACAAGGCAGAGGTATAGCAATCATTCATAACGACATATATCTGTGACAGAAATTTACACCTCTAACTATAACACCTGTGAATGCCTTTCCGCCAACATCAACACAAGCGACAACAAGACATTCCAGTGCCATCTCCTCTACCATCCCCCGGGAAACACCACCGCATTCACCGAACATCTGTACGACCTGATTACTTATTGCTCACTCATTGACGCCAACAACCTAATTCTGGGAGACCTGAACCTACACTGGAATGAAAACAACAACTCAGTAATCCACAACCTAAATGAGCTGCTACACAGCAACAACCTTACTCAGCACTGTTCAGAAGTTACCAATAACAAAGGAGCGATCCTTGATGCCATTATCTCCCAACAGGACATTATCTCAATCGATCATATCCTACCCGTTGACTGGTCTGACCACCACCTTATCCTATCCCGCTACCCCAGGTCAAGCCTCCAAAGACCTGTGCGACAACTTCGCCAACTTCTTCAAAGACAAAATCACCAAGATTGAGCACTCACTAGACATCAACCCCAACCCCTCATGCACAAACCCACCCCCAGAAACCGAAGCCAACACACTCAAGCACCCCATGAAAGCCTGGAAATCCTTCAACACCATACCCAAAACCGAGATTCTTAAACTGATCGCCACATCCAAACCCGCATCTCACGCACTAGATCCTATACCCATCCAATTGACAAAAAAAGCTGAAACTCTCCATAGCTCCATTCTGGTGCAAGATTATAAACAGCTCCTTGAGAACCAGCGTCATACCTGACTGCCTCAAAGTCGGCCAAGTCACACCACTCCCGAAAAAACCAGGCCTTGACACTAACGATCTGAACAACTTCAGACCCGTTTCCAATCTCCCCCTCCTTGCCAAAATCCTTGAAAAGAGCGTTCTTCTTCATCTGACTCAGCACATGGACAGCATCAACCGTCTAGATCCCCACCAATTGAGATTCAGAAAAGGCTGTAGCACCAAGACTGCGATCCTTAACATTGTGGATGACATTCACAAGTCTCTAGATACTGACAAATGCTGCCTGCTCACCCTCCTGGACTTATCGGCAGCCTTTGACACGGTGGATCACAATCTACTCATCAAGGCTCTTCAAGACAGGGTAGGTGCAGATGAGGTGGTCATACAATGGTTCTCCTCCTTCTTACACAACCGCTCCCAAAGGATAAAAATCAAAACCTTCACGTCCGACTCACACTCCGTCAACAGATGCGTGCCCCAAGGATCAGTGTTCCCCACTCAACTGTTCAACATTTATATGGAACCCCTCACCTCCCTACTCAAAAAAGCCAACATTACCTTCCACCTCTATGCAGGCGACTCCCAGATCTATCTGGAAACCTCCTCCGTTGAAGATATTAAGAGACAAAATAACACTCTCAAAGAAGTCCAACATTGGCCATCCATAAACCACCTCAAACTCAACCAAGACAAAACCAAAATCCTCCTCATCTCCAACAAAGAATAAAACCCCCAAATCATGGAATGGCTTAAAGCAATTGATGCTCTTGATAGAGATCAGGGTATCTAAAATATGCCCACTACCACGGATAGAGTAATCACACAGTTACACGCACATACATTCATCATACGCTAGGGCCCATTTCACTAACATACGCTCAAATACTCTACCAGCAATAAACCTGTGGAAAGAAAACACCTAAACACCCTGCATCGATATCAGGTCGATCAGATCTGGTTTTGTGACTGTCCTAATCAATAACATAATCTACACAATATATACAATAATGATCAAAAATATAAACCCAATAATTGACAAGAAAGAAAGTTCAACACCATGTTTAAAATTATATTGCTTTATCTAAATTAGTCAAAGTAAAATCAATCAGAATAAATCATTTCTCATAGTTACCTATTCTAACTAAGTGTCAGAACGGGTCAGGACAAGTCTCTCGGTAAAGTCTCTCAAGACGAAGTCCTCAGCATCGATCCTCAGCAACGCAGATTCACGCGGCAAAGGCAAAATGGCAAGTGGCAAAGCCCTCCCTAGGCTAACATTTTTTATAGTAAAAATTACAATGGAAACACACATAAAGTTTGCAAAATACACTGAATCACTGAGCAGAGCGAGAAGGAAGAAATGTAACATTGCTACATCTGAAAATCTCCGCTCAGGAAAAGCCACAAGACGGAAACTACGGAACAGGAACCAAGAAACTATTAAAGTATCCGATTTGTTAACTTCCCTCGGCAGCCGAACCACAGTTCATTGTTCATTTCTAAAACTTCTTTGTCTCCCAAGGCTACCCATAATGTTCCATTTCTTTTTGGAGATCTTCCAAAACTGCTGCGTCCTCATGGAAATTTTCATTCAAGGACCATGGTCAGCCAACTTCAGGACCATTTCCAGCAGGGGTCTCCCTCGTCACGTCTTTCATTTTACAAATCACGGGCAGGCTTCAAAATTCAGCCATCTTAACACAGGCCTCCATAGGCCACAATAGACCATCTTAATTAAAGAGACAAAATAAACGTTACTACAGCATAATGATTAAACAGTGTTAACCCCACTAATACCCTTATGTGTATGTATTTATCTAGCTTTTGCAACATAAAAAAGCATTAATTCAAACAGCGTTTTGTGCTCAAAATAAACAGCACACAGCAACGTTTAAACATGAAAACTTGCACGTTATTTTTTAGAAAACAGAAACAGCACACACATGCTAACCCTCGTGTAACTTTCTCTTATGTTAAGACAAACGGATTGATTAATAAAAACATACTTGCACAAGACAAATAATTAATTTGTTATTTATTAATAATTAATAAAACGCATAGACATACTAGAGCTTCAAAAGCCCCTGAATTTTCTAAATGAAAACTCTGCTCCAGCAATCCCCCCTTTGGTGATTTTATCACCAAATAAACCCAAAAAAAAAAAATTTGTGAAAATTTAGTCCCATTTTAGGAGAAATCAGAAATGTCTTTTCCCCTTTACACAACATTAAACACCAGTCACTCTTTCATCATCCCTTTTTGTCTCTAAATAAACACTCTCCCTCAATTCTTCTAATTCAATCTCTTGAGGTTCTCTCTTCAACTTCTTGTTTTTCTTTTCCTTATTCAATTTCTTTCTCCCTCCCCTGTTTTTACAACACACACACACCAATCTTATTATTAATAAAGCCACAATTATACAAGACAAGGGAAACAATATTCTACCTATAATAGTACTACCTATCTTTGCAATAAAGTCTTTAACAACTATCATTTTATTAGCTATTTTAGTCCACAAACTCCCAGCTTCAAGTGGTACTAATTCTTCATGCAAATCAGTAATATTTCTGATATAGACCTTCAGGTCCTTACTTTCGTCAGGAATGTAAGTACAACAATGTTGAACTTTCAATATTCCACAGACTCCACCCTCCTTGGCCAATAGAATATCAAGGGCAAGTCGATTTTGCATAGACATGGCACGTACGGCACTTAATTCCGTATTCACCAAAAGAAACCCTCCTGCGGTATTTGTCGATAAGCGATCAACCACTGTGGACAGTTTTCGAATTCCATAAGCATTTAAAGAAATTCCCACTGCTGGAATCAAAACCCCAAAAATATCACCCACAATTTCAGACCAAGTTTCTCTCTTAAAACGTGTTAATAAGGTAATATCTTCTACATCTCTTATTTTATCTGTATGAAAAATCTTAGGAAAAACCAGGCCCACATAACATGTGCCATACCAATGGTCAGGCAACTTGTAATAAGCCTTGTTCCCACAAACATAGTACACTCCTGGAAAAATTGTATCTTCTCCACCTCTAAAACCCCAACCTATCGCAACGAAGTATGTATCATGGCACTCACTAGTCCCCACAAAATATGTATCATATTGGGATTTCCTTCTCGTAATACAAAGTTTACCCTTCTGTGGTGCATCTAGAGCTAAAGTTGGACTAGCCCCATTTCTCAACTCTTTTCCCATCTCAATGTCCCAAATTGTCTCACTCACTTCATATTTTCCCCCTTTCTCATGCATGTTCACTCTCCTTTCCTCTACCATATCCAGGAAAGCTTTCTCCTCTTCTTTCAAACTGCAAGTTAAATTATTCTTAAAAATGTAATCTAATGTTAATCCTTTTTCTTCAATAAAAATCTCACCAAAAGTGTTAGCTTCTTTAGCTGGATTCAGCTCTTTGTTCATTGGCAAGTGCCCAAAAATACTATCTCTGTTAGACATCTTATAATCTATTTTCCCTAACAAATAAAAAACACTACTTAAAATACTACAAGAAATACCATATGTAGCTGGTAAATGGTGATAAGTAACACCCTCTGAAACGGATGCAGGTAATTGCATACAGACGTAGCAATCCCTCACTTCCATTGTCTTCACATATTCATATAACAATTTCGAAAAAACATTACTAGAAAAATTATTAATTGACCTATCTTTGTGTATGTAACTACTACTTCTAATTGGAACTACCTTTTGTGAATTCTTCTCTACATTTGTCACATTTTCTATATGCATTCCAAACTCTACTTTAAAAGTAACTAGTAAAACTAAAACACCCCATAGAAGCATTAATAATCCAGTACAACAGCAGCACATTCTACACCACCTCTTAAAGAAGGCACATCTATTTCTATTATCCTCTATGTTAGCCATTTTAGTTTAGCCTCTACTACTCCACTACTGTTTGAACTTCTTCAATTCTTCAGCAATCCTTCAGCTTTCAGTTTATCCAAATGATCTCCTCGTTCACTAGATCCAAGTGAATCCTTCTTTCACTCAGTTTGGATACTTGTCATTCTTCACTTCAATTTCTTCAACATCAAATTGTATCAGATCTCCAACATCAAAATCCTCAGTACTCGACTCTTCTCCAATGTCAGTCAAGAGTACTTTCAGAATTTCACCAGTATCTTCCTCAACCACTTCTCTCAAGACCACTTCCGGATTATCTCGAGTCACTGTTTCTTCTTTTCCTCCTTCAGACAGTGCCACATAAGACCATTCCGGTGATCTGTACTTTTGGTTGGGTCTTCTTACTCTTTTTATTTCCACTGGTTCATTTGACTCCTTTGATTCTTCTCCTTCAGCTTTTGAACTTTGACTCGAAACTTCATTCACTTGTTCAGCTTTCGATGAATTTGCTCTTATTACTTTGTATCTCAGCCTCTTAACTCTGTTGTTAGGCCAACGGTCTCCTCTTAACACCTTCTTTGGCTTTATTTCTTTATTACTTCTTTCTCCAATCCAAGTTCTCTTTCTCAGAACTCGACCCTCTGTTTGTTCATCTTCATCATCTGTTTCAAGTGCCTCTTGTTTCCGTTTTCCAGCAGCTTTCTTCTTCTCCACAGATTTTTTCACCACTGTTTGAGACTTCCCTACTCCTGTCCCTCCTCGGGTCTCCGACACGCAATCTTCTTGCTGTCTACTTGTCCCTTCACCTAGCTCCTCATGAATGTTCCCTACACCTCCTCGGGGGTCTTCCACAATCTGTCCCTCTCTATCTTCTTCTGACCCTACTTCTTCAAGTATAATCTCAAGTGGTTCTTCAATCTCCTCCTCTTCTGATTCAGAAGTAGTCTCTGTGTGATTTCTCTTTTCTTTTCTTTTTCCTTCACTGCTGTTTGAAACTTCAGGCTCTCTTACAGAATCTGATCTTCTTTCTGATACTCGCAGTGATTCTCTTGAAGCTCTCTCTGCTTCTTTTCTCACTGATTCCGTATCTTCAGTATCTTCACCATCACTGGAATCTGACTCTTCAAAATACTCTTTACCAGTCCCTTCTTTTGGGTTTGGAACTCTCAGAGTATGACTTGCATGTACCCAGTGCTTCACTCCAGCACACTTTACTGCAGTCGTCGTAGTCAGAATAACTTGTCTCGGCCTTCCCCACCTTGGAATCAAGCAATTTCTTCTTCTGTGCACATTAATCCTCACCCAGTCTCCTGGACTCAGATCATGGGCTTGCTTCTTCTCAAGTGTGGTAGCTTCTTCTCCAACCTGGTGAAACACAGAATGAACTGCGTCAGCCAGGCCTTTACAGTAATCCAAAATCATGTCATCAGTTATTGTCACCAACTTATTGACAGGCACGAATGCATGGCGCATAGCACGTCCCATGATTATCTCGTGCGGACTCAAACCAGTAGTTCTATCTGGAGTAGATCTCATTGTCATCAGAACTAAAGGCAAAACATCTGGCCATTTCATGCCAGTGGCTAAGCACATCTTTCCAATCCTATTCTTGATTGTGCCATTAATCTGCTCAACCACACCAGAAGCCTCTGGTCGGTATGCACAATGTAGCTTCTGCTGTATTTTCAATGCTTCACAAATCAAACCCATGAGCTCATTTTGAAAGTGTCTACCTCTATCAGACTCAACTGTTACTGGAAACCCGTACCTAGGAATCAACTCCCTCAACAGTAATTCTGCCACTGTTAATCCATCATTTCTTCTAGTCGGGTAAGCTTCCACCCACCTTGAAAACAAACAGACTACCACTAGAACATACCTCAGTCTGTTCACTTGGGGCATTTCAATGAAATCAATCTGCATTCTTGTAAAAGGACCTCCTTCTCTGCCTATTGTTCCCAGACTCACCACTGTCTTTTTCCCAGTGTTAAATTGCTGACAAACTAAACACCTCTGACAGATGCTCTCTGCAATTGTCCTGAACTTTGCATTGTACCAAGTTTGTTTAAACGACCTAACCATCGCGTCTCTCCCCAAATGTCCCTGGCCATGATACATCCTTGCCATTGACGACAAGATTGAGTTGGGCATCACTGGTCTGCCATCTCTGTAGACCCAAACATGGTCTGTTTCTCTTGGAGCACATCCTGCCTTAATCCAATCTTGTTTCTCTTCCTCTCCTGCCTCATCTTGTAACTGCTTCACTTCATCCCAGGTCTCTAGGACATTAGTAAACATCACAGAAAGAAAAGACATTTCCCCTTCTCTGTCCCTATTAATGGACTGATTTGTCTTGGCGCAATATTGCGCAACATCAATGGCGTACCTGTTTCCAATCGTTATGAAATCCTCCCCCTGACCATGGGCAGCACACTTTACAACTGCTAACTCCTTAGGCAGCTGTATCGCCTCAAGCAATTTTCCAATCATTTCAGCATTCTTTATTGGAGTTCCACTCGATGTCAAGAAACCTCTTTGTAGCCAAAGTTGGCCAAAATCATGCACCACTCCAAATCCATATTGACTATCAGTCAACACAGTTGTCCTCAAATCTTTCCCAATTTCGCAAGCTTTTGTCAATGCTATCAATTCAGCAACTTGCGCAGATTTCACTCCTTTCAATGGTGATGCTTCCATGACCTCTGAAACTTTGCACACCGCATATGCTGCACATAGCACACCATCATCATTCCTCAAACATGATCCATCCACAAACAACACATGGTCATTTTCAGGTAAGGGAATATCCCTTATGTCTGGTCTCGGTTTCGTACAGTACTCAAGCACATCCAAACAGTCATGATCATCTTCCATCTTTATACCCACATTTTCAATATCCGGCAAAAGTGTCGCTGGATTCACATTCACACATCTCTCAAGAGTCACATTTGATGCTCCCAGAATCACTTTTTCATACTTAGTCAACCGACTATGTGACATGTACTGAGTTCTGCTTCTTGTCAAAAGAATTGCCACATTGTGAGGTACGAATACCCTTACAGGATATCCCATTATAATTCCCTCACTCTGTTCCAGGCTTCTGCATGTTGCAGCCACAGATTTCAGACAACCTGGTAAACCCACAGCTACAGGGTCAAGTGTCGATGAGAAGTACGCGATAGGCCTTCTCAATTGTCCATGTTTCTGGATTAACACTGAAAGTGCACATCCATTTCTCTCACTGCAGTACAGCTCGAATTCTTTTTCATAGTCAGGCATACCCAAAGCGGGAGCCTCACACATTTTACTTTTAAGCTCTTCAAATGCTGCCATTTGTTCTGCATCCAGATCCAATGGATCTGTCATTTCACTTTTTGTCAATTTAATCGGTGGCTTTGCTATCAGAGAAAAATTAATTATCCACTGACGACAATAACCCACCATACCCAGGAACATTCTCACTTCTCTCTGGGTCTTTGGAGCTTTCATTTCTCTGATTATTTTGATCCTGTCAGTAGTCACTTTTCTCAGACCCTTTTCAATATTGTGTCCAAGATAATGAACCTCTTTCTTGCAAAATTGCAATTTGGCTGGAGATACCTTTAACCCTCCATCTGCCAGATGATTCAGTAAAGCTATGGTATCCACTTCACAAGCTTCACGTGTCTTTGATGCCACCAATAGGTCATCAATATATTGTACTAGCACTGAACTCTCAGGCATGATCAGACTTTCCAACGATCTTTTCAATAACTGATTGAATATCGAAGGACTCTCCGTATACCCCTGTGGGATACGACACCAGGCTAAAATACGCTGGCCAAACCTAAATGCAAAAATCGGCTGGCTGTCATGATGCAATGGAATTGAAAAGAACGCATGACACAAATCAATTACTGTATACCACTCAGCATCATGTGGAATTTGATACAGAATCACTGATGGATTTGGCACAATAGGACAACATGCCACCACAATTTGATTAACTTTTCTCAAATCCTGAACGACCTTAATTTACCATTAGGCTTTTTCAGTCCCATTATCGGTGAATTACACGGACTACTCAGTAGTTCTCTTAGAACTCCTTGCTGAATCATTTTCTCAATTATAGGAGTTATCCCTTCAATTATTTCTGGTGTCATTTTGTATTGAGGAATGTTAGGATATGTAATTCCCTCTTTCACTGCAATTTTCACTGGATCTACATTATTCATCAATCCCACATCCTCTCCAGTAAAATCCCAAACTGCTCTTTTCACTGTATCTCTCAGCTCTTGAGGCAAATCCTCCGGATTAAACACAGCAAATGCACCAATTAACTCACTTTCTCTATTTTCTAGAGTCATTCGGTAGAAAACATCATCATCTGGTGTCTCACAAGCTATTCCATCTGGTGTACAAAAAATTGTGCAGTTCATCTTACACAATAGGTCCCTACCTAACAGGTTCACTGGACTCGTGTCACAGACAATAAATCTGTGCATGTCTGAAAATTTCCCTATCTGTACTCTTACAGGTTCAGTAAGACGTGTTCTGATTTGTGTATTGGCTACACCAACTACTTGGATTGCTTCATCCGAGAGAGGAAGATTTCTAACATCTGTTGACCTGACAGTTGATCTTGTCGCACCTGTGTCTACCAAAAAAGTAACACTCTCCTCATTTATTTTCCCATCCACAAATGGTCCTGCCTGGTCTATTTCTAGAGTTGCACCAAGTATGCACTCTTCCTCCTCTCTTCGGCACCGTCAATAATCACCTTCAGACTCACTCCCTTCACTCTTTAACAAGTACTGCTGTACCTTGTTAGAACGTCTTGGTTTGTTTACCTGATCATCATTGTAGAATCCTGAATCCTGATTATACTTTTGTACCCCTCTATTCTGCGGCAAGGGCGGTTTTGGCTCTTGACTCTGCTGTCTCACAACTTTCTGTTGTTGCTGTTGTTGATTATTTCCTTCGTTCTGGTTCTGCACCTGTTGATTTAAAGGTTTACTCTCATTACTCACTAATGGTGGATTAGGACATTCAGATCTCCAATGTCCCAGTTGGCCACAGTTGTGACAAGGGAACTTTTTCTTCGCTTCCTCAAGACTTCCTTTTCTTTTTCCTGCATATCTGGGTCTATTTCCTGCATTATTTCCTGGATTATTTGCCTGCTCTACTAACTGTGCTTCCTGTCTTTCTGCAACCTTCACTTGTGCCCACATTGCTTTCTCTTTCAGCTTTCTTTGTTTTGCTTCAATTTCATCACTGAAGTATTTTGCATGTCTCAGAATCTCATCTACTTTTTTACTCTGCCAATCCACTGTGTGTTCACGAATTCTCTCACCAATTTCAGGTCTAAGGCCATATACAAATCTGTATACAAAGTGACTCAAATCTTTGTCACCCAGGTGTTCATCTCCACTGAATTGTTTAAATGCCAGTATCAGCCTCTCGTAAAAAGCATGAACTGATTCTTTTGCTTCCTGTTGTGTTCGATCTATCTTAACCCAGTCTGTCTCTTTTGGAGGAACTTTACTCTTCAGGTATACCATCACCTGATCATATTTCCTCATTACCTCTGGATCTGGTGCCCCTGTCCTTGAGTCTCTTGGATATTCCTCAGTAGGCCAACTCACAACTATTTTACACTCAGTCCACAAGTCTGCTGGAACAATTATATCAAACAGACTATTCAGGTCAACCCACAGCACTTTTGACAATTTCACAAACCTATCTACCTGCCTATACCACTCGACGGGCTTTTCTCTCAATCGAGGGAAATCATTCGTAAATGATAAAATATCCTGTCTGGTCCATGGAACATGTACATATCCTCCTCCAGGTATTTCTCTCATAGGATAATTATCCACTGGTTTCTCCTTTTCTCTCACCGGAATTGCTGAATAAGTTGTTCTATCTTCAGATTCCTCTCTTTTCTTATACCACCTATCCTTCCACTTTTCTACATCACCCCATCTTCGCAATAATGCCACCATTTCTTTAATCTGTCCTGTTCTACCAGTAGCATTCAAATTTTCAATATCCTTCTCTGTAAAATCCATCCTGTAGGTTTTCTGTAAAGCCTTTACTTTATCAATGTCAACTCCCAGCTCATTTGCTATTGTTCTCAACCTGTCATGTGTATGTCTTGCTCTCCAGGTAATACTTTTACACATAAACAACAGCTCACCATCATGATGACTCTTTAGGATTTCTGTTGGAACTGTTCCTGTCACAAGCTCTTCTAATTCTATACGTAACCTAGCCACATCAATAACTTGTGAATCCTTATCCTTTTTCTGAAGATTCTTCATCCAATCATTCAAATCATCAACTGTTATTTCAGCAGTTTTTCTCACTGGAACCACTCTTTTCTGCGGTTCTAAAATTGGCATCCCTGAACAACTAGGTTCGCTAGCATCCAATAGTTCACTACATGTGTCATGTCTCGTTTGTCTCAGGTCACTTCTTTCTGTTCTTTTATCTGAATCTCCTGAAGGACCAACTGAATTTATCAGATTATTCCCAACATATGGAATCACCAGTCCATTTTCACCTGCTCTCTGTTTGTCAAACACAGGCATAACCGGACCTATAGTTACAGGCACCGTAACAGCTTCCAGATTCTTCGTTAACTCCCTAATTTTCTCAGTCAGTTCTGTTGTCGTTTTTGCTAATTTTCTGGCATTTTCCTCACTACTTCGATTCTCTCTCTCCCTGAAAGAACTACTACTTCTTGATTCAGGTGTCACTTTTTCTTTCTCAATAATACAGACTGTATCTCTTATCGGAGAAACAACTGGTGTACTCTCTTCTGGTTCTGGTCTATATGGAGGTGGTCTCTTGTAAATCATGTCATTTAAGACCTCATCATCATACTCATTAACTCCAACTGCTCCTTCTTCAATTGTTCTCATAGGATATAATCCCTCTGACATATTAACATCTCGCCATCTTTTCATCCGATCATGATGTGTTTCACGATCATGTCTCCTCCCAAACATATTCCTGTAATACCCTCCAGATCTTTGCTTTTCTCGCTCATGAACTTCCTCTTCCCATTCCACTAAAGCCTCGAACTGTGTAGGTCTTGGCTTCGGGTCCAGACATACCATCTTTTCCCGTAAATTTCTCAACACGGCCAAATTAAATGAACCATGTTCTGGAAATGCTAGAACACCATCTTCTTTAGTATACCTAACCCAATTCTGCAACCATATACAGGTATGTAATCCATATTTCGCAACCATGAAGGATGCAGGTGTTTTCGCTGGAGGTAGCAACTCACCCTCTCTCGTTTTAACCTCTTTATCCTTGCTAAACCACTTTTTAACTTTCCCTAAGAATGTTTTTTTCTTTTTCTCTTCTTGGTAATACATTTTAGCGCTTACCAAAACTCTCTACTCTCTCCGTATTATAAATATACAATACGAGCTTCTCAACCAATAGCAGCGCGACTCACACTAACGCACCAATCCTAGCGCGAACCCTATTCTGATCCACTATCCAATCAGAGCGCGGACTTTCTGACGTCAACAGTCGCTGCAGTCGCTTGTCTCCTGTCTTCTGTCACTCGTCTACCCCTCCTTTACAAAATCTTCTCAGTAGACTTCGTATCAAAATTTCTACAAAATCTATTAGTTACAACATAAAAACATCTCCATTGTCTGCTTCGCTAACCACAGAATAGTAAAAGAGAGTCTATTTTTCAAGAAACCTTTCATTGACACAGTAGCACTTCTTCTACTCTGCCCTACTAACATACATTCATTAACTGTTTCCTCTAGGACTTGTCCAAAGAGTCTTACAATCAACTAAATGTACAAACATTCACGCACATTCATGCAAGAAAAATATAGTACATACACACAGAATCCTGCTTCCCGAGAACAGCGCACAATCTGCTCCACTACAGAATTATAACATACATTAACTAAGCAACTTTGCCCAGTTCCTCAAACAAGCTCAGAGAATACCTATTACTCCTCCCGCGATAAGCTTTAACGGAAATCCTTACGGATCCCTGGGACTTAAGACCAGAGTTTCACAGATAACCTTCACTATCATACACACTCCTTATATACCAGAAATATCTAATAGTAACATACGACGATGTCACTGATTCCGAACCCAGACAATGTGAACGCGCAACTTCAATTGTCACACGTTATTCCTTACAATCCCGTCTTTCCCGAGAGCAGCATATACCTTCCTCTGCCCTACTACGGAACTGCTACCACAGCTTCCAAATTCCAGAAGCACTACATATAACTCAACATGACGACTTCAACATACAGTATTAGTACATATACCAATATCGACAAAATAAAATCAATAATCAATAAGCTAATGTACAAGCAATCTTATCAGATCAAGACAACCATCAAAGCCATCCTATCTCTGCTACCAGAAAATTGATAGAGATCAGGGTATCTAAAATATGCCCACTACCACGGATAGAGTAATCACACAGTTACACGCACATACATTCATCATACGCTAGGGCCCATTTCACTAACATACGCTCAAATACTCTACCAGCAATAAACCTGTGGAAAGAAAACACCTAAACACCCTGCATCGATATCAGGTCGATCAGATCTGGTTGTGTGACTGTCCTAATCAATAACATAATCTACACAATATATACAATAATGATCAAAAATATAAACCCAATAATTGACAAGAAAGAAAGTTCAACACCATGTTTAAAATTATATTGCTTTATCTAAATTAGTCAAAGTATAATCAATCAGAATAAATCATTTCTCATAGTTACCTATTCTAACTAAGTGTCAGAACGGGTCAGGACAAGTCTCTCGGTAAAGTCTCTCAAGACGAAGTCCTCAGCATCGATCCTCAGCAACGCAGATTCACGCGGCAAAGGCAAAATGGCAAGTGGCAAAGCCCTCCCTAGGCTAACATTTTTTATAGTAAAAATTACAATGGAAACACACATAAAGTTTGCAAAATACACTGAATCACTGAGCAGAGCGAGAAGGAAGAAATGTAACATTGCTACATCTGAAAATCTCCGCTCAGGAAAAGCCACAAGACGGAAACTACGGAACAGGAACCAAGAAACTATTAAAGTATCCGATTTGTTAACTTCCCTCGGCAGCCGAACCACAGTTCATTGTTCATTTCTAAAACTTCTTTGTCTCCCAAGGCTACCCATAATGTTCCATTTCTTTTTGGAGATCCTCCAAAACTGCTGCGTCCTCATGGAAATTTTCATTCAAGGACCATGGTCAGCCAACTTCAGGACCATTTCCAGCAGGGGTCTCCCTCGTCACGTCTTTCATTTTACAAATCACGGGCAGGCTTCAAAATTCAGCCATCTTAACACAGGCCTCCATAGGCCACAATAGACCATCTTAATTAAAGAGACAAAATAAACGTTACTACAGCATAATGATTAAACAGTGTTAACCCCACTAATACCCTTATGTGTATGTATTTATCTAGCTTTTGCAACATAAAAAAGCATTAATTCAAACAGCGTTTTGTGCTCAAAATAAACAGCACACAGCAACGTTTAAACATGAAAACTTGCACGTTATTTTTTAGAAAACAGAAACAGCACACACATGCTAACCCTCGTGTAACTTTCTCTTATGTTAAGACAAACGGATTGATTAATAAAAACATACTTGCACAAGACAAATAATTAATTTGTTATTTATTAATAATTAATAAAACGCATAGACATACTAGAGCTTCAAAAGCCCCTGAATTTTCTAAATGAAAACTCTGCTCCAGCACTCTCAACGGTAATCTCACTCCGGCCAACTCCATAAAATCATTAGGAATCACCCTAGACCCCAAACTTGACATGGTCAGACACATCAAGAACTCCGCGAAGAGTGCTTTCCTCAATCTGAAGCTTCTTAACAAAATAAAACTCTTCATCCCGCCCAAAGACCTCAAACAAGCCACCCAATCCCTGGTGATATCTAGACTCGACTATGGAAATGCTATCCTCACAGGTACAGCGAAATCCCACCTAGCCCTCCACAAAACAACTCTAAATGCAGCAGCCAGAATGGTCACCGGGGTCAGGCAATTTGAGCACATTGCACCCGCACTCAAAGAACTAAAATGACTCCCAGTAGAGATGCATGCCAGCTTCAGAACTGCCTGCCTCACGCACAAAGCCCTCCACACAGGGAAACCTGAATACTTGGCCTCCAAACTCAAAAAGGCCGGCCAGACAAGGAACCTCAGGAGCTCCAACTCCCTACTGCTCATCCCTATGAAAACACGCAAACAAAAAACCGCTACACGATCCTTCGCTGGAAACGCACCCAAAATCTGGAACTCCATCCCAGCAGACATTAGGACTATCCCGTCCTTTGTAAAATTCCCGAACAGTTAACCATTGCTGAAGGGCACATGCCTGCATTCCGCAGCACCATGACACTTTGTCACCAAAATCTACCTCCTCCAAGCGCCCCTACGCCCCTCCCTGCTCCCCCTCCTGAAAATGGTTCCGCCCAAGACAACGTGCGGTCTGCGAGGTTCTCAGCTCTTCAATGCCTCAATGTTGCACCACACGCCTGGACTTCCGAACCAACATGTATACCTATGCCTTATTTTGGGATTCCTGCATTATAACTGTTGTAAAGCGCTCCGATACCCTCGGGTCTGGCCAGCGCTATATAACACTCCTTAATAAATAAGTATATGTCAGTTGTTGTGTTTTATATCTGGATGCAGTATCACTCCAGACAAAAAACAAAATACTGGTCGGGTGGCAAACTATGAAAATCACAGAAATGTATTTTACATGTTCCCTTTTAGAGAGCCCACACGTTTTTTCATCCTACTCAAAGACCTGTCTGCACATATTTCTATATGACTGATTGCAGCCAGCAGCTGTGGGTGCTACCCGAAGCCTAGTAAGAGCATTTTCTTTCAAAGTTGATGCAGCATGCAGTGTAAGACACTGGGCAAGCACACACATCAAAGGGCTTTAATTTGTTGCGCTGTACAATTTGCACATTACAGTAACTTTGAAACATAAAACGCAGTAAGATATGGGGCACCTTTTAGTTTGTTTTATTATTTCAAGAATATACATACCAACTGCTTCATAAACCTTTCTTTCTCACTAAATTATTATTTTTTTAAATGCACCATTTGGTAATCTTTGTTTCTATTTTTGCTCGGCAGGAGTAACCCCCCTAGGCCCCCCCCTCCCCCCCAGGCTTCTTATTTGTCCATTAAGCGTGGTTTATTCGAGAAAATAGGGGAAAGCATACTATATGCAAATTTATGATCTGTGATGATGGAATATGCTTTTAACCTTTTAAATTCTGTATGATGAACTGTCCTTTAACTTTTGAAAACTGATATTAAATCAAAATGGATTGATGATTTATAGATGCATAGTAAGATGCATTTTACAAATTTCTTCATGAGTTCAGGCATTGATATAACAGTAAGCCAACAAATGCAAAATTTATTTGTGGACTACTAATAATATATGAGTAGTAATACATATTTTTTTTAGCAAATTTAGTGTTCATTCCCATATAAGAATATATATTTGCTATAGTATTAATTCCACCTCATGCCTCTTTCTTCCATCACCCTACACTTCCTGTCTCCATATCTCTATTTCATGTTCTTTTTCATCCCTTTGTCACTATTCCATTTATTTCTATGTTTCCTTCTTTCTCCCTTTTCAGCCTTTCTCTGGATCTGAAGATGAAAAATAAGTCTTGATCCCAAAAAATGAGTGTTGGTGCCCACCACCTGCACTCACCGGCCAGGTTGGGTCAGAGTTGGTCCACAGTCAGACACTGGTCAGCGCTGAAAGTTGGACCAGAGATTCATGGTACAAAGTCATGAAGAGCCGCAATGGCTCCTGGTGCCTGTTCTATGATAGGAGGCTAAAGACTCCTTTATGGGGAACTACCTTTACAACGCAACTTTTACAACGCTATGCTATTACAACGCATTTTTTACAACGCAAAAACTTTTACAACGCATGCTTTTACAACGCGTGCCATTATATGGTAAGTACTTTTACAACGCATATACCTTTACAACGCATTATTTGAAAATGCCTTTACAACGCATGCATTTATAATGCATGCATTTACAACGCAAGATGTTATATGGTAAGTACTTTTACAACGCATATACTATTACAACGCATTTTTCTAGTTTAAATATTTTTAATAAAGCAATTGAAATTTGAAAAAAGTGAGTAGTTTATCAAAATATTAATACTTGAGTATTTTGTCTAGTAGAAATGTTTGGTAGAATAGCAGTTAAATTAATACTTGAGTATTTTAATATTTATATAATATTTTGTCTAGTAGGAATGTTTTTGTTGGATAGTTAAATTACTATTAGAGTTTTTAAATATTTAAACTTGATACTTAATAATTACTAAATTTAATACTAGAGTATTTCTCTAAATTGAATGAGTTTCTTTAACTTTAATTTTAAATATATTACAGTGATTAGTGAGTATTTTTTTAAAAAAATAAATCATTTAGAAGTACTCTAAATTTAAAGAGTATTTAATATTTTATTTTAAAAAAATATGTGTGAGTAACTAAATTTTAATACTAGAGTATTTTATAAAATATTACAAGAGTGTTTATCTAAAATTTAAGTCATCACATATGAAAATACTACAGTATTTATAAGTTAAAAAAAAATTGAACTTTATTTTAAAAGAAATGGAAGAGTATTTTTGGTTTAATTATTATAAAAATAAAATATTTTTTTTTTTTTTAAATCAAAAAAAAAACTTTAAATATTAAAAGAGTAATAATTTAATCAATTTCAAAATAATAATAGTTTGAAAATTGAAAAAAAATTAATTACTTACTTTTTTTAAAAAAATCCCACGCTTTTCCATTGAAGTCTATGAGCGAATTTGTCCTTTATTTATTTTGGCAGCCTCAGAATATACAATCCGCGGAACAAGAAAAGAAGGTTCAGAAAGTGAAGAAAGAGAAAGTTTTGAAGGGAAAAGAAAATAGAGTCGAGGTAAGGAACATATTTAGTAAATTTACATTTATTTAATTACAATTTTGGAGTTTAAATAACTATTTTAAAAATAATGACAGCAAACAATTTTTGTTTTAACATTTTTAATTTATTGAAAAATCATGAAAAAAATAAACATATTTTTCTAAAATTTTGCAATGTAAGTAACATTTTTATAACAAAATATAAATATTTTATTTACATATATAAACATTTATTTACAGATTATTTAAACAAAGTAGTCCGCTATAAATTGAGATGCACGCGATGACGTAAGGACGTGAGCGTCGACGTAATACGCCATTTTGCAGAGCATCGGAGGAGGAAGCAGCAGGAAGCTGATCTGCGTCCAGGTAGGAAATATTTTCAGTTGAAATTATAGATTAAACCTTTAAAAGGGATACATATATAGTCAGGAATGAATAAGGGGAGGTTGCGTGAAAACTAATTGATGTCTTAAATGTTGTTAAACATGTCCACATTAATGTCATTAATGCATGCCTATGTCGGGTCGCAAAAAGTTATTTATTTAGTAATAAAAAGTATGTAACTCTTTAAAAATTAAAAGTTACTGTTCAGACAGTTGATTTGTTTATTTACGAAGTAAAAAACGTACTGTCGATCTTCATTTCAAAGTTCAAAAAATGTGCGTACTTTCAAATTTTGAAAATTCAAGATTGTCATACAAATGAGGATTTAGCTGCAAAGTGCATTTCGGAATATGGTTTGATTTGTGTATTCTACATCTGTTTGAGATTTGGTGATTGGTTTTGACGGTAATTAAATAGAAATTTTTCGGAAATTTTATTAATGGAGTTCCGATTTTGAAAAAAAATTCAAATACTATGGGATAGTACATTTGTAAACATTGGTATTTTTTGGTGGAAATGAAGATTTGTTTTAAAAAAAAAATAACCCGACTTGTTTGTTTGAAAAAATTTTTGGAAAATATCTTGATATGCCAAATGAATTTTTAAAATTAGAAAAATGTAAAGCAAAGCAGGAAAGTAAGTAAATTCATTGTTTTAAAAAGAAAGAATGTTAGAAAGATTTTCCAGGTAGTCTATAGCCACACACAACGAAAATTGTTGTAGAATTGCCAATAGTCTCTCAGACATTTCCCTTGTTTTGACTGTTACTCGTGGGTTTAGACTACCTGCGAGTGTTTGTGCTATTCTCATTTCTTGGAAACTTTGCTCCTTCTTCAAAGTTTCCAAAAATGAGTAGAAGTTAGGATGTGGTTTACCAATTGTATGGTTGAAGGAGTTATGCCATCCCTCAATGGCATTGTTTGTTTTGGCTTCTCCCTCTAAACAGCTCGTGTAGCAGTTCCACCACTCCACATGGAATCGTGGCTTCCTCCTGCGACCCGATCTGCTTAGGTGTCCAATCCATGTGTCTTCAAAATAATTTAGAATGGGTGCCAATTTTTCTTCGTTACTCGTATAATAAACAGATTCTATAATTGCAGTGTAGTACTCGTCCACACTATCGGGAGGAACAAAACAAAGTGCAGTTAATTTTTTTAGTTCAAATTGTAGTTTGCTATCACGACAATATTCTGCAACTAGGGATGTTTTCTGTAATTTACGCCAAAATGCCTGCGAAAAATGGAAAAAACATCCCTGAATTTGGGTATCCGGGTACGTTTTATTGATCACATTGATCATGCTCAATTCGAAATCAATAATTATTTTTCGAGGACTTGCAGATGTTTTACTTTTAATCACTGTTAAAAGTTCAGTGTATGTTGCAGAAGTCTTATCAGGTAGCAAACTATACACTAAGGGAATTACACTATTGTTAATTTTAGCATGTATAGTGTAAATTTGAGTGAAAGGATGGGGTGTACTTTTAAACGTCCCATCCATCATCCAAATTTCACTACTTTCTAACTTAGCAAGGTTACGTGGGGTACTAAAAATTAGAATACGTTTCTGAGGGTTTTCGTTGTCATGCAGAAGGAAAGGTTCATCAGAAAAAGAAATAGAAAGATCATGAGGAATTCTAATGTCAGAGAAAGTATGTGGTGTAGACAATTGAATGTTACTTGCCTGCTTTTGTCTCTGAATAATTCTTCTCAAATTGGGTATTATAGGCATGTTACTAGCAACATGACTGGGGACATGCTGTGCAACCTCTCTTAAAATTGATCCTGTAGAATCATTGGAGGTGCTTGCAATAGCTTTCATCTCATTTATTGTCTCTCTGATTTCTACATCCATTGCAGAGGCAGAGTGGTTATGTTCTGTGGTTTTCACAACCAAATTATCAACAGTAACCGCTCTGCCACTGCAATGGGTAGTGTAGTATTGCACGCACCTCCAATGATTTCTAGTTAAACTTATTCTTTCCTTACTATATATGTATCCACCATGGTTTAACAAATTTTTGCCCTTCCTAGATTTAATGAAGTTGGCAGCTCCCAGGCTAGACATTATCTGAAAAAAGGAGAAAAGACAAAAAAATTAGCCTTACAAAATTTAAAAATTTTCTTAACACATAACATTTACACCATCCATTAATTTCCCTACTGCTGCACCTTCCTAGAGTTAGAATAGTAAATTGTTACCCCAACACTATCCAACAATTTCCATACTGCTGCACCTTCCAGGAGTTAGAATAGTAAATTGTTACCCCTACACTATCCAACACATTCACTACTGATGCACCTTCCTGGAGTTACAATAGTAAATTCATACCCCTACACTATCCAACTCATTCCCTACTGATGCATCTTCCTGGAGTTAGAATAGTAAATTGATACCCCTACACTATCCAACACTTTCCCTACTGATGCACCTTCCTGGAGTTAGAATAGTAAATTGCACCCCTTCACCATCCAACACTTTCCCTACTGCTGCACCTTCCTGGTGTTAGAATAGTAAATTGTTACCCCTACATTATCCAACACTTTCCCTACTGATGCACCTTCCTGGAGTTAGAATAGTAAATTGTTACCCCAACACTATCCAACACATTCCCTACTGATGCACCTTCCTGGAGTTAGAATAGTAAATTGTTACCCCAACACTATCCAACACATTCCCTACTGCTGCACCTTCCTGGAGTTAGAATAGTAAATTGTTACCCCAACACTATCCAACACATTCCCTACTGCTGCACCTTCCTGGAGTTACAATAGTAAATTGCACCCCTTCACCATACAACACTTTCCCTACTGATGCACCTTCCTGGAGTTAGAATAGTAAATTGTTACCCCTACATTATCCAACACTTTCCCTACTGATGCACCTTCCTGGAGTTAGAATAGTAAATTGTTACCCCAACACTATCCAACACATTCCCTACTGATGCACCTTCCTGGAGTTAGAATAGTAAATTGTTACCCCAACACTAACCAACACATTCCCTACTGCTGCACCTTCCTGGAGTTAGAATAGTAAATTGTTACCCCAACACTATCCAACACATTCCCTACTGCTGCACCTTCCTGGAGTTACAATAGTAAATTGCACCCCTTCACCATACAACACTTTCCCTACTGATGCACCTTCCTGGAGTTAGAATAGTAAATTGTTACCCCTACATTATCCAACACTTTCCCTACTGATGCACCTTCCTGGAGTTAGAATAGTTATTTTTTACCCCAACACTATCCAACACTTTCCCTACTGATGCACCTTCCTGGAGTTAGAATAGTAAATTGATACCCCTACACTATCCAACACATTCCCTACTGCTGCACCTTCCTGGAGTTACAATAGTAAATTGCACCCCTTCACCATACAACACTTTCCCTACTGATGCACCTTCCTGGAGTTAGAATAGTAAATTGTTACCCCTACATTATCCAACACTTTCCCTACTGATGCACCTTCCTGGAGTTAGAATAGTAAATTGTTACCCCAACACTATCCAACACATTCCCTACTGATGCACCTTCCTGGAGTTAGAATAGTAAATTGTTACCCCAACACTAACCAACACATTCCCTACTGCTGCACCTTCCTGGAGTTAGAATAGTAAATTGTTACCCCAACACTATCCAACACATTCCCTACTGCTGCACCTTCCTGGAGTTACAATAGTAAATTGCACCCCTTCACCATACAACACTTTCCCTACTGATGCACCTTCCTGGAGTTAGAATAGTAAATTGTTACCCCTACATTATCCAACACTTTCCCTACTGATGCACCTTCCTGGAGTTAGAATAGTTATTTTTTACCCCAACACTATCCAACACTTTCCCTACTGATGCACCTTCCTTGAGTTAGAATAGTAAATTGATACCCCTACACTATCCAACACTTTCCCTACTGATGCACCTTCCTGGAGTTAGAATAGTAAATTGCACCCCTTCACCATCCAACACTTTCCCTACTGCTGCACCTTCCTGGTGTTAGAATAGTAAATTGTGACCCCTACATTATCCAACACTTTCCCTACTGATGCACCTTCCTGGAGTTAGAATAGTAAATTGTTACCCCAACACTATCCAACACATTCCCTACTGATGCACCTTCCTGGAGTTAGAATAGTAAATTGTTACCCCAACACTATCCAACACATTCCCTACTGCTGCACCTTCCTGGAGTTAGAATAGTAAATTGTTACCCCAACACTATCCAACACATTCCCTACTGCTGCACCTTCCTGGAGTTACAATAGTAAATTGCACCCCTTCACCATACAACACTTTCCCTACTGATGCACCTTCCTTTGAATTTGAATAGTAAATTGTTACCCCTACATTATCCAACACTTTCCCTACTGATGCACCTTCCTGGAGTTAGAATAGTTATTTTTTACCCCAACACTATCCAACACTTTCCCTACTGATGCACCTTCCTTGAGTTAGAATAGTAAATTGATACCCCTACACTATCCAACACTTTCCCTACTGATGCACCTTCCTGGAGTTAGAATAGTAAATTGCACCCCTTCACCATCCAACACTTTCCCTACTGATGCACCTTCCTGGAGTTAGAATAGTAAATTGTTACCCCAACACTATCCAACACATTCCCTACTGCTGCACCTTCCTGGAGTTACAATAGTAAATTGCACCCCTTCACCATACAACACTTTCCCTACTGATGCACCTTCCTGGAGTTAGAATAGTAAATTGTTACCCCTACATTATCCAACACTTTCCCTACTGATGCACCTTCCTGGAGTTAGAATAGTAAATTGTTACCCCAACACTATCCAACACATTCCCTACTGCTGCACCTTCCTGGAGTTAGAATAGTAAATTGTTACCCCAACACTATCCAACACATTCCCTACTGCTGCACCTTCCTGGAGTTACAATAGTAAATTGCACCCCTTCACCATACAACACTTTCCTTACTGATGCACCTTCCTGGAGTTAGAATAGTAAATTGTTACCCCTACATTATCCAACACTTTCCCTACTGATGCACCTTCCTGGAGTTAGAATAGTTATTTGTTACCCCAACACTATCCAACACTTTCCCTACTGATGCACCTTCCTGGAGTTAGAATAGTAAATTGTTACCCCTACAGGATGGTACATTTTTAAAACTGCTGCACCTTAGAATGTTGGTTAAAAATACCTTTTTCTTTCAAATTTGCTTTTCTTGTTGACTCTTGTTCAGTGGGATTGGTGTGTAGGCTGCAGTAGACACTTAAGAGTTGATTTGTTGTCGAATGGAAAAATAAGTGTCTGGAAAAGTGATAAAAGAAAAAAATGAGAAAACAGAACGATGTTGAGAAATGCGTTTTTAGAAATTTTTCATCAAAAATTGCACATTTGATATAAGTTGCAGCACATAACACTTTCCGTAATGCTACAACATCCTTTAGTCATGAAAAAAAATTCTGTAATGTGGAAATGTAACCATAATTGTATTGGTTTTTTGGGGAAAACTTTAGCAATGTGATAGTTAGTCTAATATATTGAAGGTTAAGAAACCATGATGTAAATAAATACCTTGTTTTGCAGCACTTGCTTTTATGGATGAGGTGGCTGAAGATGACTTAGTTTGTTGGCTCAAGATTTTATTTGCGATTCAAAATTGTTATCTTTTGAAAAGAAAGAGGATAAAAAAAAAATTAAAGGTGGATTGTAATGTTAAATCTGAGTATCTTTAAAATATTACTGACATACAATATAACTATTACTACATGAGACTGTCCTAGTCAATGCACCTTACTGTAGTTGAAATAGAGATATGTTCCCCTACTCTACACAACAATATCACTAATGTTGCACCTTCCTAGAGTAGAAATTGTATATTGTTTCTCTAAACTATCCATTACTTTTCTAATTTGGTATGTTAGAGGAAGAATAATTACAAAAGGAAGTATTAATAATGTATAGTTATAAAAATACGGAAAAGGTAACATACCTTTTCCAGTTGTTTTTTGTTTTCGTGCCTTTAAGCTAATCCTTGCAGGTGGTTAAAGTTTTTTTGGGGAAGAGATGTTCACTTGAGGAAAAAAAAGAAAAAAAATAATTGATCCTTTGCCAACGTTGGTTAGAAAATAAATACAATATATAATCCATTTGAGATATGAAAAAGGAGTATGAGTAACAATTGGTGAAAGTAAACATACTACACATTTGAAGCATTTTTCAAAAAAAAAAAAAAAGGTAATTTCGATTTTATTACTAAAATACTAAAATGCTGAACATTCATGGACTTAGAATAAAAATAGTTGCCCTAGTAAAATGAAACGCTTTTTCAGATGTGGTACCTAACTGAAGTCTTATTAGTAATTGTTACTCCAGCATCATGGTAATTTTTCTTTTATTAAGTGGTGAGATTGAGTATTAAAAAAAAACACCTCTGCCATACATCATTGTAGGTAATTTTTACAAATAAATTTTACAAGTAAAATCATTACACATAAATAACATTTACCTTATCAATTGTGTTTGTCAGTCGTTAAAGTGGTGGGGATGCCCAAATAGGTTCAGCTATTGTGGAATCTCAAAATCTTCCGAGTTTCTGATTTTGGAAAATAAAATACTTGTTTTAAGTTTCTGTTTAATTTTAGTGATAATACATTGCAAACGGTACATTAGTAAAGTTATTATTATTTATTTAAAATTTAATTTTTTTTCCTGTTATGAAAATATATTTTCCTCAAAACCAACGTTTAAAAATATAATAATGACTTACTAGTAGTTGTTCTGTTGTTATGCTTTCACGAGTAAATTCCGTGCTCTCTCTGAGGAGGTCACAGTGCAGGTGACAGAGGGTCAGCTTATCACGTCTGGTCTCTCTGCTAGTTGATAATCAACTGAGTGCAAAATGGTGTCTTCCTTGTATTTATAAGTTTTACTCTGTGTCACTATTAATTTTTTTAAAAACTGCGTTCGTTGTGTTTTTTTAAATGCTTTGTTTTACTGTGGAAAATGATAATTTAAAAATGTTTTTTAAAAAATATTGTTTGGATTCATTTGCTCCGTTTTGGCATCCAATTTGAAACATGTCTTTTGGTATTGTTTACATAGAAACTGTGGTAGGACAAGTTTTACAAGTGAGATCGTTAAAATGGCGCCTATGTGTATGTGTGTTTTACTCTGTTTACTTATTTTCCGATTTTTTCATGATAAAAATTGTGTTAATACTGTTCTTTTAACTATCGTTCTTTTTTATAATCTTTGAAATGTGTGAAAACGGAATTTAATTGGAGAGTTTGAGTATTAATTTTAATACTCGAGTATTAATTTTAATACTCGAGTATTAATTTGGTTAAGCATTTCAGTTGATTTACGCTCAGTTGTTCTCCACATTTTAATACACTTCCCCACCCTAAAACCCCTAATTTCCCTGCATCCCGTGCCAGATTTTATTGTACTTTTAATTTAAAAAAAAAAAAAATCGCGTTATAATGGTATGCGTTGTAATATATTTCGTTGTAACAGCACTTTTCAGTATTTTAATAGGTTTTGCGTTGTAAGAGAATTCGTTGTAAAGTAATGCGTTGTAGTAGTACTAGCGTTGTAAAAAATGCGTTGTAAAGGTATGCGTTGTAATAGCGTGCGTTGTAACGTCATACATCCCTCCTTTATATATTTGTATTAACAAACCATACGCTCAGCTCTCAATAACCTGAAGTGTCCCTTATATGACCGATGGTAACCCCTGCATCTGATAACAGAGAGGCTGGGTAGAACTGCTGCTCATTAATGGAGTAAAGGGACTTTGTAATTTTCTTCCGCCCTCCCCAGACACAAATTCACAGGATACAGTTTTTGGCCTCTGACAGTTACATTTATCCCTCGTCCCAGACAAGCAAAACAATGGTCATGATGATGTGTGCTTCTTTTGAGATACCTAGGGGGAGTAAACCCTTTTACCATCTGGCACATTTATGTTTTCAAAATATGCTTTTACTAAGTTGAATGGTTCTTTTAGGTTTTCTGCTTGATGATGCGCCATGGGCAAGAATTCCCAAGTAAGCCTACAAAATGTTACTGAGCAGAAATACTGTAAAATACTAAGGGCCTGATTTTGAGTTTGGCCACGGTACCCCATCAAATACGTGACGGAGTATCCTGCTCACCAAACCCTTGGTCCGTCCACCTAATTTTTTGACGGGGGACCTTGATTATTCCATCAATGGAGACCCCATTAGCTCTGTGAATGGAATAATTCAGATGACACATTGACGGAGTAGGGCTGTTGGGTGAATGGCATTACATTCTCTGCCCTCTTTAGGTTAAATGGTGTAATGCATTTTTTTCCTGTCTGCCACTGACAGGAAAAACCCAGTAGTGAGGGATAGGAATAAATAAAAAATGACCCCCCCCACCTTGTTGTTTTCCATTCGGACGGGCACTACTCTGTTTGCTAAACTCAAAATCAGTCTCTAAGTCAATCAGAAATCTGTCATGGAGGTCTTTTTCCTTTCAAGTTAATGACATGTTGAAATACAATATGTGATTACAAATATTTCATATGATGATAACTCATCAAGGTTGTATTTAACAGATGGGAAATACTATTATCACCCTGCTCCTTTTATCTGTCTAGCAAATATGGAAGGCTATATTACCCCATCAATCAATCAATCAAGCATTTGTATAGCGCGCTACTCACCCGGAGGGTCTCAAGGCACTTGGGGGAGGGGGGTCCGCTACTGCTCGAACATCCAGGTCTTGAGTTGCTTCCTGAAGGAGAGGTGGTCTTGGGTCAGGCGGAGGTGGATGGGGAGGGAGTTCCACGTCTTGGCAGCCAGGTAAGAGAAGGATCTTCCTCCTGTTGTGGCTCTTCAGATGCGGGGGACGGCGGCGAGGGCGTGGCTGGTTGATCGAAGCTGGCGGGTGGGAGTGTAGAACGTCACGCGGTCGTTGAGGTATCTTGGGCCTTGGTTGTGGAGAGCTTTGTGTGCGTGGGTGAGGAGTCAGAACGTGATTCTCTTGCTGACGGGGAGCCAGTGCAGGTTTCTCAGGTGTACGGAGATGTGGCTGTGTCGGGTAATGTCCAGGATGAGGCGTGCTGAGGCGTTCTGGATGCGCTGGAGTCATTTCTGGAGTTTGGCTGTGGTTCCGGTGTAGAGGGAGTTGCCGTAGTCCAGTCGGCTGGTGACGAGGGCCTGGGTGACCGTCTTCCTGGTTTTGGTGGGGATCCACCGGAAGATCTTACGTAGCATGCGTAGGATGTTGAAGCATGATGCGGAGACAGCGTTGACTTGTCTGGTCATGGAGAGGGAGCAGTCCAGGACGAAGCCCAGGTTGCGTGCGTGGTCTGTTGGTTTGGGTGCGCTGCCAAGGGCAGGGGGCCACCAGGAGTCGTCTCAGGCGGAGGGTGATGATCCCAGGATGAGGACTTCCGTCTTATCTGAGTTCAGTTTCAGGCGGCTGTTCGTCATCCACTCGGCTACGTCTTTCATCCCTTCATGTAGGTTGGTTCTGGCGGTGGCGGGGTCGTTGGTGAGGGAGAGGATCAGCTGGGTGTCGTCGGCGTAGGAGATGATGTTGAGGTTGTGTTGGCGTGCGATGGCTGCGAGGGGGCTCATGTAGACATTGAAGAGGGTGGGGCTGAGTGATGATCCTTGTGGTACGCCGCAGATGACTTTGGTGGCCTCGGATCTGAACGGGGGTAGGCGGACTCTCTGTGTTCTTCCGGCGAGGAAGGAGATGATCCATTCCAGTGCCTTCTCCTGGATACCGATGTTGTTAAGGCGCTGCACTAGGGTGCGGTGGCAGACCGTGTCGAACGCCGCGGAGAGGTCCAGGAGGATGAGGGCCGTTGTTTCCCCGTTGTCGAGCAGATCTCGGATGTCGTCGGTGGCTGCGATGAGGGCGGTCTCGGTGCTGTGGTTGGCCCGGAAGCCGGACTGCGAGTGGTCGAGGGATCCGTTCATCTCGAGGAAGGCGGCCAGTTGTCTGTTGACGGTTTTCTCGATGACTTTGGCCGGAAAAGGAAGGAGCAAGATGGGGCGGTAGTTTTTGAGGTCGGTGGGGTCCGCTGATGGTTTCTTCAGTAGGGCGCTGAGTTCGGCGTGCTTCCAGCTCTCTGGGAAGGTGGCGGTGTCAAAGGAGGCGTTGATGATGTCCCGCAGGTGGGGTGCGATGACGGAGTCGGCCTTGTTGACGATGTGGTGAGGGCAGGGGTCGGTTGGAGATCCTGAGTGGATGGAGTTCATCGTGCGGATGGTGTCTTCGGTGTTGACTGGGGTCCAGGTGCGGAGGGTGGTGGTGGGGGGCGTTGTTCCGGTCGTAGGGTGCGTTGGCTGTGTGCTGAAACTGTTGTGTATGTCTGCGATCTTGCTGTGGAAGAACGAGGCGAGCGAGTTGCAGAGGTCTTGCGAGGGCGTGATGTTGTTGTTTCCGGCGCTGGGGTTCGAGAGCTCTTTGACGATGTTGAAGAGTTCCTTGCTGTTGCGGGCGTTGTTGTCCAGTCGTTCCTTGAATGCGGATTTCTTGGTGGCGTGGATCAGCTGGTGATGTCTTCGAGTGGCGAGCTTGAGGGTGGTCATGTTGTCTGTAGTCTCTGCGCCAGGTTATCTCGAGGGCCCGGCAGTTCTTCTTGGAGCTCTTGAGTTCGTCGGTAAACCAAGATGCTTTCTTGGTGCCGGGTCTGGCGGGGGGGTTCTTCAGTGGAGCGAGGTCGTCTGCGCAGTTGCTGATCCATTTCGTGAGGTTGTTGGCGGCTTGGTTGGGGTTTGCTGATCTGGTGGGGGGGTTCTGGCTCAGGGATGTGGTGAGCTGTTCGGCAGTGATCTTGTTCCAGCTTCTGCGGGGGCCAGTTGCGGGTGGTGGTGAGTCGTGGTCCTTCTGAAGCTGAAGTGGACGCAGCTGTGGTCTGTCCAGTGGAGTCCGGTGGCGTGGCTGAAGGTGATATCCTTGCTGGAGGAGAAGACGGGGTTGAGCGTGTGGCCGGCGTAGTGGGTGGGGGTGCTCACCAGTTGCTTGAGTCCGAGGTTGGCGAGGTTGTCCAGCAGGGTGGTGGTTTTGCGGTCGTTGTTGTTCTCCAGGTGGAAGTTGAGGTCCCCGAGGAGGATGTAGTCAGCGGAGGGGAGGGCGTGCGGGCTGATGAAGTCAGCGATGTATTCGCTGAATTGTGTGCGAGGTCCCGGGGGTCTGTAGATGAGGGTGCCTCTGAGGGTGGTCTTGGGGTCGGTGTGGATCTGGAAGTGCAGGTGTTCGGCGGCTGTGAGGGTGTCTTCGGAGTTGGTCGTGATGCGGATGGTGTTCTTGTGGACCATGGCGATGCCTCCTCCATTCTGGTTGGCGCGGTCCCTCCGGGTGATCTTGTATCCGTCCGGGATGGCGATGGCGATGTCGGGTGCTGAGGAGGCGTTCATCCAGGTTTCCGTGAGGGCATGGAGATACAATAATGTACAGAGAGTCTCACAAATAGGTCCATTGAGGAACCTGTCAGTATTCCAGTCATTTCATTCCACAGCCAACACATGCTGCCTTCTTCGGGCAGAACCATCCCTGAGACTTTAGTTTATAGACACTGATGTCACCTCTAAGGCAGGGAAGCATCAAGTGTATCTAATGATGCGCTCAGTAGGAAAAAGCTGGAGCTGCCATATTTAACAATAATGAAGCATGGCCACTTAACTTAAGTACCTATGTGATATGACGCTTCTTTCACTAGGGCGTTATGCAAGCTGGATGGTATGCACCCTGAATATTGACCCCAGAATATGGGACACAATATTAAGGATAACATTGAAAATAAAATTAATATTGTCAGGTAAATCTAGATTTTCTATACTTTTTTTTTTTTTTTTAATTTATTTAAGTTGTCATAAAGTTACATAACATAACCAACAAAACAGGCCAGTTAATGTTACAGCCAATCGACAGTTGCGGTGCTTGAAATGTCTTTCGTATACATACATCATTAGCAGTGGGACCCTCTGGTATACCTAGATATATACACACATAACATCATCCACTTTATGCTCAGGGCCATCTTTGACTAGCATGCCTACACATTGACATGTTGATGTATAGCAGGTTCATTTAGTTGCAACAGGGAGTGATGGTATTAAAAGTGCCTATACATGCCACTCTCCTCCGTGCCAGGAGTCGGACACAATAACCAGCCCCTCCCACATACCAACACATAACGGAGCCCCTC
Source organism: Triturus cristatus (assembly GCF_964204655.1). Classification (NCBI taxonomy): domain Eukaryota; kingdom Metazoa; phylum Chordata; class Amphibia; order Caudata; family Salamandridae; genus Triturus; species Triturus cristatus. Next base: position 1,207,661,627 of record NC_140592.1, on the reverse strand, counting down.
ATCGTTGGTCTCACACGTCTGAAACATTCCCCTCCTCATCTACTCCCCTCCGCGCTTGAGCCCACTGCACAAATGGTTCCCAAATGTCCCGCGGGCGGGAGGTCGGCGGTATCAATTCCCAAAATGTGTTCAGTTGTGAATGCCCATAGGCCACATCCGCCAACCATCCCTTCACCGAGGGCACCCGGCTTCTACCCCAATAAAGCGCCACCTGCCTTTTAGCGAAGAGAAGAAGCAAAGCATGCAATTTGCGTGATTTAGGTGGAGTGTTCTTTACGTAGCCCAGTATCCCCAGCTCAGGGGATGGGGCATCAGAGCGCCCAACAATCTGATTAACCAACGTAAAAACCTGAGACCAAAATCCTTCAAGGCTGGGGCAGGACCACGCCATATGTAAGAAAGAGGCAGGCGCACCTCCGCATCTCCAACATCCAGCATCCTCCCTGAGCCCCATCCTATGTAGATTAATCGGCGTCCTATATAGTCTATGCAGATATTTAAAATGTATTAGCCGTAGTCTATAATTTGGAGAGAGCTCCGCTAACTGCCCACAACAAAAGGACCACTGTTCTTCTGATAGCGGAGGGTGGAGCTCCTCATTCCAATGTTGAAGGGATTGTGGTCGGACCACTGGTGCCGTGTTCTGCATCTGTCTGTACAGCCTAGTGACCAACTCCGAGGAGACGGGGAACTCACCAGGCCACTCCAGCGCTGGGAAGACCGGGGGGGCCGACGGAAAACTCTCACTTAGCGCGCGGCATGCCGCCCGCAGTCTGTGATACAAAAATAGTTCGAAGTGTACCATCCGCCCCTCCGCTGCCACCGGGGGCTGCACACATTTATTATCTGGGAATAAATCTGCAAACGTATGAAGGCGCATCTTCCGCATCAGAGGCGCACCAATTCCGCCTTCAATTACTGGCAACAGCGGGTTCCTTGCCAATGACAGAGATGGGGCATACAAAAGCGGCACACCCGCCCTCCGTCGCAGTTCCGCCCAGACCCAACGCAACATCTCAGCAGAGTCTACATCTCCCCGAGGGCGGCGCGCCTTCACACAAATGGCCACTTTTAGCGGGACTGGCGCCACAATGTCTTGTTCGACAGCTACATGAGGTTGGAAGGGAGTCGAATGCACCCAGAAGTGCAAAAATTGGGCTTGTGCGCAAAGGGCGTACAGGCGCATGTCCCTCGCCCCCAGCCCTCCCTGTTTTAAAGGCAAGGTCAGCATGTCCCAAGATGCCCGTGCCTGGCCGCCAGCCCACACCAGCGTAAGCAGGTGTGAACGCAGGGTCGCAAAAAATTGTGATGTCAAAGGAACTAGGATATTCGCAAATAAATATAAAAATTTAGGCAATATAACTATTTTAACTAAGGCGATCCTGCCCGTAAGTGACAGAGGCAGTCTCGCCCATGTCTTCACCTTCTCCTCTAGCCACGCAACAGCAATGCCGTAGTTCAAATTCCAAATCTCTTGAGGTTCACGGCTCAACCAAATTCCTAGATATTTAACAGCCTCCGCTTCCCACCCTAGGGGGTATTCTGAAGTGACCCTCGGGGTGCCGTCTGTCATAGGAAAAACCACCGGTTTGGACCAGTTCACCGAGATCCCAGCCAAACCTTCAAACCGGATAAATTTGCGCAGTACTGAGTCCAGGTTGTCCTCCAGGCTAATGAGATAAAGTGTCACATCATCCGCATAAAGTGATATCAACAAACACCTGGAGCTGAACCCTATGCCCCGCGCCGTATGGTGTTGTCTGATGCGAGCTGCTAGAGGCTCCATCGCTATTGCAAACAGCAGCGGGGACAGTGGGCACCCCTGTCGCGTGCCACGCGAAATGGGGAACCGGTCAGAAACCATTCCATTTACCCTGGCACTTGGCATAGTATATAACAAGCGAATCTTTTTAATAAGTAACGGGATAAAACCTATTTGACTCAGTATTGTAAATAAATATGGCCATTCAAGAGTGTCGAAGGCTTTGGTGGCATCTAAAAATACCACCGCAGCATGTACGTCCGGGTGCAGATAGTGTAGGGTAGAAAAAATTGTACGTATGTTATGGGATGTAGAACGCCCCGGAATAAACCCCGACTGGTCTGGAAGAGCTATCAGAGGCAGTATAGGTTGCACTCTGTTGGCAATCAATTTGGCAAGAATTTTCACATCCACATTTATTAGAGAGAGAGGTCTGTATGAGTCCATCTCCTCCGCCGGTTTGTTGGTTTTAGCAAGGTGATTATCAATGCTTCGCGCATTGTTGCAGGTAATATCCCCACCTCCAAAGCCTCCTCGTAGACTGCCAGCAGTCTGTGAGCCAGTTCCTCGGGCGTATGCCTTATAAAAAGCAGTAGTCAGGCCATCCGGGCCAGGGGCTTTATCCAGAGGTAGGCTTTTGATTACTTGGGCCACATCCTCCGCATTGATCGGGAGGTCCATATATTCCCTATGGGTGTTATTAAACCAGACCAGCGCTATGGACTCCAAAAAAGATTCCATCCCTTCCGGACATGCTCCCTGAGTGGCAGTATACAGGCCAGAATAAAAGCCTGAGAGGGCATTCAGGATGTCACCTTGTCCCCTAATCGTGGCGCCCGACTTCATGTGCAACTCGTGAATGTATGCCGTGGATCTGGGAGGTCGTATCATATTTGCCAGTGTGCGGCCCGGTCTATCCCCCTCCCCATACCTCCTGGCCTAAGCATATTTGCCCAAAAATTTCACCTCGCGTTGTGCCTCCTCAGCGTAATCTAGTAACTTAGCCTTCAGTAGACCGATGCAAGCGTGCATCGTATTGCCCTTAGCACCCCCGCCTGGCGGGCTATGCATTGGCCCCTAATAACTTTAAATGCTTCCCAAAGGGAGGATTCGGTATCTACCGATCCTGTGTTCAGCGCAAAATACTCGGTAATATCCCCCCTAATCTCTTCTTTGAAAGCCTCGTTGAGCAAGGCATGCGGTGGGAGGCGCCACGAAAAGCTACGATGGGGCAGGCCAGGCATCGACAGTCTCAGCAAGCAAGGTGCATGGTCAGACAGAGAACGGGGCATATGGTCGACTTTCGTTGTCCACAGAGCCACATCCCGGGATAGTAACCAATAGTCCAAGCGGGACCATGCATAGCGGTGATCTGAGATACAGGTGCCCTCCCTTAGCCCGCCATGTCTGTCCCGCCACACATCAACCAGTACCTCATCCGCTACAATTGCCCCCAGAGCGGCGCTAGCCATCGGGTGCAGGCTACGGGCAGCGCCCTGTCTGTCAAGTGCATCATCCAGGACAGCATTGAAGTCGCCGCCCTAGAGAATGGTATTACACCCGGTTGCCCTTACCATCACCCAGATCTTGTGAAAGAACTCAGGAGAGTCCACATTCGGGCCTTATACAGCCACGATGGTCACTGGCACTCTACATAAGAGCCCCCGAACCAATACATACCTCCCCTCCGGGTCCCCTTGTGCCATCCCTTCCTTCCAGTCCAACCCTCGCTTAATCAATACAGCCACCCCGAGCATAATTGGAATATGTGGCTGAGTATACGTGACCCCATCTAGCATGACAAAGTCGGGGAGACGGGGAAGCATTCAAATGCGTTTCTTGAAGGAGGCATATATCAATGTTGTGGCGAGCTAAGTAGGCATGTACCACTCTAGCCTTCCTGCAATCATTCAATCCCCAAATATTCCACGTTAAGCAATTTAGAATATTAGTGGACTTGTGTGTGTCGCCGTCAACGAATTGATAAGCCTAACAGCACCCACATCCTCCACAGATCGGACAGCATTGATACTGTCAATAAGGAACAAAACAAAACCCCAACTACCCTCCCACCACACACTCCAACCCCCCAATCAGGTTGTAGATTACCCATCCCAAAATAGAAAGCATACAACAAATCAGGGAACCTTCCCATGGGGGCGTGACTGTGCCAGCATCTACCCCATGTGGAACAGGGTGGCCAGAAGATCTGCGGACGTCACGGCCTGCCCAAGCCCCCACCATCGAAGACAGGCGCACTGCAGCATGGCCTGGACTCTTAAAGGAGGAGCAGATATTCATAACAATAAGGCACAGGTTCCCCAAGTAGCACAACCACTGAGTCAATATACAGCAATACGATACCCTTGTTAGTCATTGTCACTCAGGTGGCCTTCTGTTGCCTCCGCACTCTCAGTTTGCTTCTTGGGCCTCTTGCCACCTGCATGTTTAGCGAATTTTAACGCTGGCTTGGCATCCATGAAAAAATGTGCGGTGTCCTCAAATGACACCTTAAGTTTCGCCGGGTATAGCAAAGAGTAGGGAACCTGCGCTTGAAGGAGAAGTCTCTTGGCCGGGAGGAACTCCCTCCTCGCCGTCTGCACAGCTGGAGTAAAATCCGGAAAGAACGAAATGGTGTTTCCCTGGTGCGTAATCTTGCCCTTCTCTTTAGCGAGCCTCAGGATAAGATCTCTATCTTGGTAGTTCAGAAGCTCGGCAATGATAGGCCTAGGTGGCGCTCCAACAGGTGGCCTCTGACCCAGCAATCTATGCGCCCTTTCCACAACAAAAACTGCAGAGAGGTGCGGGTCAAATAGTTCATGAAGTAAGTCCGCAATGTAGGTCTCCATTTTGGATATGGCAGTTGTCTCCGGAATACCCGTGACGCAGAGGTTGTTGCGTCGCGACCTGGCTTCCAAGTCATCGTTCTTCGCTCTAATGACTCCCAGTAGTTTATCCATATGCAATAGTTGCTCCTTAGTTTCAACCTGGAACTCGTGGAAGTCAGTGGTACGATTGTCAAGCTTGTCTAGGCGCGACTTGTGCGTGGCAACCTGCGATTTGACAGAGTCCAATTGCGATGTGAGGGTGTCCATTTTAGTATCAATGTTGCGGAGACTGGACCTCATCTCCTGCATGAGAGTCCTCAAATCCTTCCCTTGATCTCCTGCGACGGGTTCGCGCCGACCTTCTGTCTGCGTCTCAGCTTCGGAGTTTGCATGCCTCGTCGCTCGCTTATGGTCGAAGGTAAGTTTCGGCTGCTTCGCATCGTGCTTCCCCATTTCGGCAGGTACGATACACCCCCTATGAGTTGTAGGATAGAGAAACCAGCTGTTTCACAAGTAGACCTCACCTTCCTAGACTTTGCCAATCATCCACAACAGGCCGTCGGGTGGGGGAAGGTGCACCGGAGAGTTAAGACGTCCTCCAAGCAGCACAATGGGACCAGGCCACAGCCTCCCCTCCGAACTCAAGAGTGTGTCGTCCACCGCGCCGCGGGCGGACCAGGCTTCACATCCGCCTTTCCAGCTCCCGAGTACTGGACGTCGGGGTGCAACCTGCGAAGCAGGCGATCACAGCTCTACAGCAACGCAGCAGTGTGCGCACAAGAGATTACATCCAGGACTTGTCCACAATAAGTAGAATCCAAACTGGTCTCCTTCCCTGCCCAGTGATAGCACTACCAGTGCAGCAGTGCCAAGTGTCCTCAGGTGCCTCGAGTACAGGCGGCTCAGCGGGCAGGCTCAATCGTGTTTTCCAATACTTCCAAGTTAGCGCGATACGCGCATACGACACCCAGGGGGGGACAGGCAGTACAGTGACACAGCGAAGCACCTCCACACCTCATAGGGGGGGCCTACGCTCCACATCAAGCACCATCGAATCTCATAGCAGGTACAGCATCATTGTATGGCATCTCACCGCCTTGCCCCTCCACGCGGGATACGCCCGTGGCCATCATCTGCTTCGCCAGAGAAAATGGCGGTCATCAACAGCCCCCTCATAGGCAGCATATAGTGGCAGTCGTGGCAGGGGCACCGGAGCATCAGCACCCACCGGCGCAGCAGCGCTCGCGGCTCCAGGTCGGCGCTCGCTGCCCCACCGCTCCGCACCAGGAGATCCCGCAGGTGATTCGGCAGGTCGTCGCTCACTCCCCAGCCGCACCGGGGCCCGAGCAGCCGCCCAAGCGCCTCTGCCAGGTCCCCAAACAGGCGAGTGGGGCCCCAGCAGCCACGCCGGAGTCAATGTCCGGGCTCCACAAGACCTCTCAGTCAGGCCCTCCCCTCGCCGCAGGCGTAGGCTCACTCCGCCGGCCCCAGGGCCTTAGGTGGCGCGGGAGCCCCGGGCTCGATTTTCACAGCCCCTCCCACGCACCAGGGAGGCGTCCAGTCTTCTCGCGGCCGAGATTTCGGCAGGCTATATTGCAGTCATCTGTCGACGCTGCGTTTTCAACTTTTGCCTGCCAGTGCCACACAGCCTGCGCCAGCTCCGCAGCGGGTCCGGGCGGGTTTCAGCCGATCCGAAAGTGCAGGATTAGTCGAGGATATTTTTCCGCCCGGCGGAGCTCGCTCAAGAAGCGGCCATTTTGCAGCTCAGCAGGCCACGCCCCCCCAGATTTTCTATACTTAACTCCACATATATGTATCTATGCGGCACATATACTTTCAAGGTACGTAGATGTGAAGTTAGGAATAGTAAATCCATACCTCCCTATATGCACTTACTTTTCGAAATTTTATCTCTCAATATTCTGTCCTCGATATTCTTGTACCACGATATTCTGGGGGGTCGATATTCAGCAGTGCAATTACGCTGGATTAACCATGTTACTGGAGCATTAACTGAGTCTTTCTTTTGTGCTCCCCTCTTCATTTACCTCTCTCACTTCATTGCAGCTTTTTGGAATGTTATTGGTCAGTTTCTACCTGGAGATCTGCGGGTTATAGAATAAAGTTGAGAGGGACCATAAAGAAACATCGCAACCATGGCAACTCTTGCTCGGCCTCTTGAGTGGGGGCTTCACAACACCTTTACCTGAGACCTGGGATGGCAAGGGCATTGCATGGGTTACCAAAGTGCATGGCAGTAGTAGCAGCTGCAACCATGGTCTAATCCTAATTGACATCCATGTACATTTTGGGTTAGGATTTCAGATTTTTTAAAAGGACGGGTTAATGTTAGAGGTATGCTCTTAAGAGTTAAAAAGAGGGCAATGTTAGTATTAGGTTTGGAGTTATTGTTGAGGTACATGTATGAAGCATGGTGCTAATGTAAGGGTAATTTAAAAGGCTGAAGAAAATGGGGTCGAAGTGCTGTGGTATCTTATGAAATCAGTGTTTACCATAGTTTTCTAAACTGCCTGATGATTCCCACGAAGACAAAATCTGCATCTTTTGCAATGCGTACACACATTTTGTTTGTTTCCAGTGATTGTTATAATGCACACATTTAATTTAAAGGAGATGTATTGCAGAGAATGTAGTGTTTTCCCACTGAGAGTGTGAACAATGGGCCTGTGGTAGATACTAAGCATATATGTCTATGTATTGCACCCACTCACACCTGCAGATTATTCTGCATACCCTTTATCACATCTCATTATTGCTCACACTCACTCTGTCAGGACTCTCTGGTTTATTGGAAATTAGTGGATGAAGAAAGTAACAATGTGTTATAGTCAAATGTTTTTAATAAACAAATCCCTGGGCACAGTTGTGGGGTCAGTCATCTGCTCCTTACTAAATATTATATCATTGTCGTGCGGTCTACCTTGAAGAACTATTAACACTTTCAATTACACCAGATTCATTAGTAGCCCTGCATTCTAAGACACTGGGAACCTGATACTTTCAACTTGCTCACTGCTGCTTTTTTGCGCTCATCGCCTGACTACATGAAAGTGCTGCTGTTCTATTGAGATTCACAGCTGCCAAGTGCCCCACGTCAAGTGTCACAGTTTAAGTCAGTCCTAACTTTTTAACTGACGTCACATTGTATTCTGGGACTTAAAAGTGTGCTTTTAAAACCCCAGCTGTAAAGTGAAGTTGGCTTAAAAGCCACTATTAGCTGAATGTGTCACACATGATAATGGCATCCCTTCCAGCTATGAATGTTTTTTGTGATGCTGCTTTTTGCTTTTTTACCACTATCCCACACGGGTGGTGATAGCACTCTTTTCAGAGTTACCTCTCACCACACTTTGCACTGAATGTTTAAAGCATGGGTTGCTTGTCAGTTGCCCTCTATCAATACTGACTTCTGTACCAAAGGTTGCACCCATACTCTATCTATGGGAAAAGTGATAATACATATGGTCAAGGTTCCAATGAGCCAGTCATTTCAGCTGTTGGATACAGAAGTAAATACCAACAAAACATCCATACTCCCACATTCTCTGCAGTGTACAAAAATAATTCAGAGCCCTACTCTGAAAACATGTTTCTAAACCCTGCAACTTTGTGCACAAAATTGGAAGAAACAAAATAAAAAAGAAGTCAGATTCCTAAACAACAACATGCAAGCAGGCTAATCTTATGCCAGTCTTTCTTGCCTCTGCCTTGTATAACAAAGTCACATTGCGTTTGCCCCTGCAGAAAGAAAGAAATACTTGCACATTCTTTTTCACTTTATGTTTTTTAATGCTATTTTATTTTGTGAACTTGTAGGTGTAGGTTGATTGTAGAAATATCGTTTCCCTATACTCATAATGGTAAGTACAAAAAAATTGGAAAAACATTTTTTTCACACTAAAATTGTTAAAAACATCCAAACATCATGTTTTAATATATATTGGGTTTAAAATAGTAAACCTTAAATATTTGAATATGTAAAGTTTGCATAATTTAAATTAAACAATTTTAAGTAACATTCAATACTATATATAAATATGTACTTACAAAAACATATACACATAAATATATATGGGTGTGTATGTTTATCTATAAATATATATATATATATATATTGAAACACTATTATTAAAGATATATTTTACATTATATTACATTTTTTTGTGTTTTTTTATTTACTACTATAAAAAGCATATATACATATATATATATGTAATCTAAAAAATATTAACAAATCAAATGCAAAATATGAAATCAATTACCAAATTAAATAAGTATAAAAAATACATTTACTAAAAAATATAAACAAAATATACAAAAAACAAATCTACATATATATATATATATATATAAATATATATATATATATATATATATATATATATACAAATATGATAAAATAAACTAATAATAATAATAATACAATTATTTAAACAATATTTAAAAAACATATGAATGTCTGTGAATTAGGCCTGGGCGAAGCACTACGCTACGCTCGCGTAGTTTGCGAAGTTCGTGCTACTTCGCACTACGCGAACTGCACGTAGCACAGTGCGAACACGCGTAGCGTAGTGTTGCGTAGTGCTGCGGTCATTTTTTGCTTGCTCGCGGTCCTCAACGTCAAGTTGGCGACCGCAAGCAAGCAAAATGACATCCCGGCGAGACTTTTTCCTTGCTCGCGATCGCGAGCATGGAAAATAAACCTCCCGGCGAGATTCCCAACGCGAGGAGGTCAGGTTTCTCATTGCGAGGGGTCGCGTATGCTCGCGACTGCTCGCGATGAGAAACTACCAGTTCGCGTTGAGAAAGCTGCCGCTCGAGTAAAAATCTACTCGAGCAGCAGAAAACTACAGCTCGCACTGTGCAAGATGCCATTTTCAATGATTGCACAGTGCCGGTTGCTTGTCCGCACTGTGCAATCATTGAAAACAACATCTTGCACAGTGCGAACATGTTACTACGCAGTTCGCAAAGTGCTACGCGTAGCTCGCGTAGTGCAAACTTCACTTTGCGTAGTTTCGCGAAGTGCTACTTCGCGAACTACGCCCACCATTACTGTGAATAATAGATATACTATTCCCACTCCAGTCTGCGCAACAGTAGGGAAAGTGTTGGAAATTGGAGGGGTTAATATTTACTATTCCCACTCCAATCTTTGCAACAGTAGGGAAAGTGTTAGACTCCAGAGCGGAAACAGTTACTATTCCCACTCCAGTCTGTGCAACAGTAGGGAAATCGTTGGACTTCAAAGGGGTTAAATACTATTCCCATTCCAATCTGTGCAGAAGTAGGGAAAGTTTTGGACTTCAGAGGGGTTAAATTTACTATTCCCACTTCAGTCTGTACAACAGTAGGGAAAACGTTGGACTCCGGAGGGGTGACATTTACTATTCCTACTCCTGTCTTTGCAACAGTAGGGAAAGCGTTGGACTCCAGAGGGGCAAAATGTAACATTCCCACTCAAGTCTGTGTAACAGTAGGGAAAGTGTTGGACTCCAGAGGGGTAAAATTCACTAATCCCACTTCAGTCTGAGCCACAGTAGGAAAAGTGTTGGACTTCGGAGGAGTAAGATTTACTTATTGCACTCTATGTTGTGCAACAATAGGGAAAGCGTTGGACTTCGTAGAGGTAAAATTTACTATTCCTACTCCAGTCTGTACAACAGTAGGTAACGCATTGGACGCCGGAGGGGTAACGTTCATTATTCCAACTCCAATCTGTGAAACAGTAGAGGAAGCGTTGGACTTCGGAGAGAGAAAATGTACTATTCCAACTCCAGTGTGCAACAGTAGGGGAATTGTTGTACTCCCGAGAGGCAAAATGTCCTATACCTACTCCTGTGTACACAACAGTAGGGAAAGCATTGGACTTTGCAGGGATTTCATTTACTATTCCCACTCAAACACATAACATATATGAAACGTATCCCTATTAATATATAGCAAATATAAAACTCTTAATCTGAACTTTATTAATTAACGGACAAATATATATATATATATATTCACTGAAAAAACCATAGGTTTCACACACGTTATAGTTAGCTGGACATTTTACTCGTAAAAAACCAATGAAATTCCCCCGTTACAGTTAGTTCAGCTAAGTATAACTCGCGCGCCCGCAATCCACTGCTGATGACGTCACATATTACATCACTCATGACATGGTCAGTGACATCACTGATGACATCACTGATGACATCTCAAATGACATCACTGATGACATCACTGATGACATCATCCTTGTGATAGAGTAGCACATCTTCTCACACTCTAATATAACCTTTGATACACCGACTAAAAATTTAAGAGTTTCATTCTCAAAACCATACATACTGCAATACCAATAACTACATACCCAATTATTAACTCTTAGGTCTACATACACCTCCACACACTCACCTGTACAGTCACTCATACTTACAGTCACTCCATACAAAAGTATCATATGAATTTATAAACACACCTATATAGACACTCACACACTACCAATCATCCATAGAGGTACTCTCACACTTACTCAATCATGCAAATAATCACACTCCCATTTACTCACCTAGGCAGTGAAACACACTCAAGTTCACTTACTCATAAAAATAGTATCACATTCTTACGCTCTTAGAGAATCATTGATTCAAGCACACACTCATCCATACAGTCACTCTCACAATCACACACTCTCACATCTACCCACTTATATACTCTTACACGCATATATACTGCCTTTTACATATGTAGTTAGTCACACATGTACCACTGAGATATACTTTAAATCCCTAACACACCTATACATACAATCACCCAACCATACAGTCCATCACAGATGCAGTCTTAAAACCATGCACCCATAGAATCACCCACTCACACATCTATGCATAGAGTGACACACACCCTACCCACACAAACATTCATGAACACATATAGATACTTAGACAACAAATCAATTACCCATGTAGAGACTCATATAGCTGTTCTCAAAACCATGCAGCCACTTATACACCAACATACAGACACATACATACATTTACACAGTTTAGTCACTAGTCTGCAGTAAGATACATTTAATGACTAACTTAAAGAATCATGTTATGCACCACAGAAAATAATCCATTTACACACTTGTACACCCACTCATTCTTAAACAGGCCTTTTCCTATATATATTAAACATATTGAAATTTTTCAAAAACACATACTCACTGGATGATGTCATCAGTGATGTCATCAGTGATGTCATTTGAGATGTCATCAGTGATGTCACTGACCATGTCATGAGTGATGTAATATGTGACGTCATCAGCAGTGGATTGCGGGCGCGCGAGTTATAGTTAGCTGAACTAACTATAACGGGGGAATTTCATTGGTTTTTTATGAGTAAAATGTCCAACTAACTATAACGTGTGTGAAACCTATGGTTTTTTCAGTGAATTTGCAAGGTTTTTTAAATGCTAATTCCTAACTATAACGTGTGTGAAACCTATGGTTTTTTAAGTGAATTTGTACGTTTTTTTAAATGCTAATTCCTAACTATAACGTGTGTGAAACCTATGGTTTTTTCAGTGAATTTCAAAGGTTTTTTAAATGCTAATTTTTGTATTTTTTAATTATATTTTTTAAATATTTCTTTTTCAAAAACTTCCCTATGTATACATTTATATATTTTCTGTATCCTTTAATTTGGTGTGGCTTATTTTTTTTTTAAGTTTTAATTAAGATAAAGTAGAACAGCATAGTTAATATCTTCTATTAAGTTATATCCACTTTTTTTTTTATATAAATTCTTGGTACGTTTGCGTAAGTTTTTCATGAATTCCATCGTACGTTATTTACGTACGCATACATACGTTTTACTGCGCGCTCGGAGCGCGCACCTAGTACGTTTGCGTACATTTTTCATGAATTCCGGCGTCCGTTATTTACGTACGCATACATACGTTTTACTGCGCGCTAGGAGCGCGTACCTAGTACGTATGCGTACGTACGCATGCTTACGTGCGTCGTACGTACTCCATGCGGTACACTTCCGTATACGCGTAGAGTATGCGCGCTGACGTTTACGCATACGCGCGTGCTGCGTATGCGCGTTACGTACGCGCATAGTACGTAAGCACATGCGCGCATACGCGTTCGCGCATGCGTAATTGTACCGTGCGCGCAGGGAGCTTGCTCGGTGCGCGCACCTCGGGGTATGTGATGAATAAAACAACACTTCTAATTGGTTTTCATTACTTTCAGTTTCAGATTGTTTCAACACCACACCCAATCCCCTCATAGCAAGTCATGTGATCCAGAAACATCACTTTTCATAGGTTCAAAGTACTTTCATTTCCAGATTCTTCCAAAATCACACCCACCCCCCTCATTGTTAGTTCTGATTCCCTAGGAGAAGGAGCTAATCTGTGTGTTGAGATACAATGGCAGAGCAGCAGCCATCTTCTGAGAGTGAGCAGGACACTCTTGAGAGACAGAGGCAGAGGAAGCAGAAAGACTCCTTTATATGGCAGTTTTTCACTTTTCCAGAGGGACAAAAGAAGGTGAATGCACCAAAGGTCACCTGCAAACTGTGTCAGCGCGTCTTGTCACGTGGGAATCCTAACAAGAAGTATTCTTTTTGTATTCATACTATGACGAGGCACGTTGAGAAAATGCATCAAGTGACTTTTCGTCGAGCTTCTGGAGCAAACCCTCCACCTGCTCAGCCGACGACATCTGCAGCAGCTCAGCCGAGCACATCTTCGGCAGCTCAGGCAAGCACTTCTTCTGCAGTGGTGCCTTCACCTTCTACCACACCTCTGGATATTCGTCCTTGTTTTTTGAGGATGAGTACACACTGCATGGATTGTGGTTGTCTTATTACTTTGGGTGAGAGCAGTATTGATCTCATTCAAAGAAAATTTGAGGAGCATCCTTGCGAAAGGCCATAATTTTGTTATTTTTTTTTTTCGTTTTTCTCTTCCTCTGTCCCTACATTAACTCAAGGGCTCTTTTTAGAGCCACCTAAAATCAAAACACCACAACTTGTTTTTTACAATCTATTTCTTTTTTTTTTTTTTTTTTTTTAGAGTGCGCGCACTCAGCGCGCACCCAATGGGTTTTTAAAAAAAATATATATATATATATTTTTTTTCACCTTTAGTAAACCTTCAGGAACTCCCTGAGAAAGAGAGGGGAGTGGCAAAGTAATTAAAAAAGAGATGGTGTACATTTCACAGATGAACAGAAGACAGTCTTCCTATTAAACTTTAAACTCTGCATCAGTATTTATGTATAGGTACCCAAAAAACATAATAGCTCATTTTAGTGCTGCATTTGAATTGGCTGTATTTACAAGGAGAGGAAAAGACACACAGAGAGGCTTATCCTCTCCTTGTAAATATGGAGGAGCACCCTGCGCCACTAGTTTGTCAAGAAAATTGACGTAGTGGTGGCGCAGGTGGCTTGTAAATGTGCCCCAGAGATGTTAAGGAAATTAAGGGTAAAACAGACAAACCAAGAGTGACAGATACAGACACAGAGAGCAAACAACTGACAAGGAGTAAGGCAGTTAAAAAGACTTAGATATATGGATACAGAAAAAGAAACATGGATGAAAAATTAGTGATGGAGGTAGTAAAGGTAGGGGAGTAGTATAGAAGGAGTGAGGAAGTTACAAAAGAGTAGTAAAGCAGGAAGAGAGAGTGATAAGAGAAATGAGAAAAGTAGAGTAAGGACAGGTGAAGAAAAGGAAGCATGAAACGAAACCAGTGACACATACAGATATGTTAAACTTACCTGACCATCAAAATAAATAATTTTGAATTAAATGTTTTTATTTAATTGCAAAGATAACTGAATAACATCTTCTAAATTTTCTTTCTAGTTCTGAAAAAAAGAAAAAAGTATTAATATTCAACAATACACTTTATTAAACAGTACATGTTTTTTCATATTTAGCAAAGCAATTTTGTGCCCTTTTTTTTGCTGTTTTCAGAATGTTTTGATTTTCACTGAAAATAGTGAAATCAATTGTATTCATCATTTAACAGCGGGCAAAAAAAAAAACAATCTGAAAGATTGTTTAAAAAAGCCCCAAATGTATCCTCACTAAAACATACCTTAATAGAAATGTTAAAAATACCTTTTAAGAAGAATAACAATTTCCAAAAAATAACGTCTGTAAACCTTGTTGCAAAAGAACATTTTCCAAAATAATATCTGTCAAAGAAGTCCACAATTGTTTGTTTTACCTTTCCTTACGGCCAAATGATAAGTTTAAAATCTCTTTTGAGCGAAATATCCAATTTAAATCCTTTTAAATTTTAATAATGCTTTCTTCCAATGATGATGTTAGTATTTAAAATTTGGGTTTCAGAAAAATTAGGTAACAATTGGGTAAATCATAAGGCAAACGTTGCTTGAAAATCAATTGAGAATCATTACACAGTGTCCATCCTTTTTCACATTTAAGATAAACTGTGTAATGACCAGAAGTTATAGAAGGCCCATCATGAAAAATTATTGCAACTGCAACAAAAGTTTTTCCAGATATTGATAATTGTTGTCCTGTAAACTTCTTTATTAAAGTGTCCAATTTTGAACCATCAGCTCTACAACGTTGCATCATTAAAATTACATACTGTCCATATTTCTTTAAAAATAACGTTGACAACATGTCTGATTTACATTGAGAACATTCCATGTTGTGATTAGCATCTTTATCTAATTTACTAAAAGTCACTGTTTTACTCTCTGGTAATGGTAAATATATGAACCTTTCAGAATCAACATTACTACTGCTTGTGTTCATACAGTTATCACAACAATGTTCCCATTTATAAGAGACACCAAATACATTTTCTACTTCTACCCCTTCATCTTCCAGTACCATCAGGATATACATCAAGAATTCCTGTGCATCTTGCTGGACATTTTGTGTAAACTGTGTACGTCCAGAACATACATCTAAAAGATTTCTAACATCAGAAGCACTTTCTATTTTAGTTTTATCATTACTCAGCTTCTCATAGAGGAGACTCAGCAAAGAACAGAATCTTTTTTCATGATTTAGTGTTATCTGCTCTTGCAAAAATTCAAGATAAAATACAACATTCAGCACTACATTTGCGTAGCAGTTGACACCAGAGCTATTTTAAAAATGACAACCAACAATCTCTTCAGCATTGTCCTTTTTCTTTTTGCTTGCAGTCACATCACTATCTTTTTGTTTTCTCTGCTGTACATCCTCATTACAGATATCCTCAAATCTCCTTTTCCGACAAACAACACGTTTTTCAAACACAGGATACTGACCTAAATGAGGAGCATAGCTTCTTCTTAATCTATTATACTCCTTTACACAGTTTGCATCAGCACTTATTTTTGAGTCATCAAAGTCTATCATGAATAAACCAGATAATTTTTTCACGCGTGACAAAGCAACATATGCCATACCTTCTTTAAACACACTAGATCCAATGTTTACAAAAGCACTATCTACAGTTAATCCTTGAGACTTGTGAATAGTTACAGCATATGCTAGAGAAAACAGAAACTGCTTCCTACGCACATATAAGTCTTTCACAAGCAAGAAACGAATTGAACAACGACAAATGTCTTTAACCTCTTGTATCTGTTCAAATTTTATTTTTAAACATTCAATTCCAACTTTGTTCTGGTAATTAATAAAATCCACAACTCTTCCCATAGCTCCATTCACTAAACCTTTCTCTACATCCAAAATCCGTCTTAAAATTACTCTACAGTTCATACACACATAAAGATTATTTTCCAAACCTGCTGTTTTTTAAATGTTTTTCTCCAGAGAATCCAATTTAGTACCCAATTTGCCTGTCAATATAACAGTTATTCGTTCATGTTCTATTTTATCCACAGCTTCCAGTTTTATAATCTCTTCATTTTCCAATTTCAAAATTTCTTGATTGAATACAGAACATTCATGTAGTGTTGGAACTATTTGTTCTGTTGGAAACAAATTACTTAGCAATCGACTTTGTAATGCTTTTCTGCCATGTTCTGTGAGTAGTCCAATTCTTATATCTTTCAGAATACTTGCATAGTCCTCATCATTTGCTTGCCTCATATTGGTAATGAGTTCCTTATACTCAAAATATGTCCAAATATTTACATTGCCTATACTTCCTAATGACTGTTTTGTGTCTTCATGTGTAAGTGTATGGAATACCGGTTGTCCTTTAACTGGAGTAAGTTGCAAAAGATCTACAAAAACTATGACGTGTTTTCCTCCAAATAGGACGTCAAAGTCTGTCTTCAGAATTTACTGCATTCTTAAATGCACAAAGGCAAGCATTAAGTTTGATACCATGCTTACCTCATCAATAATCAGTACTTTCATTTTCTTCAATACTCTTGAAACTTCCAAGCATGCTTCTCCTGCTAGTTTGTGGTACTGTATTTTGTTCTCATGCTCTACTGGTAACATTAGCAAACGATGTAAGGTAACTCCTTTGATGTTATACGCTGCTAACCCAGTTGGAGCAGTAACAACACAAGACAAAATGGAATCCATTTTCTTCTGTAGGTAGCTTCTAATTACATTAATTAAGAAACTTTTTCCAGTTCCTGCTTGTCCACTTACATACATTCTCATTGGTTCAAAAGATGTGCATGAGCACTCTTTATTTTCATGTAGTAATCCGTGATCAATTTTTTGTCTGACTTCTTCATAAATTTGTTTTTGTTCTTCATTCAGTTGCTCCTCCAAATATGTTAAGTCTACTAAATCTTCCTGAGCTTGATTCATAGCTGTTTCCACTTCGTTCATAGCTATTGCTGCTTCATTTTCGATGATTGGTTGTCCTAGAGGATCTTGACTGAATGTCCCAGAACTTTGACTGTCTTGAGAACTGTCTCTAGCTACTTCAGCTGCAATTGTTGCTTCTTGTTCAATTTCTTCATTTAACATTTGAACATAAGTTGTGAAAGTACTGCATTCGACGCTGTCTTTGCTAGCATTGAAGGAATCTTCATAGCTCTGAAATTCTCCAAGTAGTTCCTCCTCTGAACGCCATGGTTTAAACAGCTGCAAAAGTGCCAAGTAGTAAAATTCCTTTTTATCAGGAGTGTCGCAACTCAGCTTCCGGTGATTTATCAAACTTCCTTTTGTTTGCTTCACCAAACATCCTTCCTCACCAATGACTTTATATTTTCCATTGTTGATATCTTCTGTGACATTCCGTTTAAAAATAAAGTTCTGCAGCACTTCATAGAGACACATGTTCTCAAGGTGATGACTTCTTTGTGGATAATATGTGTCCAACATGTTTGTTCTTAAAATGTCTGTACTTTCTGGTTCGAACTCTGCTAAATATTCAATTTCTCGAATAGATTTCAGTACCCGATTTCGCATTCCTGCAAGGCCTAAACTTTCCCAAATTATTCTTCTGGATTTTGAGTACAGACTTGCAGATGATAACCTATCTGAGCATTCGTAGGATCCAATTTCTCGATGCGATAACATCTTTAAACTGAAACTGTATAGCTTCTTACTGACAGTCTTCTCGTGAGAAATCTCTTCCCACATTTCCTTCAATTCCGTTTTCTCAGATTTAGTGATGTAAGATGTGACATAGCGAGCAACAGCAATAGAATTGTCAGCCACATACTGTATATCCATGTTAGCATTCCACATGGATAAAATAACTGGGTTGTAGTCATTTATATATTTTGACTCTTCCTTTCTTCTTAGGTTGTAGGTATTCTTAGGCAATTTTCTTGTAATAGTATGTCGCACAGCTGACATAAAACTGTTTACTCTTCCTTTTGAAAGAACAGGTCGTGGAAATCCAAATCGACATTTTGTGTAGAATTTATCTTTACTCTTGTACTTCCGTCGACAGTATTTTCCACACCGATGACTTTGGAAACGTAAAACTTGCTCTTTTAAATTTTTCTCTTCTGTGCTTTTAGGTATAGCACATGTTGCATATCCTTCGATGAAACTTAAAACTGCATCATCAGAATCTGTTCCAAATTTTGGAGCATCCTTGATCCACAACAGCATATGAATATGAGGAGCACCTCTGGCTTGGTACTCTTTTCTCCAAAAGAAATCCACAACTTCTCCAAGAGGTGGATTTTTTTTATTGCAGATGAAGGACATCATAGCCTCAAATCTATGATTGAAATATCTGCAAACATTAACCGGATCCAATGAGCACAATTCTCCTGCTGTCTTGGATTGGATGTTTTCAATATTTGAATTTGCCTCTCGAAGAAAATCCAGAAGATCATCCCAAGCGTACTCAGCACAGCTTAGGGTAAGGAACCATGTAGGAGTTCCTAAATTCTGTAACATACATTTCAATTCTCCATGGCGTCGGTGCCAATATTCATTCGTCCCACGCTGACAAGCCATCAAATTGATCAATTGAGATTCCAAATGATCATCTCGCTGTTGCACTTTGTTCATAAAATCCTTTGCAGTCACATTACATAGATGTACTCCAGTTTTCAAAATGTGATTTACGGCATAAGATAGTGCTGACAAGTCACTTTCAAATAAAAGATGGAACAAATAAGGAATACTTTGACGAAATCTCGGATCTTCAGCATATAGTCTTGTAGTCCGATACTCAGAAGCAGGAATCTGTACTGGACGTTCATCATATCGTCCTCCTTCTCCTGTAGGAAACAGCTGGGGAAAACAACGAGCTTCCAAGCTCTCCTCCCATACACTCACGGGAGTTCCTTGTGCTTTCTTCATCTGAAACAGATCAATAGCGTTTCCCATAACTTCTTTAGAATGTAGAGGATGTATGCTGAAATGTTCATAAATTTCTTCTTCTTTTGACTTATCCACTTTTTCAAGTTGCCCAGTTGGTATTCCTGTGTCTTCTAGTATTTCTTCTTCATCCATATAAATGGCTTCATACCATGTATAATTTTTTTTCAAATACAAATTTGCTCTTTGTACTTTTCGTACATCCACCAGCTCCTGCCAAATTTTCCTATTCTTTGTAGGTACACCATTAACCAGAATAACTAATGGTTCAGTTTCCAAAGTATCTGCATCAATTGTTTCCATATTTTTTTCAAATCTAATGGCAAATAGACAACTCTTCCTTTTAAACCTCTTTGTAAATCCGAAGGAGGTAATTTACCAGTTTTTGGCTCCATACGCACTATAGTCTGAAACGGATGGACACATTGAATGAGTATAGACTCATACGTATTTAAATCAGAAAGTTCTGGAGGAATATCAACCAATTCTAAATTATTATGTACAGCTCTAGCTGGCATTCTATTTTCTTCTAACTTGTTATAACTGTATTTACAAATACGCTGATCTTCACCCAAATCAAAACAATTTTCCAGAAATATATATGTTGCAAAATCTTTCCACTTATAATTATCTTCATTTTCACTTTTTTTATACAGATCAACATTCCTTGTTTGATTTTTGTAATGGCTTCTCCGGCAACATATACAAGTAATATTTGGTCTTTCATTAGAGATGATAGCAAATTTTGTCATTTCATCATCAAAATTTTTACTAACAGTGAGTTCTACATTCTCTTCCACATTTTCATCAATAACTGTGTCATTTTCTGCACTTTCTTGTTCTGGACCAAAGTAACAAAACTGAATTTCATCAGTAACCTTCACTACATCTGATACAGAACCACGAAACAAAGCATTATTCAACTCATTTAACTTTAGTGCTGGACTTTTAGCAAAATACAATGTTCTCACAAACTTTCTCATTTCAGTATGATGAACAGCCAGCATCCTAAAATGGTGAAAAACACTTTGAAAAATCAATGGGGAGTGGACCACTTGTCCTGTATATCCAGGGTCTTTTACGTTCTTGCTTCCTTCATAAAAGAACCCTCATAACTATACACAGGTATGGCAGCGGCATGAACTGGGTTACCGCTTATGTCCATGGACCTTCTCACAGGACAAGTGGTCCACTCCCCATTGATTTTTTTGCATAAGTGATAAGGAAGCCGACTGGACCACAGCTTCTTTTTCCCTCCCCATTGATTACTTGAAAAACACTTTGACACACTTTCCTAGATAGACAAGCCAGAGAATGTCCTTGCAAACCAGTATTCTCTCTTACTCTGCATGGATCTAGTCTTTGAAGCACCTTAATTTTCTGTTTAACACTCTTTTGACTATATTCTCTTAGAAAGTCACGTAATTTATCAATAGATTCCTGACGCACAGTACAAATACTACTACAATTCCAAGTGTACACTGGGGCTTTAGGACGACTTCCCATAACCTCATCAGCCATCACTTGTTCCTCATTTCTTGGAACCATGTTCTCCTTTTCCATTACACAACCATCCTTAACTTCATAAGCTCTACCATTGGTGTCAACTGCATGCAACAAACTATTACTTTGAAGATAACTCTCTTCATTAAAAAATGGTTCAGTACTTGAACTATGTTTCCATTCTCCCAAGAACACTTTACAAAAGTTTTTTTTTTTACTTCTCTTTTCCTTTTGCTTTGTGACTTCATTGCATTCACTAATTTATCTAATCTACGCATCCTGTTCAAAATTAAAATGAATAGTTTTTTTTTATTTCTAATGCCTTGATAGCAATACTTTCAATAAATTTATTTTTCTTATAAAATTTGGTTTTTCCTTATATTTTTTCACATCCTTCAGCAAATTTAACATCACTCTTCTCTGAAACATTTTTCGACGAATGTTTGTAAAATCTATTTTCCGTGTTAAGTCACTCTTCCTAACTTCTGAGTCTATATTAGCATTTTCTTTTTGCTGTCGACTCTGTTGTTGTTTTGTACTTGAAACACTGTTTGAATGTATCTTCCGATCATTTTTTTTTTTTAAGATATTTTTTACAAATTCTTTAGTTTGCTTACCAGAAGACTTTTTCTGTTTTCCAACACGTGCTTCGCCTCCTATTTTTTTTTTATCAGTCGTCTTCAAATATAGTTGTTGTTTCTTTTCTTTTCTTTTTCTTGACTTTATAGGCATCTTTATATTTTTTCACTGTTGCTCACCAATACCTGCAAAAAACTAAAAAAAATACCTTTATGTAATTTAAATTCATTACATTTTTTTAAAAAAAACTTTTCAAATCCTATCACATGAGCTGATCCTTTCCTACGAGTCAAACTCTTACAAAATAGAAGAAACATGAATTAAATCTCTGACAACAATTCCTGTGTGCACACAGACTCATGGTCTGATTCTAGGCAGAAAGCGATATTTCCTTTGGCAATTTGAAAGCACATTTACTACTGGGGTAGAGCAAGTGATCATTACTGTAACAGCCTGACACATGTTCCTTCTAGTTTAGACAGGAAGAAAAGAGCACATGTCCTAACAGCTCCTTGAGACCATGACCATGTGTTAGAGCAGGGTTACTCATAGTACGACCCGCGGGCCGCCAGCGGCCCGGCAAGCCCACCTCGGCGGCCCGCGGACATTGCAGACAACCTGCATGTGTTTTAAAACAAAATTAAATAATGTTAGCTAACACTGTCAGAGTGTCCGGTGCAGAAGCCCGGACTCTGAGAATCTGCTCTGTGGGGGCCGGGGGATTCCAGTGATTGTCAAAGTGGAGCTGCAGGGGCCTAAGAGGTGAAATACAACAAAGCTTTAACATGTAAATGGTCTTTTAACGACCTGTGTAGTACTCGGGTGGGGCTGTGTGTGAGCGCTGGGAAGCTGCCTCAGTGTGGCTGTGTGTGTGCGCGCGCTGGGAAGCTGTCTCAGCCCCGGCTGAGGGCTGACACACACACAGGGTGAGATGGGTGAGGGACCGAGAGGGAGACAGAGGGAGAGGGAGGGAGGCAGAGGAAGGGAGACAGAGAGAGGCAGAGAGGGAGAGAGCGAGGGAGA
Organism: Triturus cristatus; assembly: GCF_964204655.1. Taxonomy (NCBI): domain Eukaryota; kingdom Metazoa; phylum Chordata; class Amphibia; order Caudata; family Salamandridae; genus Triturus; species Triturus cristatus. Next base: position 1,207,639,172 of record NC_140592.1, on the reverse strand, counting down.
CGGAGGCAGAGGGAGAGAGACAGAGGGAGAGGGAGAGAGACAGAGGGAGAGGGAGAGAGACAGAGGGAGAGAGACAGGGAGAGAGAGAGGGAGGGAGACAGAGGGAGGGAGACGGAGGGAGGGAGAGGGAGGGAGAGGGAGATGGAGGGAGACAGAGGGAGGGAGGGAAACAGAGGGAGGGAGGGAGACGGAGGGAGACAGAGGGAGGGAGACAGAGGGAGGGAGGGAGACGGAGGGTGAGATGACAGAGGGTGAGGGAGCGAGAGGGAGACAGAGGGAGAGGGAGGGAGGCAGAGGAAGGGAGACACAGAGAGAGGCAGAGAGGGAGAGAGGGAGGGAGACGGAGGCAGAGGGAGAGAGACAGAGGGAGAGGGAGAGAGACAGAGGGAGAGGGAGAGAGACAGAGGGAGAGAGACAGGGAGAGATAGAGGGAGGGAGACAGAGGGAGGAAGACGGAGGGAGGGAGAGGGAGGGAGACGGAGGGAGGGAAAGGGAGGGAGAGGGAGATGGAGGGAGACAGAAGGAGGGAGGGAAACAGAGGGAGGGAGGGAGACGGAGGGAGACAGAGGGAGGGAGGGAGACGGAGGGTGAGATGACAGAGGGTGAGGGAGCGAGAGGGAGACAGAGGGAGAGGGAGGGAGGCAGAGGAAGGGAGAAAGAGAGAGGCAGAGAGGGAGAGAGTGAGGGAGACGGAGGCAGAGGGAGAGAGACAGAGGGAGAGGGAGAGAGACAGAGGGAGAGGGAGAGAGACAGAGGGAGAGAGACAGAGGGAGAGAGACAGGGAGAGATAGAGGGAGGGAGACAGAGGGAGGAAAACGGAGGGAGGGAGAGGGAGATGGAGGGAGACAGAGGGAGGGAGGGAAACAGAGGGAGGGAGGGAGACAGAGGGAGGGAGACAGAGGGAGGGAGGGAGACGGAGGGTGACAGAGGGAGGGAGACAGAGGGTGAGGAGGGAGACAGAGGGGCAGGAGGGAGACAGAGGGGGTGGAGGGAGACAGAGGGGGAGGAGGGAGACAGAGGGGGGAGGGAGGGACACGGAGGGAGGGCGATGGAGGGAGGGCGATGGAGGGAGGGAGACAGGGAGAGAGACGGGGGAGAGAGACAGGGGGAGAGAGACAGGGGGAGAGAGACAGGGCGGGAGAGAGACAGGAAAGGAGAGAGACAGGGAGGGAGAGAGACAGGGAGGGAGAGAGACAGGGAGAGATAGAGGGAGGGAGACAGAGAGAGAGACGGAGGGAGGGAGATGGAGGGAGGGAGATGGAGGGAGAGGGAGGGAGACAGAGGGAGAGAGGGAAACGGAGAGAAACGGAGGGAGGGAGGGAGGGAGGGAGGGAGACAGAGGGAGGGAGGGAGAGAGACAGAGGGAGAGGGAGGGAGGGAGACGGAAGGTGACAGAGGGAGGGAGGGAGACAGAGGGAGGGAGAGGGAGACAGAGGGAGAGAGGGAGACAGAGGGAGAGAGGGAGAGGGAGGGAGAGATAGAGGGAGGGAGACAGAGAGAGAGAGACGGAGGGAGGGAGATGGAGGGAGACAGAGGGAGGGAGGGAGACAGAGAGAGGGAGACGTAGGGAGGGAGATGGAGGAAGACAGAGAGAGGGAGGGAGAGGGAGGGAGAGGGAGGGAGACAGAGGGAGGGAGGGAGGGAGAGGGAGGGAGAGGGAGGGAGAGGGAGGGAGACAGGGAGGGAGGGAGACGGAGGGAGACAGGGAGACGGAGGGAGGGAGACTGAGGGAGACTGAGGGAGAGGGAGGGAAATGGAGGGAGGAGGCCGACAGAGGGAGGCCGACAGAGGGAGGGCGACAAAGGGAGGGCGACAAAGGGAGGGCGACAGAGGGAGGGCGACAGAGGGAGGGCGACAGAGGGGGAGGAGGGCGACAGAGGGGGAGGAGGGAGACAGAGGGGGAGGAGGGAGACAGAGGGGGTGGAGGGAGACAGAGGGGGAGGAGGGAGACAGAGGGGGGAGGGAGGAACACGGAGGGAGGGCGATGGAGGGAGGGCGATGGAGGGAGGGAGACAGGGAGAGAGACGGGGGAGAGAGACAGGGGGAGAGAGACAGGGGGAGAGAGACAGGGAGGGAGAGAGACAGGAAAGGAGAGAGACAGGGAGGGAGAGAGACATGGAGGGAGAGAGACAGGGAGGGAAAGGGGGAGGGAGTGGGAGAGAGGGAGGGAAAGGGGGAGGGAGGGGGAGAGGGAGAGAGAGAGAGATCTGTGTATGCTGGGTCTGGTGGCTCAGTGGACGAAGGCGTCTGCTGCAGGGACCTGTGCTCAACCTCATGGTCAATTTTTTTTTTTGCTTTAGCCCCGCCTCTCCCCCTCTGACCCGCCCCCACTGGTGCAGCCCTCGGCCACAAACCACACTGTAAATTTGGCCCCCGAGAGAAAGTTTGTGAGTACCCATGTGTTAGAGGGTGACTGATTAGACTAGAGCAAAGGAAATGAGCCTTTGTGATTTTGAATCTGTTTGCGTTACACACTGCTATCTGAAACACCACACTGAGCTGACTATTACACATGGGAGTGTAGCAGAAGCTGCTGTGTGTGTGCAAAGAGTGTGTTTCTGGAGACTGTGTATTGTCAGCTGCAAGAGAGATCTGCATGGAGACTCCCACAACTGCATGAAGAGTACAGACATGTGTGTAAGAGTACATGTGTGGTAAGGGTTAATTGGAGTTTTCAACATGTAGGAACCACCTCAGCCATTGCAAGAATTGATGAAAAATCTACCATGCTATTTTCAAATGTGTTTGCATTTGCCTCACATTTTTGAGATACTGATTTCTGCTGAGTGCTAACCAACACATTGGAAGAAAACAAGCTGGGCCTTTCCTGAATGTGCAAGTTTTACAGAACAACAGCAACACAAATTAAAACGCTGACAACAATTCCTGTGTGCACACAGACTCATGGTCTGATTCTAGGCAGAAAGCGATATTTCCTTTGGCAATTTAAAAGCACATTTACTACTGGGGTAGAGCAAGTGATAATTACTGTAACAGACTGACACATGTTCATTCTAGTTTAGACAGGCAGAAAGGAGCACATGTCCTAACAGCTCCTTGAGACCATGACCATGTGTTAGAGGGTGACTGATTAGACTAGAGCAAAGGAAATGAGCTTTGTTGATTTAGAATCTGTTTGCGTTACACACTGCTATCTGAAACAGCACATAGACCTGACTAATACACATGGGAGTGTAGCAGAAGCTGCTGCGTGTGTGCAAAGAGTGTGTTTCTGGAGACTGTGTATTGTCAGCTGCAAGAGACATCTGCATGGAGACTCCCACAACTGCATGAAGAGTACAGACATGTGTGTAAGAGTACATGTGTGGTAAGGGTTAATTGGAGTTTTCAACATGTAGGAACCACCTCAGCCATTGCAAGAATTTATGAAAAATCTACCATGCTATTTTCAAATGTGTTTGCATTTGCATCACATTTTTGAGATACTGATTTCTGCTGATTGCTAACCAACACATTGGAAGAAAACAAGCTGAGCCTTTCCTGAATGTGCAAGTTTTACAGAACAACAGCAACACAAATTAAAACGCTAACAACAATTCCTGTATGCACACAGACTCATGGTCTGATTCTAGGCAGAAAGCAATATTTCCTTTGGCAATTTGAAAGCACATTTACTACTGGGGTAGAGCAAGTGATAATTACTGTAACAGACTGACACATGTTGCTTCTAGTTTAGACAAGCACAAAGGAGCACATGTCCTAACAGCTCTTTGAGTCCATGACCATGTGTTAGAGGGTGACTGATTAGACTAGAGTGTTACAAAAAACAAGCTGCCCCTTTCCTGCGAGTGCAAGGGTAATAGAGCAAGACCAACCGGAATTAAATCTCTCTTTACATTTCCTATGTGCTCACTGTCTCATGGTATGATTCTAGGTAGAAAACAGTATTCCTGAGTGATACCAGTACACATTAACTTATAATGAAGACATACTCCATAATATATAACATGTTCAAGCCACTTAAATATCTTCCTTAACATAAAATGTAAAACACAACTTTTAAAGTGGTAGGAAAATGTACCATATTATTTTCAAATGTGTTTGCATTTGCCTCTCACTGATCAGTAAATGATTTCTGCTGAATGCTAACCATCACACTTTAACATAACAAACTACCCCTTTTCTGCGAGTGCAAGGCTAACAGAACAAAAGCAACACAAATTAAATCTCTGTCAACAAATCCTGTGTGCAGACAGACTCATGATGTAATTCTAGTCACAAAACAATATTCCTCACTAATACCACTACACCTTAACTTACAGTGAAGACATACTCCATAATATCTTACTAGTTCAAGACAGTTAAATTTCTCCTAAATCACAAAATGTAAAACACAACTTTAAAACAAGAATGACAATTCTATTATTTATATCAAAATACACCACATACTTCCCCTCTCAAACTCATAACTCACCTTTAAAATTAATTAGTTGAGAAAGAAATGTGGGACTCAAACAGCAGATTATCAGAGCCAGAATCTCAGAGCTGTACACCTCTCTCCTCTCTCCACAACCAGTAAATGGCAATTTTTCCCTCTCTTTTTTCCCACATATACATGTTAATGTAAAATCACAGTCCTTCCCACATTTTTTCAAATGGAATCACACATTTCTATTGGTTGCAACTTTCAACCCCTTTGCAAATCATCCCTTCCCCCAACATGACTTCTGCCTGCTACCATAGCAACAGCTCATGGAACACAGGTGTGAGCAGAGAGGTCAGAAGTTCAGCAGACATTGTTTCAAATCAAGACAGCAAGAGTGCTTGACTTTTCAAACCTAACAGCAAATCCAAAGTAATGTTCAGTGGGAAGACATTTTTCTGTACCAATCCAAAACACGCTTTTATAAATTTAAACATACAGCCTAGTTTTAACTGTAAAATGGTTTAAATCAGCCAATGAGTTCTTTTTTTTAAAAAAAAGTATGTATGCCTCCATTTTCCAACTGTGTTTCTTTTCATATTGCCATTCTACTGAAAGACACCTTGTGAGTGCATCCAGATCTCCTTGAAACATGTTTACAGTGTGGATTGTAGGTCATAGCTATGTCTTCTGGAGTGAACAATTTGCAGAAAAAAGAGGTATGGTGAGAGACCTTGCTTTGCCAAATGTAGACATTAAATGGATTGGTCAGAGAGGGTTAAAGTGGCACCAATTAATGCCTTTGGTGAAACCCTTTCTACATCTCCCACAGCCTAACCTTATTATTGTGCACTGTGGTGGAAATGACCTAGGCACTTTAACTGGGGTAGGTCTAGAAATGCTTATTAAGGACACCTTTGTGCAATTGATGTCGCTTTTTCCTCAATCTGCCTTTGTATATTCTAACATATGCCAAAGGCAAAAGTGGAACTGGTCCAACCAATTTTGTCCACAGATTGACAAAGCAAGAAAGCACGTCAATAAGTCTGTTTCTGCTTTCCTCAGAGACTATGGTATGGGTTCTATATACCACAACAACTTGCGTTACAACATGCAAGACATTTATAGAGGAGACGGTGTACATTTCAATGATGAAGGGAACAGAGTCTTCCTCTTGAACTTTAGACTCTGCATCGGTACTTACTTGTAGATACCGAAAAACACTCAATGAACACAAGGGCTCTTTTTAGAGCCACCTAATATCTAAACACTTAAATGTGATTTTTATTTCTATTTTTTTTTATGTTTTTTTTCGGGTGCGCGCTGGGTGCGCGCACGTCGTGATGTTTTAAAGGTTTTTTTGGGTACGCATAGAGTGCGCGCACTTCGCGATGTTTTTTAAAAAATTTAAATCTTTTTTTTTGCCCTTCGTGGTCCTACTGTGCCCCCCTGACAATGGCTAGGGGGTCTAGAACTCCCTACCCTGCCCCCTTTTCACGGTCTCCACCTTTCCTTTTTAGTGTGACAGACAAAATGGCGGCCGACACTTCCTGATTTCGACCGATTCGAATGTTTACTAACATGTAACAACCAATCAGAATTACGCTCGCGCACGGCAGGGTGCGCGCACAGGGCTTGCTCAGTGCGCGCACGGTGCGCGCGTATAGATATTGATATGCTTTTAAATGCTATTTTCTCAGGAAATACTGAACAGATTTACACCAGACCTGCAAAAGGCACTTCCGTGGCCTTATGGCTACCTCTTTGCCAAATTTCAAGTAATTCTGTTCAGCCGTTCGGGCTGTAGCTGTGTCTAAAGGTCCTATGGAAAAATGCATGGGGAAAACGAGTTTTGGGACCCCCCTTTTTTCTCGGCCCCCGCTTGACGAATCACCCCGAGACTTTCAGGGTAGGAGCTGAACGGAGCGCCCCATTAGTTTTGAAAATTTCGCGAGGATTCGTCAACCGGCGCCAAAGTTATTCAAAATAGAATTTTGAGATTTCCTATGGAAACTCGTCAAACGGCCCAAAAGGAGAGCGCTCTTTCTCATAGCGGGTGCTAGTGCCGAGAACGGGCCAGTCCTCGTAATCAATTTTTCACCAATTTCCATCAAGAAGGAAACACTGCACACCAAGGAAGTTGTAAGTTTTGAAGATTTAAAGGAATTTATTCTTCGTGCAAGTAATCACCAACAACCACCACCAACGCGTTTCAACCACAATTGGTCTTGCTCACGGTAAGCAAGACCAATTGTGGTTGAAACGCACGAAGAATAAATTCCATTAAATCTTCAAAACTTGCAACTTCCTTGGTGTGCAATGTTTCCTTCTTGAGGGAAATTGGTGAAAATATATATATATATATATTCACTGAAAAAACCATAGGTTTCACACATGTTATAGTTAGCTGGACATTTTACTGATAAAAAACCAATGAAATTCCCCCGTTATAGTTACTGTAGGCAACTATAACTCACGCGACCGCAATCCTCTGCTGATGCTAATACTGTATTTAGACACTTATTTGCCCATATCTTCTTCCATTAAATTTTAGCTATACATATATTACAAATATTTTTTTTTCATAAAGACACATATGTCATCAGCAGAGGATTACGGTCGCGTGAGTTATAGTTGCCTACAGTAACTATAACGGGGGAATTTCATTGGTTTTTTATCAGTAAAATGTCCAGCTAACTATAACATGTGTGAAACCTATGGTTTTTTCAGTGAATTAGCAAGGTTTTTTAAATGCTATTTCCTAACTATAACGTGTGTGAAACCTATGGTTTTTTCAGTGAATTTGTACGGTTTTTTAAATGCTAAGTTACTTTACGCCATTTGTGGCGTGCGCGCCCACTTAACGCAGTTCGTTCCGTGCACGGTTTTTATCAACTTTAATAAGCCCTGTACATTTGGTGGCCTTCGGCCACCAAAAGCACAGGGGGTGAGGTCAATGTGGATAGTGTTTTTTTTATTTCGATTTTATAATTTCATGTTGCCAAAATTACGTTTTTTTTCTCTATTAATAAGCCCTGCACATTTGGTGGCCTGCGGCCACCAAAAGCACAGGGGGTGGGGTAAGTGTGGATAGTGTTTTTTTTATTTTTATTTTTTTACCGTAAGCTTACGGTAAGCTTACGGTAAGCGTACGGTAAGCGTACGGTAAGCGTACCCCGCGAAATTGCCGAAAAAAAAATAAAACCGTTTTTGCTCTTGGGGGATGTTTGGGGACTCCCTCAACATGACTATGTGGGAGGGAGTTGTCAAAACAGCCCCGTAACATGTTTTTGGCCATCATGTTTGATAAACAACACTCAGTGCGAGAGACAAAATGGCGGACGCCGCTTCCTGGTTTCGGCCGATTCGAATGTTTACTAAGATCTAAGAGCCAATCAGAATCGCGCTCGCGCACGCCACCGTAAGCTTACGGTAAGCGTACGGTAAGCGTACGGTAAGCGTATCGTAAGCGGGCTCAGATATATATATTGATTTAAAGGCTATTTTCTCAGAATCTACTGAACAGATTTACACCAAACCTACAAAAGGCACTTCCTTGACCTAGGGACTACCTCTCTGCCAAATTTCTAGTAATTCTGTTCAGCCGTTCGGGCTGTAGCTCGTTCTAAAGGTCCTATGGAAAAATGCATGGGAAAAACGCGTTTTGGGACCCCCCTTTTATCTCAGCCCCCGCTTGACGAATCCCCCCGAGACTTTCAGGGTAGGAGCGGAGCGTAGCGCCCCACCTATTTTGAGAAATTCGCGAGGATTCGTCGACCGGCGCAAAAGTTATTCAAAATAGAATGTTGAGGTTTTCCTATGGAAACGTGGTCCTAACTATAACTACCTACTGGCGACCGCCAGTAGGTAATATATATATATATATATATATATATATATATATATATATATATATATATATATATATATATTTTATCTACTGGCAGTCGCCAGTAGATAGTTATAGCTAGGATCGTGTTTCCATAGGAAATCTCAAAATTCTATTTTGAATAACTTAGGCGCCGGTTGACGAATCCTCGCAAAATTTTCAAAACTAATGGGAGGCTCCACTTAGTTCCTACCCTGAAAGTCTCGGGGTGATTCGTCAAGGGGGGGCCGAGAAAAAAGGGGGGTCCCAAAACGCGTTTTCCCCATGCATTTTTCCATAGGACCTTTAGTCGAAGGTACAGCCCGAACAGCTGAACAGAATTACTTGAAATTTGGCAAAGAGGTAGTCCTCAGGTCAGGGAAGTGCCTTTTGCAGGTCTGGTGTCAATCTGTTCAGTATTTCCTGAGAAAATAGCATTTAAAAGCATATAAATATCCATACGCGCGCACCGTGTGCGCACGGTGCTGTGCGCGAGCGTAATTCTGATTGGTTGTTAGATGTCAGTCAACATTCGAATCGGTCGAAATCAGGAAGTGTCGGCCGCCATTTTGACTGTCGCACTGAAAAGGAAAGGTGGAAAAAAGGTGGAAAACGTGAAAAGGGAGCAGGGAAGAGAGTTCCTGACCCCCTAGCCTTTGTCAGGGGGTCACAGAAGGACACCCAAGGGTGAAAAAAACATTTTTTTTTAAAAAAAAATTTAAAACGCGGGGTGCGCGCACGGTGCTCGTAGCGCACCGTGAGCGCACGGTGAAAAACCTTGAAAAAAAAAAATATTAATAAATACATAACTTAGCATTTAAAAAAACGTACAAATTCACTCGTAAAATACCAATGAAATTCACCCGTTATAGTTAGTTCAGATAACTATAACTCGCGCGACCGCCACTCTATCACAAGGATGATGTCATCAGTGATGTCATGAGTGATGCCATTGACCATGTCATGAGTGATGTAATGTGTGATGTCATGAGCAGTGGATTGCGGGCGGGCGAGTTATAGTTATCTGAACTAACTATAACGGGGGAATTTCATTGGTTTTTTACGAGTGAAATGTCCACCTAACTATAACCTGTGTGAAACCTATGGTTTTTTAAGTGAATTTGCAAGGTTTTTTAAATGCTAATTCCTAACTATAACGTGTGTGAAATCTATGGTTTTTTAACTGAATATATATATATATACACATACCTATGTATATATACGCATATTTTCATATATACATATATATATAAAACTATTAACATGATAGGTAAAAAAATTAATAATTATTCTCAATTAAATAAATTTTCATTTATATATTACTTAATTACCTTACCACACCCTACCCCGCAAACCTAAAGCAGTCCACACTTACAATATAACTAAAATAAATGAATCTAACACAATAATCAATTAAATATTAATTAATAATTTAACAACTAATTATTAATTAATTAATCATTAACTTCCCACCCTATACCCCTACAAACCAAGCAGCCCGCACCAATATATAACTTAAAAATACAATTATTACACAGTTTACATAATTTTTAATCAATTAAATGATAACACATTGTTAATTAATTGTTAATTAATTATTATTTAATTAAATACCCACCCTATACCCATACAAACCCAACAGCCCATACCTAATATATAACTTAAAAAGTATAATTACTGCACACTCTACATATTTTTTATCAAGTACATAATTCATAATTAATTCATAGTTAATTGTTAAATAATTATTAATTAATTAACTTCCCATCCTATGCTCCTACAAACCCAACAGCCCACACCTAAATATAATTAAAAATATATAATTATTACACCATCAAGGTATTTAATAATCAATGAAATAATTTATAATAAAATGATAATTAATTGTTAATTAATTATTACTTAATTAACTCCATAGCACTACAAACCCAATAGCCCACACCTAATATATAACTTAAAAATATAATTATTAGACAATTTACATATTTATCATTCAATTAAATACTTATTCATAAATCAATCATCAACTATTAATTAATCAACTTCCCACCCTACACACCTAGAAACCTAGTAACTTGGAACAACAGTAAGAATTACTATTACCAATTAAATTAAAAACTTAAAAATCACTTAAAATCACAAGCTATATTTCAAAATATTATCAATTATGCAAGCAATAACACATACAATTAGTATATGAACTAACACATAATAAAGACAATTTAAAACCGATATTTTGTACAACTATTTTATTGAAAATTGTATTAACCACAACGATATTATTGAAAACGATATTAATTACCTGAAAAATCGATATTCTTGCCAACGGTATTTCTACATCACAATATATTTTGCATCACAATATTTTTTGCAATATTCCTGCAACTCGATATTTCTAATCTGATATTTTGTCCAAACACTGAGGCTAGCTGACAGCTCAGCCATTTTAGTTTTCCACTACCAGCTGAAAACACAATTGTTTCGCCTTGCCTTCTGAACGTTTAGTGCTGGTGTACACAAAAACCTCTGGAGCTTTCATCTTGCATCCTGGCCGTTCCAGCCCCAGCCCCTTCCCCTTTTCCTGCCCATACCACATACGTCTGTCCTCTGCTTAGTGTTCTGAAGCTGGTGTCTGTGCATGAGTCACCCTCTTATCCCCCTACAGATCCATATAACATTAATTTTGCAGCCATTACTATTCTTAATTCAGCCTTTCTCCAAGCCTTATTTCAATCACAGAATCCCTGTGACATCTGATGTACAGACCTCTCGCTTGCACCAGCTGAGCAGGAACAGATTCCCATCAATCGCTATAAGCTTCTGATGATTTGAAGTGAATTGCTCCAGGTGGATACAGTTCTTGGAGCATTAGCTTGAGCTGTACTGCACCATTCTCAGCTCCTTCGGCCTGAGCGAGCCTTCTTCCCCACTACCGAAAGGTCATCTAATTTACCATGAATCCGTTTTAATAACTCACTAAGTAGACAAATATGTTGGTTAATATCTGAAGAGCAGTAGAATACAATTTATGTACCACAACTGTGCCCGTAGTCACACATAGGCACCAACTCTAGTCCTCAGATTGAGCTGTCCTCCTCTCACCTCTACAGAATCTGTTTCTGCTTCCTGACTAACCTGAATGGCTTTATAGACCTGGCCCACCTATATCTGCAATTACTATGCCACCTTGGATGGCTGCTTTCTGGACCTGTTTATCACATTCTCTTCCAACGCGGCCCCACACTCTAGTGGATGAGATCTTTCGTCACAGGAGGCACCCAGTCAGTCAGCCTGGCCCTGTATTCCTCCTCTGAAACCAGCTTGACCTGCGGCATCCACAGGGTCCCTCATAGAGCCCTATGCTATGCATGAACTCATAAACCATCAACACCCAGCTCATCCTCTCCCTCTATGAAGACACATCCCACACACACATGAACTTTGTCAGCTGGATAAAGAGAAACTGTGTGAAGCTCAACTATGAACAGATATTGGTGGTACTCTCCGGAAAAGAAACCTCTATCTGGTCCTCAGCCTGGTGGCCCCTTGAACTAGGACTGAGACCCAACCCCCAAAACGAAGCCAAGAACCTAGGGATCGTGATCGACAATCAACTCTTGATGAACAACCTGGTTAACACAGTTGCCTGCTCCTTCTTCCACTCCCTCAAGCTCCTCAGGAAAGTCTTCAGATGGCCCAGCTAAAGAGCTGTAAAACCCTCACCCAAACCCTGCCCGAGAAAGGCCTGGCATACCTGAACAGCCCTATCAACTTTCGCATACCGAACAGACGCCTACTTTCATTTGGCCTCCTGCTGCCTCACATCCACGAAATCCAAAGGGCCAAAGTCGGTGGCTGTGCCTTTTCATAAGGGACACCAAAGCCAGGAACAGCCTCCCCCTCCACATCAGAGCCACCAGATCACATAGAATTCTGCAAAAAATGTAGAACCTGACTAATCCAATAGTCCCCAGTCAGGGCTGCCCCCTCCTTCTAAAGGCACCTGAATACCCTCCTGGGTGATATTTGTGCCATACAAATGAACATGACTTAACAATGTTGGGTTTAAGGTTAATTCTACAGGAGCAGGGTCCCTTTCTGGTGAGCAACATGTAATTCAGGGGCACATATTATAATCATACAAGCACATTCTTAGTGCCTCCATCCTGGTATGCAGGGTAGTGAGAACACACACACTGAACGCTGGGGGCCACACTCTGGAAGTTTGTTACATGTGCTCCTGTCGCAGCCAGGGAAAACATAAATCTGTAGAGAATTGTGTAAGATGAAGTCTTTCACCATCTGGCAGCCATAGGTAATGCAGCATGACAACAAGCTTGGTGATGAGGCAAGCTCCCTGCAGGGTGCGACTGCAGAGGCAGGCATCCAGAGGTAGACTCCTACGAAGTACGTGCCAGGTGTCCCCCTCACACTAAGACACATTTCCAGGCCAAAGATCACAGATGGTCTGATGGTAACCCCAAGGTCCTTCAGGTCGGGAGAGGCAGGGCCCTGTCTTACACCCTTGACCATATATTGAATGTCCTACAGAAGAAAAGCATAAAGGGCACTCAGGGTCACCAAGAGGTTTTATAAGGAGCTGCTATTTTGATGGGACTTGGATGACATGTAACTTGTGGGCAGAGCTACTTGCACACGTTCCACCCTACAGTCCCAACTCTCCCCATACCCCCTATAGGCACTAGCAAGTGACTGACGGCTGGGGCTGGTGTTGGGGGTAGTAGGTGGATGTTCGAATTGCACCTGTGACCGCCCTATCCTCCTCCTTGTCATCCAAAGCCTGCATTTGCTGCACCTCTGAGATTATGATGTCACTTGTTAGATGTACACTTTTTTGTCTCTTTCTGTGATTTCATCAAGGTCAACCAAAGTTTGATGTCACCTCTTGTGATGTCATCACGGTCAAAGATGATGTGAAGCTTTTTCCTTTGATGTCAGTGAAGGGAAGGTCCAAAGGCTTGTGATGTCACTTCCACTGATATTATAATTTGTTGAAACCATGTCAGAGAGGAGATGAGAAAAAAAACTGTATTTGTAAAGCGCGAACAATTAACCCTAAGGGTGTAAAGGCGCTGGGGGTCATCAGGAATATTAAGCTAGCTATTGCCCAGAGTCACATGATGCTGGGCTAACCTGCCGCCGGGGATCGAACCGCGAGCCCTGGTGTTCCGGAGTCAGCCGCCCTGGCCGCTGCACCACATCTCTTTCATGAGGGTGCAATTAGATGTGCTAGAAAGAAACATGTCATTCTCTGTGCACTGGGATCTTGTACATGCATTCTCTTACCTGCACAGGCCCATACTACTTTATTTATTGCAAGCAGAAAACCATCCAGTCCAAATACAGAGGGCTCCAGATCAGACTGGAGCATGCCTCACACTCTCTGGCCTCGTTTCACCAGCTGCCAGCCAGGGCAAGGGTCGAGTAAAAACTTGTGTAGTGTTTTATGGGCAGCCATGGGTGATGCCCTTGCACATTCCCTGTTCACAAGGCAACAGCAAACAAGCTCATTGTTTACAGTCTCAGAGGCCGCAGTGTCTACTTGTCCCCTGTACAAAAGGGGCTATGTGCTTGGCGCCCTCCTCCAGCTGACTTGCAAAATATCTTTGCATTTGTTAGTAAGTGCTAGTTCTGTAAACAAATCAGACAAAGCTGTATTGTGAATATATTTAAATGTTGAAGTCTGTTTCAGTATTCAACATAAGCAGCCCGCTTCGACCGGCGACGTGTGCGGCATGCGCACCCATTCCATCAAATTTATTCTAGAATCCTACTAAGATACTCATAGCAAGACTCTTTGCATTTTATGTCTTTGCATTTAATTTTTTATTTATTGAGGTCCTAGATAATTTGCTGGTAGTTAAAATCTAACAATCTTGAAAAAACCTATTAATAATGTTATTAAAACAGTTGCAAAAATCAATGTGGAATAAAAGTTTTAGTACCATACATTGCCTTGTTCCATGACCATCTTATTTCATTATCCAAGTGATGACTTAGTAGGCTCCCAATCTGCTTTGTGCTCATACTAAGCACGGATTTACAGGTACATAGTATAAGCTCGACAGATTCCAACGCGCCCGACACAGCAGACCCTTGCTGTCGCCTTATGTTAGATTGTACCAAGACCCTGGGGTCTTCAATGATATTTTGTTTACACAGTTAGGGTTTGATATGATACTTTACAATATCATGCAACTCTTATTATTATTACTGTTATTATTACAAATATTATGATTGTTATTATTACTATAAAGTGGATACTATTAATGATAATAATTGTAATAGCGTTGATATTAATACTAATACAAATTCAAATAACAATATTATTGTTATTAATATTATTATTATTGCTATAAAACTAATACTATTAATGTTAATACATGCAGTAGCTATGATATTAATACTAATATAACTACTAATAACAATACAAATAACATTATTACTATTGTTATTAATATTACTGTTATTATTACAATTATTATGATTGTTATTATTACTATAAAATGGATACTATTAATGATAATAATTGTAATAGCGTTGATATTAATACTAATAAAAATTTAAATAACAATATTATTGTTATTAATACTAGTAATATTGCTATAAAAAGAATACTATTAATGTTAATACATGCAATAGCTATGATATTAATACTAATATAACTACTAATAACAATACAAATAATATTATTACTATTGTTATTAATATTGCTGTTGTTATTATTATTATTATTGCTATAAAACTAATACTATTATTGAAAATAATTGCAATGGCTATGATATTAATACTAATAAGACTATTAATAATAACAATACAAAGAACATTCATATTATTATTATTTAAACCCTTCAACTCTCTTTTGTTTCTTGAAACTAGTCCAGTGCAGATATGTCTCTAAATTGGTCTAATCAGTGTCTTTTGCAGCTCTGTGCAATGAGGTGAGATCTATTCTCATTTCCAGTTTACCTCATTCCTTTTGCACCACACCACCTAAAACTCGACCAGAGCTACACTGAGTGTGGCCAAAGTTCCCTGCACATCCCCTATTCTGAAGAACACAATCACACCTGCACCTCTGCCACGCCTCCCTTTTATTTTTATGTTGACCTGGAAGGTCTGAAATGTTCTCTTGTCCCTCACTGTAAGTGACAGCACAGTGGTATGCATGCGTTTTTGCAAATGTTTTCATGTGCAAGCTTACTTTGTTTCACTTCCATAATCACATGGCTGTACTTTGGAAGCTGCCGCAACATAGTTAGATGTATTTAGCGAATAGGGAGTCCGCACTCTGTGTGTGTTTCCAACATTCCCATTGGCCATTCTCCAGGGACAGCTATCTTTCCACCGCATTACTAAACTTGCCACTGCAGAAGATTCCACCACCCTTGCAGATTTTCTGCAGTACTATGGCAATTTGCAGTCAGAAACATTTTCAAATTCAGAAATATGAAGGTCAGTGCAACTATTTGAGGCAGTAAGTTACAAGCATGACTGCAAGAGGTATGGTGAGGTGGCTCTTAGTGTCTTGCCAACAGGAGACAATATTTTACTGCCTTGATTAACTGAATTTTTCCTTTTCATGCTTCTGCTGGTTCAAACATTGGCACCCCATTATGAAATTGAGGCCTCATTGGATGCACTCAGTGCCATCTCAAGATTATGCGCCGCATTAAAACTGAGAGATCAGAGTTTCCGTTTGCAGCTCCATAGTTCACAGTCAGAAGACCTACTTGTACTTGGAGAAAGGCATGGAGCCCCCCGGATGTGAGTCAACATTCCCCTGTCACCAATTGTTGCTGTGAGGGACTCTGGAAGGCTTCACTTCTACTCTACTAGCTGTGCTTGGGGAACAGACTGAATGCCACTTCCTATGTGGTGCACAGAAAGTGCAGTCTGAGAACCTGACTGCCTTTAAAACATGGCACAGAAAAAGATCAAAGGTGTTCCCTCATTAGCATAGGCTATACCTCATGCAAAAGGACCCTCCACATCTGCAAATGTATCATCTATGAAATGCGTGCCTGCCCAATGAGTATTTTAGAAAGGGTCACAATCAGATGAAGTCAATTTTTTAGTATGTCTAGAGGTGGAAGCACATCTCTTGTGTCACTGTGGCACTTGGGTGAAATGGCTTCTGGACAGGTGTCTTCTGATCCACATCCAGGGTATGAAGGAAATATACCAACGATTGATGGTTTTCACATCACATAAGAGCCCAGTGGACCCCAGTGGATATCGGTTTGCAGTACTTGTAAAAATAAAAAGCACCGCCCTGTTGGACGGTCCTCTGAGGCGACGGTATAAAGAATATTTTTTTTAAAAAGCAGCGAATCTATGAAACCAGCTTCAAGTAGATATGCTTCAACAATCAAAAGTTATTAAAAAGCCTAGTCCACCAACCAGATTAATGAGGCAACCAAATACCAGTCAAAGGCAGCACAATCCAAGATGAATCCTGAGGCCAAAATACCTCTTCTGCAAGTCACCACCACCTTGTGAAGTCCTTTCGATTCTTTGCAACAGCAAAATTTCAGAAACCTATGAAGCCATAGGGAACAACCCAGACCACCCCCACACCCTCAAGGTGCCAGCCCCCTACTGTCTTTACCATCTTGCCTCAAGGACAGCAATTTCACACAGTTAAAAACAGTACTAAAGCGTCCAATCCAACAGCAGAACCTATACCGACATAATGTATTAAGGAAATGTTTCAGTGTTAATTCCTGATACTGAGGAGCTTTTAAATACATTATTTCATTAAAATTCATCTCTGACCACTTGAAGAGTTTAATTAGCGACGTGGGGTTTGATGAACAAAGTTTTGGCGAGGCTCAACCGTTCGCAAATTGGTTTGCAACTGCAACATTGTCGATTTGCGACGTACCAAGGGCCGCTTAACTTTAGATCGCAAAAGCTATACAGTGTGCCTAATGTTTTATGAATCCTTAATTTGCGATTTAAAATTGACATTCTAAAATTGTGATTTCAAAGCCATATGTACTATGCATTCGCAAGTTGCGAATAGTCGCAAAATCGTGACATTGCATGTGCAATATACAATCAAGGGGAAACAGGTGGTAACCAGGTGCAAAATACGAAAGGTCACCCAAAATGCAATCCACACTTTCACAGTGGCAGAACTCTGAGCCATCGCAAGGAGAATTTGCATCCTAGGAGCCCAGCAGAGCAGGAGGAGAAAGAAAGAGAGAATTTTTAAACATAGGGTGATACTGTTTGAACAAACTGAGAAAGAGCTTCATGGTAGATACAGGTTCAGCAAGGAGGTGATTTTAAACTTAAACAGAACATTGGAATGTTGACAGCTCAATTGAAGACAATGGAGCAGTCGCAGGCTATGAACACTGGGGTAGGACTGACCATCTCAACTTTTCAATGTCCCAATCTACAACCTCTTTCTCTCCCGCTTCCCTGTCTGCCCAGGGTATATGGATCACCCAGGAGACAGAGGGGCATATTATCAAGCAAAGAGTTAAAATTATCGACGCTTTAGCGGCAGAAAACTGCCGCTAAAGTGGCGATAATGGGCTTGATAATATGCCGCAGAGAATTCCAATAGATGCCCATGTTGACACCAGAACATGGGCTTCTATGGGAATTCTCAAGGGCGATAATTTTAACGCCGTTTCTTGATAATATGTCCCAGAGAGAGGTAGAGGCTGAGGGTACACAGCGATCCTCTCCCACTTGAAGAACCGGGCTCATTAAGCCTGGCGGCGCAGGGTACGCCTGAAATCTTCTGAGTTCGCCTTCCAAATTAAAGAGACACGGAACACTCTGGCTGGCATAGGAACTTCAATTTATTAGCTGCAGCTAGGTACAGTTGTCCTAGAAGTACATCAGTGGTAGGTTCTCAGGAGACTGCCACTTCAATCCGTGGCTCACACTCTTTTGTAGCGCTTGAATCCCCTAAAGCAACAACCCCCTCAATGTGCAATACAAATACAAATCATCCACAAGAAAACATTCTTTGTACAAGATACAGGATAGTGGGTAATAGAAATTGCTTCCCTAAGGTCGTGTTCTCTACCCGACCCTATAGGTCAGGTGGCATAGCCATTCCTTGGTTAAATTAATTTACGACAGGACGTGCTTGCGTGTTGAAGATGGTGATTCGTAAAACAACTGGAGAGGCCGAGAACGGTCTCCAAGGGTCAACAGATGGTTATCTCGGGGATTAGTTGCTTCGAGCCGGGTCTCAGAATGGACTTAGCTCAGGGAAACAGGAAAGGTCGTGTAATATGTGCAACAGTATAGAATGAAAGAAAAACGCTATGAAGGTAAAAGGTGCCTGAGTGAGGGCAACAGCGTAATGGTGTTACAGAAAAGATGGGGCCGTATTTTGAATTTCCTCACACTCCCCTCCTCCAGTTTCTCTCAGTGTTAACTGGAGCCTCGGAGGGAGGGAGGGGAGAATTCTCCTCAGCCCCTGTCTTCCTTGGCTCTACCAAATAAAGACAAACAGTTTGCCAAAGCCCAAGGAAAATCAAGGGGTGACTGCTCCCCATTTTCACGGTTTTTCTGTGTCTACACACACTAGCAACAGTTCAGTGCACATAGACACCAAGAGCTGGTAAAGGAACTGAGGTTTTGGAAGTTTGAATGCTTGGAAATTAGGACCTTCTGCTATCATGCTTCAGAATGTTCTAAAAGCCTAATAGCCAATCATAGCGGGCTAACCTGGAAATTAAAGGCCGGCTCCCTTTTTATATGTCTTCGCTTTTTGCCTAAAACTCTGGAGCAGAGCTTTAATGGACATTATAGCCCGCTAAGGTGTTTTTTTTTGCTATTCTTATGGGTTACAGCCAGATATAGACAGGTATGCCTAGTGCCGCAAGGCTATTCCCACAAACATCCAGGTGTTATGAAGTCTACATTGGATAGTCACCATTGAACAGTAGCTTTTGCTGTGGGAATATCTCAAGGTGCCTTGTCAACGGTGTTCAGGAACTGTTTAGATGCCATTGTGAGAGGGATACATTGACATCTTTCTTTTCCAAATAACCCTAATGAGTTACAGACTACAGAGGTACATTTGTATTCTATTCCAAAATGTACAAACACTATTGGATGTGTGATTGGAATCCATGTCTCCATTTGCATCCATCTATCCTTTCAGAGACTGAGTACGTTTATCGAAATCGTAGAAATCATCACTCTCTCAAAATACACAAGGTGTGTAATTCTACATGCCGCACCAATGACATAGTTACAGATTTTCAAGGAAGTACATGAAACAAGAAAGATATGATTGACTCTACTCAACTTTAACTGAAATGTTGTAGCTGCCATTCCAGGACAGGGGCACACAGTTCCCATATCCTGATGTTCAATGCCAAAAAAATTATACAAGGGACAAGGTAGGGATACCTGACACTCAGGCACTTCTGAGGAGGGCCCAGAGGACCCAGTGCCGCCCTCCAATGAGGTACCAAGGCAGTCCAGTGGGAGCCGCACTGCAGGACCAAGCAAACTACACTGAGTGACGCTTGCAAGGTCGCTCTGTACCAAGGAGGTGACGCGTGGTTGCAGTCCCACAAAAGAAAAAAGATGGAAAATATGGGGTGGAGGTCCATGGGTGTTGTCCACCCATGAGTGGTTGATGCAGAACTTGGCTGCAGCCTAGGCCCAGTGGCAAAACACCGACCATGCAGGCCGAAGGCAGTGTGTGGTGAGGGTTGGCTGTCTGTGGAAGGGGGGTTCAAAGGCCATATGCGATGGGGGTGTTGTCCAGCTGTAGCCAGACCCCACGGCCAACCACCCCATCGAATGCAGCCAAAGGGAAAAATATTGTGAAGGTTTACAGAGGGGTGGCTGACTGCGGGGGTAGGCCACACACATGGGTTGGGTGCAGAGCCTGGCCCCAGGCCATACCCTGCAGCCAGCCCCCACACCATGCACAGCTGAAGGGAAAAACATGGGGTGGGGGTCATCTGGTGCCAAAGACCATGCATGGTGGGATGTATGCACCTGCAGGAAATTGGCCACACCCTGTATCAACCCCCTGCCACGCACCACCAAAGGGTAAAATACGGGGTGGGGGTATCTGTGGGGTTGCCTGCTCATAGATGTTTAAGTGCAGGGCCTGGTCGCAGGCCAAGTCCTTGGCCAGCCTCCTGCTGAGCATGGTGGCCAGCACCCAGGCATGCATGGCCAATGGAGGTGCAAGGCAGGGTGTTTGGCACAGGGCCTAGCTGCAGGCCAACCCCCACCATTTCAGATGACATCAGTGATGTCATCAAAGATGTTCTTTAACATTTAACACGCAAGTTATAGTTAGCTCAGTGAACTATTAAAAGTGAATGTCAGTGTTTTTTTAAACATTAGAGTTTGTATCACTTCAACACCTAACTACAACTACACACATATGTCCCTTATGTCATATATATGTCACTTACGTCGATGGGCACAAGCCCATCACTGGTTTAGTTAAATCTAAAATACCTGATCAAATGATCTTATGTCCATCAGACATTGGTTTTTTTTTATACTCCTTAACCCTTGTATCGCACAGCTAATCCAAAGCAGCGTACATTGAATAATGAGCTTAGATTTTTCCAAAGAGTGTATTTGTGATGCTGCAGGAGGGGGACTTGGTACCTCACATGACATTTAAAAAACAACTTGCCTGTAAGGCCTATCTGTCTTAAGACTGACGTCTTGCCCTGTATCTATTACCCTGTGTTGATGACGGTGTGTTTACTGTGTTTCATTCGTTCTTCAAACAGAAGGTAGTGTGGCAGTTTTCAACAATGGTTCCATTGCAGGCTTCTCCAACAAGTAGCTTGTGAGCTACTGGTAACCCACCAGCTACCTGTAAGTAGCTCTCCTGTGTGCAGCAATTAGAAGATTTTGCTTGGTTGAATAATATATGTGTACATATTTGAGAGGACAATATGTGTCATAGACTAATATTTGTTAAAAAATGGTTAGAATTTGCAATATAAATTTAAAGCTGATATTTGAGTGATAAATCATAAGGCGTTGGGGAGACTTACCATTCATATTATTACCTTGGTACCAAGGGCATTGCAGCTATGGCTGTTATGCATTACCCATGTAGATGCATTCCAAAGTGATGAAAGTTTTTTTTTACTTTACTGCTGGCCTTCCTGCCCGATGCACTGAGGTGATCACTGCTGACAATCTTACATGGGGCGGCCATTCAAGCAATCTTGACTGATATGTTCAATGTTACAACGCAAACAATATTAGTTGCTAAGAAATGATTTTCATTCAGCATAGTTAGCTCCTAGTACAGAAAAGGTTGTAGCATTTATTGGTTACACAATGGCTTCTTTTTTTGTTGTTGAATTACTTTCTGAAGCTGTTGTTTATGGCGTAGGGGGTCTTCTTGCTCTGGTGGTTCTTCCTAAGTCTGTGCCAGACTTTTCTGATGAGGCAGCTCTGTTGGGGAACACATCGTGTGTTATGTCAGAACATAATGTTAGTTTGACATTGAAGGTGATTATTTAGCAGTACTATGAGAACTATTCTCATTTAATTTTGTAAAATGTGTGCTTTATTTTTTTATTGAATTTGTTTGAAACATGTACAACATGTACTTTAATTCTACTTTATAGGTTTGTTGCTTGTTTCTTATTTTGCATTCAAAGCTAGACACTACAGGAAGCATTTGTTGTGTTTTATATAACACCCATCATGCATGTCCTGACAATATTGATGCTTTTTAAACCTGTTATAATATAGTAATTAATATTTTATAAGTAAAAAAAAAAGTCTATAAACATTTTGATTTTACATACCTGGTGTTGTCGTGGAGCTGATGTGTCAATTGTCAAAACTCCATCGACCACTGGCAGCTGGAAAGTGGATTCCATGAAATCTTCATTGCTGATGGTGGCTGCTTCATGCTTGGTTCCCATCTGCAGTGCAGTCTCCTGTGGTCTTTGTTTTCTAATCTCTCTACCACTGCTGCTGGTGATCCCCACAGCATTCATTCATTGTAGGATACGACTCCAACGCATTGTTAGTAGCCTCTGTGTGATATCCTGTTAATGTTAATGCAATGCTATTCTACCACCAGTGGAATGTTGAGGTGATGATGCTGTCAGAATGTTGGGGATCTGTCAGAGAAGTCACAGTTGACTGGGCTGAGCTGCCTGCTGGCTGCTCCTGGTGGGGCTTATTTATTACTAACCTACATCTTGTAACCAACTTCAATAAATCTACCTGAAACTACTTCCTGGATGTGGGTTTGATTACTACAATTTATTGGCGACGAGACTGGAACTGGCAGTGCCAGTTCCAGTCTCAATTGCAGCTCAAATCTCTGTTTGCTGTACCTACAGCGTCTGTTCTGTTGCAGCCCATGCCTGACACTCTACAACGACTGTGTCAGGTGCTGTGCCCTCAGGGGAGAGTAAGCCTGTGCTGTGCCTTTAGAGGGTAAGCCTACCTACATCTACAACTATCTGAAATACATCAAGAACGTGTTTATCTAAAGCTCTCAGTGCTTTTTAATCGCCTGAGCAAAGTGCGCTGTTGCTTAAGACCGTCAGTATGGAGTTTTTTTTGTTGAACATTTGACATTTGGTTAGCGCTGCAGCTGCGTAATTTCTACACGAATCTCTGTCATGTTTTGACTTGGCAACAGCGAATGGCAAGCAACAGTGGATGGATTTATGAGTAAACCTTCACCCTTCGTGATCGCTGGAGTTTCTGTAAGCCTAGAAGAGCCTCAAGATTTTTATGTGCTGCGTAATACAAGTGCTCGATTGTTTTGTTGACACTTTTCAGCAGTTTGTGGCTTATTTTGAGGAGTACTTTGGGGTGTTGCGACCTGCTGCACAAAGGAGGAATGTTGGGGTTTGCTTCGTGCGCGGACGTTTTTGCACATGGCATGGTGGTGAGCGTTTGGTATTTGTGTTTTACAGCCATTCTGCCATTTGTGACTTTTGGGGCAAGTTGTTTTCATTTGTTCTTGGCCCCCAGTGGCGCCCTCAATATGTGGCAGTTCAACCGTCATTGTTGTGAGTCAAAGTGGGTGCGCACGAGCCATGCAATGCACGCGCCTACCTGTCCACTCTGTTCGTCGCGCGCTGTTTCTTCTGAGTCCCCACGTCACCTCCATCTCGGATCCCTCATCATTCATTGTGTCGTTTTGGTGCACGCTGATGCCGGGAGCCACCCGGTACAGCGTGAGAAAACGTGCCGCCATCTTGGGGTTGGAAGCAAAAGCTCCAGGCACCCTACGCAGTGTTTGGTGGGCCCAAGAAACTTTATTGACGATCACACTGGCCAACCACGAGTTTAATAAAGTTATTTCAATCTGACTGTGTCAGCGGAGCCGGCGTGGGAGCAAGAATTACACGCGTTCTTCTAGGTGCAATAATGTTCTTTCGTTTTCAAATGGAAGCAGCGAGAATTCGTTTTCCAAATTCGTTTTCAGCATGAAGCAACGGGAATTGGGAGCAACCTCCAGCTTGTCATCGGTTTATATACAGGTTCTGCCAGGTGGTGAATCGTGTCTTTGTGGTGAACATTTTTCAAACGTACTGTACACCTTTGTGAGGATTTTGTATCGAGGATGTCTTATAAGGTCTCAGAATTTTTTTTTTTTTCATGGAGACTCAAGACATATTTGCTGCTTTGTGCTCCTTCGTGTGCAATTTAGGAAGGTACATTACTGTCTGCCATCCAGTGACTATGCCTCATTTTACCGGTTTAAGTGTCTACTTTTCACATCACAATCTCAAAGCTCCATGGCAAATGTATCAAGTTGTTATTTTTGTTTACAGCTTACAAGGTATTCCATTTCAAGTGCACTGTGCAAAACCTCTGTGCCTTTATTAGGTGTTTATGCGAAGGTTACATACTTTTCGCATTAGTCTAGTTGCGGGTTCCTACCCGTAAGTTTTCAAGTGTACCTGTCTTCAAGGTCACCCATGCTAAGGTTACAGTCCTATTGCATTAGTGCGGGTTCTTACCCAAACTGTTGTGTTGTTACTATATGGGTTCCTACCCATGTATTCGGGTTCCTACCCGAAAAGGTAATGTTATGTTGCCTTAGTGCACTGTGTGGAAGTTCCACACTAGTTGTCCCTACAAGGACACCTCTTGTTTTATCTTTTTACCCTACATAGGGTGTATTTTTCTTGTGCACAACTCAATTCTCCCTTCTGGGAGCCATGCAAGGGTGTAGCCCCTTTGCATTAAGTACATGGGTTGTCACCCATACGCTGTCTTTTCCCATGCAAAGGTTACAGTCCTTTTGCATCAGTGCGGGTTCTTACCCAAACACTTTCTGTTCTTACCATATGGGTTCCTATCCATATCCGGTTTTTTTTTTTACATCACTCAATCTTGCTTAGTTTACTAGATGTCAACTTTACAAGGACTATGTTCATGTGGTCTTAGCCCTATCTATTTCTGCTGTTTTGCCTTATATTTCTAGGGCGTGTTTTCGGGTTATAGTCCTGCCGAACCTCACATATAGTTAAGAATTTTATTATGCACTGTTGTCTTTACATTGTATATTGAATTTGTATTGATGATGGTGTTTCTTGTAGGTGAGGATTACCCGTATATTTTTATTTTTCCTCATCTTTCCTGTTTTCTTTATTCTCTTTTTCGTTCTGATGTTCTCGTCGATTCTGATCTTTACTTTGCTTTTCTGTCATTTTTTGCTTCCTCTGCGTTCGTCGCTGCCCGTAGCCCTCTGTTCTGTTAGTTTTCCATTTTCAGCCTCCAGTTCATTCCTATTCTGGCCAGTGGGTGTGTTTTGGGGATGTCTTAGTGCTTTCTTTTTTTTTTTTTTTTTCTTACGTTGATGCTTCTTTGCTATTGTGTAAGAAGGGAGGATGGTTTCTATGTTTGATTTCTTGTTGCTCTTCTTTCTATTGTTGTTCTCATAATGCTCTTCTTTTGATGGATGTTCTCTCATTGGTGTTCTTTTTGCTTTCTTTTTCTCTGGTTCTCCTTTTCAGTTTCTAGCTTTGGTTTTCCCGAATGAGAAAGGGGGATATGTTATATCCTGTTAATGTTAATGCAATGCTATTCTACCACCAGTGGAATGTTGAGGTGATGATGCTGTCAGAATGTTGGGGATCTGTCAGAGAAGTCACAGTTGACTGGGCTGAGCTGCCTGCTGGCTGCTCCTGGTGGGGCTTATTTATTACTAACCTACATCTTGTAACCAACTTCAATAAATCTACCTGAAACTACTTCCTGGATGTGGGCTTGATTACTACACTCTGGAATAGTAAATGAGGCCTTTACAAACAAAATAATCATTTTCGGACATTCTTCAATCAAGATCTCTAGTTCTTGGTCATTAAATGAACATTTCCCCTTCACTCTCAATCTCTTCCTGTGGCTCCTTCCAAGGTTATAATGCAGTCGCTGTGAGGTGACTCCTCCTCCCAGGCTGTGAAACAGTGTCAGAGAGATTTCGCGGGTCTGTGAGTTCATCAGTTGCTTGCTGTGACGTTTGCATTTTGCAACTTACGTTACCTGTGTGGTTGAAATTTGCTTAATTTTGTTTTGCGTAATTGTAAAACATTCCTGTAATAATCACGTTACACATGAAATGCAAACCTAGCATTAGTCGCTGTATTTTAGCAAAAAATGCACCGCAGTAAAGAAAAGTGCAAAAACACACAAAAGCACTGAAAACACCACTGCTCACGCTCTATTGTACACATTGTTCCTGCGCGCTCTCTGTACATTTTGCAGCGAACAGGGCATTTGCGGTTTACACTGTGAATGGCACGCAATTACCCGATGTAGCATAGTAGCATACATTTGGGGATTGCATGTAATAAGAGTAACAGGAAATTAGCAGAATTATGCTAATTATACCAGCTCAATGCAAATTACGTCTGAGCCTCTTTCCGATTCACAATTTGCAATGCGTACTGACTCAGATACTAGGAATCAATATTACGAATAGCAAAAAATAAAAAATTGCTATGTTTCTTAGTACATATTATTTTGGGATTTGAAAATTGAGGTTAATTCATGTTCGATATTCTTGCATCACAATTTCAAGCTTTTGTACATCAGAACGCAAAATTCTAAAGAAATTCAAGCAGACCCCTAAGGGTCTAGTCAACTATAACCCTATCGCAAACCTACTACACCCCAATTAAATATACAGATGACATAAACACATTTAGGACTATGCACAACACTGCAAGATACAACAAAAATTCATTTAATACAACATTGCCCGAGCACACACTCGATTCCTGTACAGTAAATTACATTAAATGACAAATAATTCTTTTCATTTTCTTGCTCCTTAATTGTCTTTCTTTATTTGCCCAGACAGCCAACACATGTTTAGCTTTCTGAGGTGTTCTTACGACTTCCTCAGGGCTGTCTTCCTCGAAAATTCTATCGTTTGTATCTCCACGCCGGTTCTAATTCCATTCCGGAAAGCAATTGCAAAGATGTCTCCTTTGGAGGCCCTCAAACTTCATATATCCTCCAAATCTTCACTTATTAATTATGACCTCCTTCACGTATATCCTGATCGGTATATCTGTTCTTATTTAATTAAAGTATCCAATCCCATGTGGCCAGTGTGATCGCCACCTGTGTTGGGAACGCCAATCTTTGTCCCGTTGTCAATGTGTGTTTCTCCGAATACGGCTTCTGCATGCCCAGCCAGCCAACATGTGTTTCATCGTTTGTGGTGTTCCCTACGACTTCCTCACGGTTGTGGTAAGGCAGTGAGTGGTTCTGTTCTGCTCCAGTGTAAGCATCTGGGTCTTAACAGATAAACTGAAGTATGATCTTCTAAGAAAGTGCAGAGGTACTTTCTGATGTCAACTATTACATCAGTGCTGTGAACAGGATTTGCATCTGCTAGATACAGTGCTAGTAGAGAGTATTGAGAGTTAAAACTGTCAGGTTTACAAGAAATATTGATGTTAATGTGTGTTGACTCATTGCTTGAAGCTTTACGACTGCTGGATTACCCCAGGTGTGCTTATACAAAATAGAATTGCTCCCTATATCCCTAGGAGAGGGGAAAGATCTGCCAACTTCATCTTCTTCCGAATCCTCCATGCAATGGTGCCCTCCGTTGAGATGGATGTTTAGAGGTCCGCGAGCCAGGATTCCGGATTCCTCATTCGATCAGGAACACTGTATTGTGTGCTTATTGGTTATTTAATTGCAGGCACTGATGATCAGGAACAAATCAGATCTGAAGAAACCTTCTGGAAACCAACAACTGTCAACTGTATTGGAGAATATGAGTAATGCTGCAGAGGTGGCAGCCTGCCCCCTTCATGGTCTCAGTAATAGGTTTTAGGAAATGTTTTTCCTGTAATTGCAACTGTAATCCAATGCAATTCACTGTGTTTAGGGCGTCAATCTTAAACTACTACTGCAAATTTTTCTTGAAATAAAGACCTCTGCAAGTCACTGGGAAAGTGACACGTTAGCAGTACCTAAAACCCAATCACTAAATACAGTCTAAAACATTTCGAAAGAAGATGAAGTCACGCCCTCTGACCTTCACGGTCACCTCAGATAAAAACAGTATCTCACTCTCCATGACCTCAAGAATGTGCATTCATTTACCTCCTGAATGAAGAGCTACACACATTATATGGAGTCTGACAACAAAGACTGTGGCGACTATGGCACGTAGAGTTGTGTCAGTGCTCCAGCTGGAAAGTTCCTTTTGAATAAAACTTCTTTGGCACAACAGGCCTTCTTGGCCACCCACTCTGAGGCAAGGCATCCTCCCTAGCGCTGAGGAAATGGGCAAACATAGAAATGATCTCTTTGAATTCCTCTTCACCCACTCTAGGGAAGTCTGAGCAGGAATTTTGGATTGTAGGAATTTTTAAAATTATGCTTCAAAATCTTGTCAATCCTTAACCTGATAGGTCCCATTGCGACTCCATTTTTGCTTCATTCTCCCTCTGAATGTAATTATCTCCCAGCTTCTACATCACACACATGCATCAAAATGTCATTACATCACTCACTCTCTGCGTTCCATGTATAAGCTCAAACATACAGAGGATGGGGAAACACAAGATACCACAGGGGTCAGCAGTGTCCCAAGTGTGTGTGTTTGTGTGCATTATATGATCAATTTTGATAGGTGGATGTAGAAGAGAGAGAGGTATTTGCAGCACAGTGTAGGGCAGAGGCAGTGGGATGTGTGCTGAGTGTGTAGTGTCCTCATATTTCCATACATTTGAGTAAAAGCCTGTTGAGACTATCAGCTATTACAAAGAATGGGTGGACATAGACATTGTATTAGGTGTCAATTTCTGTTGTTACTCTTTAAAAACACTTTACAACATAAAATATAAATAGTGCTAAATTTATTTTTCAAACTGTATTTGAAATTCATGATTTCTCACTTTTTACTTCCTAATATGAAACATGCGTCTTCCAATATATCAATTCAAATATGTTCCTTCAGTCTCGTTGATCCCCTTAAGCACTGCCTACTTCCCGAAAACTTGCCACCCTTATTCCCAAACTGGTTCTAATTTCAGACCGGGTAACTAATCAATGATTTGCACCTCGAATTATGGTTGTATATCATTGATAAAGTGGGCGTTGGCCACATATGAAATTGGTGAGGTGCACCCCAATTTGTTTTACAAAAAAAAAAAAAAAGTTTAAGTAACTTTACACTGCCTGCTGCATGTCCTCGATGTTCCAGGCTACAGACTCGTCCAAACGCGAGATACCACAGCCAACTCCCTTATGCAATCTGGACGCTGCTTTCATGCTGCTAACAATGGCAAGCAGCATGAGTGAAGCATCTGGATTGGCTGGAGCGGGCTGGCTCAGTGCTCCTAAAGGCACTGGAGGCCTTGCCTGCTCTCCACTCAGGGTTGGAGAGGTTTGAAATTATGCATGTCGGGCTAGTTATAGCAAGAAAGCCGGCCAAACCAACATGCGCACTTCAAACTGAAGTGGCCATTACTCACTGCTGCCAATAAGCAGCAATGATGCACTGGCCCCGCCCTCACACTCCTTTCGCTGGCAGAGGTAAAAATAAAATGGTAGTAAAATTATTTTATTACTATTTTATTTTTCACGCTTTCTGCGTTGTAGTTTTGGGGAGCCGTGCTCCTTCTTTCCTATGGAGGAACCGCCGCTGCACTGACACATACCTTACCGAATTAGGATCTGGAAGGGATGTCTGCTACACTCTGGCCCTCGTTTACTAAGCAATCTTACAGTCGCAAAGGTCAAATTGGAGCCTTTGTGATAGCAAAATGGCATTTTTAAATGTCCAAAACCCAAATTGGCATTCAGTGACATGTTACTGAATGGCAATTTCGGTTTGCGAATAAATACCGAATTGGTATTTGGAAGGGGCATATACAGGGTGTCCCTTCCAAATACTAATTCCTGAAGTTATTTATTAATGTTTTGCAACCGAACTGCACTCTCAAAGTATTAATATTTTCCCATTGAGTCAAAGAATATGGTAAACATTTGCAAATGCAAATGTAGCCCAAAGGAACCCCTTCCCTCTTTGTGCATGCGGACAGAAACATTTTTAGGAGCAGGCAGTGGTGCGTGGGAGTACTGCCTACTCCTTAAAAATGGTTGTAAATGTTTTCATTTCCCTTCAACGCATCCTGCTTTGCTTTAAGGAAAACAGGCTACATAAAAAAAAGTATTTTATTTAAAAGCAAACACAGACAAGGAGGTCTGCTGACCCCAGCAGGCCACCTTGCCTGTAACGCTAGCCAATCGTAGTGTGTTGCAATTTGCGACATACCTAATGCATGCTAATAAGGTAGGGCGAATTGCGACCCACTATGATTCAGTATTTTGTAAACTAACCAATTTATACATAGGTCGGGTTGGGAAATACCAGTACATTTGGTGAAATTATGAACACTTCTACAGAATACATTTATGCACATTCCAAATAAGAACTTGCCAATTGCGAATCTTTATTATTTGCAATTTATGATTTCTTACTTGGAATATTAGTACATAAGGCTCTTCCTTCCAAATGCCAATTGGTGATTTCTAAACCCATTTTATGATTCAGAAAAACTTTTCCAAATTACAAAAATGTTTTTTTATACATGTAAATTGGCTTTTACAGTCGCCAACCCTGCTTTTTTACAGAATCAGAGGATCTGTTGCCACAAAAACTCTTTGTACATCTGACCCTAAAACACATACACAATTTCAAACATCATAAAAGGAACATGCCACTGTAGATCCTCCCAATCATGAAGAGATTCTTGGTGCTCTCTGAAAAAGGTACAAAGCACAGCTCTGGAAACAAAGGAGCCTTGTTTACAAAGAATGGGCAACTAGAAGGTAGAGTTGTGACAGGGTGCAGGAGGTGGGGGCTTTTTGGGGGGGAGAGGAGTATATATTGAGTCCCGTTTCTCATATCCTAAAGAGTGCAAGCTTTTAGTACTAGAGGGCCAGAGTCAGGGCCAGCTTAAAGGCAGTGCAACCGGTGCAGCCGCACCTGGCGCTGACCTCGGAGAGGTGCTGTGTTCAAAAATAAATTTTGGGTTTAAAAGCACCTGCAGCTGAGTTCCTTGTGTGTCCAGCAGTTTTCAGCCAACAATAGCAGTGTCAAGATAACCAGATGATAAATGTTTCTGCTGGAGAGAGATCGAAGTTTAGTCGAGTGAAGTTTCAACTCAGCATAAAGTAGCGCAGAGGCTTGATCTGCTGCAAAGGACGTGCACATGCGGACACAGAAGGGTATTCCTCATTGTTTCGTGTAACATGTCCTATAGACTAATTAACACATGTAAGATTAACTGCCTCTGTATAACGTGTGTGTGATGTAAAGTGCTCTGGCACCTAGGGATGGTATGAGTAGCACTTTAAATCAAAAGAAATGCATGTGAGAGAGGAGCTGTGGAGAGATGAGTGGCACTGTTGGAAGGTGGTAGTGAGGGAATCTGAGGAGAAGGAGGTCATTGGGGGAGCACCAAAAAAGATTGTTGCACTGGGGCAAATGAGCTACTCAAGATTCTAAGCTCCATGCACAGTAAAGTGCACCTACCAGGGCAGGAAATCTTCCTCTGTCACAGGCCTTCCACCATTGTAGATTTAAGGCTAGAGGTGGGAAAAGGAGTGTATTGTGGGGGTGCTTGTCAAAATACATGAGACACCCACACATTTGTAATTGTTTGTAAATTCACAAACATTTTTCATGAGTTCTGCATCTGGAGACACTTTTACACCTAAAAAAGGTGGAGTAATTGGGCTGGATTCTCAAAAGCAGTTGTAACTTTGCAGCCCTAGGCTTCCATAATCGCCTAGGTGAAGATTTGCAACTTGTTCATAAAGTATGTCCATGTTACTCCTGAAACCTACACCAGTCGCAGCTTTCCAGACACAATCATGAAAACGTTTTGTGAATTTCTTTTTTACGAGTGAAAATGAGCAAGTGTAAACACATTTGCCATTTTTTTTTTTACTATAGGGGAAATGTATTCTCTGTTGAAACCCCCCTTCCTCTACACTCACACCAATTTTACAAGTGTTGCCTTCTCTTTTCTATCCTGGAAAGAGATGTACTCCTGCTCCTAATAAGAATATATCGCCGGATTTTTCCAGAGGGTGGATGAACACCCACAGATGTGACTTATTCATGAAGATTTGTGACGCACAATAACATCTGCACTCGTAAATATCGCTCTGTGGGGATATTCCTGGAAATCTCCAGCTGCTTTGGATTTCCAGGTGACTCCTTCGGTGTGTCTGAACATCTCCCCAAAAGTGATAGGAGAAATGCGAGTACATCATCACTTTGAGAAACAGGTCCATAAATGGCACATTAAAAGAGAAAATTCAATATGCTGAGCACAAGATCACATTATCTTAAATGAGCCGCAAACAAATAAATGGGAAAGGGAAAGCTAATGAGAGGCAAATTGCATTGTGTGTGCACACTGGCAGACCTTCTGCTGCTCCCCGTCTCATTTCAGGGGCATCACTACTTCCTGGTGCTGCAGAAGAAAGTCATTATGCTGGTCCTGTAGTTACAAGGACATTGGGGAGCTTCTTTTTCTTCCTTCTTAATGAGAACAGACAGCTGTACAGTCCAGAACAAGCTGTTTAGGATCAAGGGACTGACTATGTGCTCATGCCTTTAGCTGAATGCTCTGCGGCAGGGTTGAGCCTTCGACAGCGCGCATCTAGGAGCTCTATGAAAGGATCAGATTCACAAAGCGGGTTTGCATATACCTAAAAACAAATTATGGGGCTGGTTCCCAAAAGCATTTATGAATACTGAAAGTAGTCCTGTAGGAGTCCTCTTTTACGTACTCTCAAATGTCCCCGTGAATCAGCCGAAACGTCAGTCTCACTACTGGCACAGCAGTCACTCACATGAAATACACTGAGTGTCACCTAAGAGACTTTTATTCAATCATTATAACCTGAATATCATAAGCTTTTGGGTAAAAAACACAATTGTAAATATTACTAGCAGTACTAGGCCCACTCGTAGTGTTAAGATATCATTTGTATGCACATTGTGGACAATTCCTAATCTAACCCCCCCACCCCACCCCCAGAGAGAGAGCACCATTATGTGGTGTGACATGCAGTCCACCCCAGGCCCACCCTAGCAATCCTGATAATACAATCCCACACAGTTATAGGGTACACCCCGGGTCACAACGATAGCAAACATATGTACATACAAGAAAATAGAATACTTTTTAGCAGCACCATGGGCAGGAGCCAAAAGGGTAACCCAATGTCAAATGTATTGTGCTTTTGTCATGAAATCAACGTATAAAGCAGAACCGCCGGCCAGTATTGTGGATCACAGGCGGTCCGCAAACACATCACTCCCACTCACAGACACTCACTGCGCACCGTTACATGGTGCAACAGGTGCCAGCCCAGTCCGTACGGAATGCTCTCACACACATTCGCACTCAGCACCCTAATGTGGTACCACCAGTACCAGCAGGTCAATGGATCACACCCTGCAGACCCCGTGGCGCCAGCCTCCCTCCTTCCTGTTGTTCACCCTGATTGTCCTATACTCCGGATCGAAAATAACCAGCCTGTCCTCCCAGATACTAGACTGCATGCGGCCTAAGTCACACACAGTCTGAGTCCTTGGGAAGCAGGTGGGGATATGTAGCAAATTTTAATTAGGAGGCAGACGTGAACAAGGGGAGTTTAGCACCCACTAGGGAAGTTCACCCACAGGTCTCAAAACACAATGGCGTCAAGTAGTCTCTTCACCCAGTTCTGGCTATCTCGTAAGCGTTCCTTCAACCCAATCAATCTCTCATGCTACTACCTGGCGCCAAGATATCTTTTGGAGGGGGCAGGTGTGGAAAGGGCTGTTGGTCCACCGGGATGAGGGTCATAGTAGAACAACCAATGAATGGGGAGTAACACTGGGGAGCTTCTCGATAGTAGGGGGCAACCCGACCGATTCATGTTGATCAGGGTCGTGCCCAGGCAAGACGGGCACATCGTCTGGTGCAAATTGGTATGGATTGCACCAGACACTTCAGGCTTCAAACATGAAGAGTTGCAAATTTAACACCTCCCTGGAAATCAGGCACCTTGACCGGTGTATATTAAGATGGGTTGCACCAGGCAATTCCGGTCACATACAGCTGAGAGATGTAAATTCCATACCTCCCTAGAAATGAGGCAGAACGTCCAGTGCACAATGACAAAGGTAGTACTAGACCGGTCACCCACACATGCAAGTTCAGCAGAGCCACATGAGGTAGAATGAGGCACTGCTACAGGTACACCCCAACAGCCGAGGGTTGCACCCTGTGAATCAGGCACCGCATGCAATGAGGATGAATTCAGCTTGTCGCATGATCAACTAAACTGGCCACGTGGGGTCCCGCAACCTGTGAATCGACTCAACATCAAAAAGACGCTTATGAGTGTCAGGGTCCCTACGGTACAGGAACCACATGCCTTAGATGTGGGCAAGATTTCATCAGCTACTGGCATTCAGTAGCCGATGTGGGCACTTGAGAGGTCACTGCTCTCCAGATGTCACAGGTAGATGGTGTAGGTTCTTCTCGGGAGATCATTGATGTCCCTGAGATCTCTGAAAGAACTGGAGGCCTGTCGACGGGCCCTTGAAGAGCACACTTCAGGGCACCACACTTCATCAGGCCTTCAGCCCAGGCCAGCCAGTATTCAGAAAGGGCATGTGGTCCCCTTCAAGGGCAGTCATCCTCCATGTGCACAACAGCGTGATCAGGCAGTGTGCACTACGCAGTAAGGGTTCTCCGGTCCTGCATCCCCAGTAGCGTATCTCACCATTTGCTGAGGATGGCACCAGTTAGTTATACTGTGATATGTCTTTGTAGTTAAGGATAGTTTAATGGGTATCCCTTTGAACCACAGATGTCTCCCCTATATTGTTGGCCTGTCTCACATGGGGCCGTAGAATGCAGATCTTAATCTTCAGTGGGGCCATGAACCAGCCCCTAGAGGCCAAGTGTGAAAACCTCTCTCTCCAATCTATTCTATTCGGCCCTCAAATGGCAGAGGTCTTGTCATTCTAGTGCAGAAGTCTTCTATCTGTGGGGTGCGACCCCCTGTGTGGCGTGGTGTCCTGAGAGGGGGGCACGCATCCCCAGCTTCACTTGCCCCTAGCAAACCAAAACGTTTGCTTTCCTTTTGGATAAAGACAGTGGGACGGCTGATTGAGATCGTTATCAGCTGCTTGCCTGAATGAAATGCAAATGTGCACTGTGAGTTAATCTGCAAGTGTAAATGATGCTTGGGAGCGGCTCTGACTTTAGTTGATTGAATCACTCGAAGCTTTGTGATGACAAAGTTTTTGTTTTTTTGAGTGGTAGTGCAAAGAGTTAACAACTAGGCTGGGAAGGGCTTGCTTTTAATTTTAACTGCATTTAAACAGCCCTTAGTACCCCTAAAGCCGTGATGAAGGGACAGTTATGTAAAAACAAAATTGCAATACATACGCCCTGTTATTACTAAAATGTACATTTTGGAAGCACCATTTTATCGTAAAACTATTTGCATGTTTTGCAGCATTCTATCTTACACTGTGTGTAATGCACGTATAAAATATTGACTTACATATTCACAGTGCTTTCTGTCACAGGCTGTTAACTTGTAGCACTAAAAATACACATCTCTACTCTCTACTGCACCAATCAAGATTTAATTCTGTGGCTCTCTGATTACATACAGACATCTGCAGTGGTTTACCTAATAAAGGTTTCATAATGTACTACAGTGCATTTCCCACTAACAACTTTTCAATTTATTTTTAATTTACGCTGCCCATTATTTTATATGTAGCTACCTGATGGTGAAAGACCTAAAAAACGTACAGAATATTATGGGGATTATTTATGAGAGGCTTGCATCGCCAGAGCATCACTTTTTTTGACACTCTGGTGGCGCAAGCATCTCACCCATACCTATGAGGCAGTGCAAAGTCACCCTGCATGCCTTTGCATGGCTTCATAGATACGGAGTTAGACATAGCAGCGCAAGTCACTGCGTGTCCTTACTCTGCATCAAGGAGGTGTTCCATGGGCTTTGCGTGGGTTTCCCACGCAACACCCATGGATTTTGATGTTGCTCCATATTTACAAAATCATGTAAACCTGGGGCAGCTACAAAAACGGATGCCTCCCCAGTGGAGGCGCAATGTTTTCATTTCTCCTCGTTTTTGCCTCTTTCCATGAGTGCTGCATTCTGCAGCTCACATAGAAAGAGGAAAACGCCTCTCAGGATTGTTTTTGTGAAGGAAGATGCCCCTTTCTGTACAAAAACAATCCTGCCTATATTGGTGCTAATCAGCAATTTGTGCACCAATGCAAGGGAAAAGGAGAGGAATGAACCGTATTTCATAAATACGTTGCATTCCTGCCCTTTCACATAGAGCAGCGCTGCTAATTCCTCATAAATGAGGCCCTTTGTTCTTAGCTACACCTTTAACCCCGCCCCCAGGCTCACTGACCTTTGCTTTGCTAAACACTGTTTAATATTATTTACACACCGTAAAAATGATTTGCTGTGGTAATTGGGGGCGTTTATGGTTCGTCGATAGTTGTCGATGATGAGGAGTACCAGGTTCGAGACATTTTTGTCAGAAGGGGGTCCTTACGCCTAAAAAAGTTTGACAAAGGGGTCTCGGCATCAAAAAGTTTGCAGACCTCTGTCTGTTCTAGTGGTATACCCATGCTTTATGGCTGTTGCTTGGGAATGCACAGATGTGCTCACCCCACCCCTGGTGTCCACCGGAGCCAGGCACAATGGCACACAAGTCTCTTCGAGCATAGAAATTTCCATATTCTATAAGTGGCATTTCTAAGCAGGTTATGCCAAAATCCCCTTTACTACAGGAAAGGGTTTGGCATGGCAAATCCATTGATGGGAAACATCATGAGGCTACTCCACTGCAATCCACTATTGCAGCCCGAAATGATGACCACCACTTCCCCATGTTAACCTATGGAAAGAGCAGGGCTCTAGGGGAGTGAAAACACACACAGGTATTTCTCTCTACTTGGAACACTTGCGTTAGTGCGCACCACGACCTGCAATGGCAGGTTGGACACATACTCCCCAGCGCCAGGCGTGACAGTGCACCCCCCAAATCTGCAAAGGCAGGCTGGACATGGGTTTAAACAATATGGAGGTCAGTTTGCAAGCACAAGCCTGAAGTGGCAGGCTGCCCACGCAATTACAGACACCATAGGTGCGGGTGCACACATACAGCAGCCTGCAATTGAAGGCTGATCATGAGAGCTGCCAGCACGCAACCACCGGTTTGCAATGCCAGACCTAACCCCTCAGTTGCAAGTGCATGCACACTGCCCTGCCAGAGCCATCCGGAGATGGGTTGACCCCCTTGTCGCGTGATTGCGCACTCCCGGCCTGTGACTGCGGACCGGGCACCTTGCAACTAGCACCATGGGTGCAAGCTCTCTGACATAGGCCTGCAACGGCTGGCCTGACCCTGGTGTTAGAACACCAAGGATACAGGTATGCACACACATGCCTGTTAGGGCAACTATCCAAAATGCGTCAGTGTGCCTATGGGCTGTTTAGGGACTACCCTAGAAGTGACCTATATGTATTAAAAAGGAAGGTTTGAGCCTGGCAAAAGGGTAACT
This sequence comes from Triturus cristatus, assembly GCF_964204655.1. Taxonomy (NCBI): domain Eukaryota; kingdom Metazoa; phylum Chordata; class Amphibia; order Caudata; family Salamandridae; genus Triturus; species Triturus cristatus. Next base: position 1,207,601,782 of record NC_140592.1, on the reverse strand, counting down.
TTACCATATCGAAATGGCAGTTTAAAACTGCACACACACAGGCTGCATTGGCAGGCCTGATAAATGTTTAACCCACTAAAGTGGGTGGAACAATCAGTGCTGCAGGCTCACTAGTGGCATTTAACTTACAGGACCTGGGTACAGGCAATACCTCTTTCCTAGGAACTTAAAGTAAATTAAATGTGCCAATTCGGTGTAAGTCAAGTTCACCATGTTTAAAGGAGAGAGCACAAGCACTTTAGCACTGGTTTGCAGTAGCAAAGTGTGCACTGTCCTAAAAGCCAACAAAAACAGATCTAGAAAACAGGAGGGTTAAGGCAAAAGGTTTGGGGATGACCCTGTAGAAAGGGCCGAGTCAAACAATATACAAATAGGTAACATGACTTTTTGATGGCATTGAGTGAGTACCTATGTGTATTTAGTAATGGCTTTTTTCTATATGTTCCCTAAATAACTCAGCAGTTAAATATTCACTATTGACCTGTGTCGATATCTACATCACATCATAAGTTTGAACCCTATGCCAGCCTTTTGAGATAAATAAATTGAGCATCAGTGGATTCTAGTAATACTTATTAATTACAGTGCTTCTTACTACAGAGTGAAGTAATACTATAGAAAAAGCTACTGCCCAACTCACCGACCTCATTTTGGAGGGTGTCTCCCTCCTTTGCATCATCTTTACCCTACAAATAGAGCCTCCCACAGGATTCAGTGAAGTCATTCACCACCTACACCTTCCTAATCCTCCAGAAATTGTTGCTCTCTATGGACTTCAAGTGGAGCACCCTCCACAATCACCCGACCCCAACATCCTTCATACTGTTCGTGTCTTCCTGTCCTGGTATCCATGTTCATATCCCAATGCATTCTTCTCTCTGTCCTGGTGCTTGTGCATCCCTCTCTGCATGCCTTTTTATCCCCATAACGATGTCCTCAATTTCCTGAACCTGAGCCCCCGTCTAGAAGTACTAGGGTTTGTGTCACTGTATCTCAGAGCCTGAATACCCTTCCCTAGTGCTGATGTCTCTTGTGCCAATGTCCACATCTCCTATATCTCCATATCCCAGTGTCTGTGCCAGAGCTCAAGAGTAAACTTTTTACTGTCCCAATGCTATATTTTCATTTCCCAAAGTTTATCTCTTCCTGTCCTTCAATCAATGTCTCCTTGTCTCAGTGTCTGTGTGCCCTTTCCTAACACACAACATGTAAATAGGTTGTAAATGAATAGTACAAGTATTTCAAAATAAATCAGGAATTATTAAAGAACATTATTTTTGTAATTCAGAAGTGTGATTCAAACAAAGATTTAAATAGGAGCAAAACATTAGAACACTTTACTTAGTGATGTGAAAATGGCAAATATTTGCAGAAACGTGATTTACAAACATTATACACTATATAGTTTTATCAGTAAAACCACATTAGTGGGAAATGCTGAGGCCATTTCAATGGAAATTGCTGATTGCAAATAAGCGTGCTACCACTTCATGCTTCAGGTGTACATTCATTAAAACTGATAGTTTGTAAACATGATTTGAGAAAAATTCCTGCCCCCGCCCTGATGACAATGCGGTTAATGAACTAAGAGGCAAGTCAGCGGTCATGTGTATTCTATATGTGGCTAGATCCGTATTATATATGGACCATACGCTTTTGTCTATTAAATCAAACAAAAGCGTTTTTTATACAGCACACATTCTGAACTTGCGTATTTGAAGGTGCTCTCATATGTGATAGAGAAGAAAATGGCCGCTCATGAAATTAAAATATTTGCCCAGGATCACCTAATTTGAAACCAGTTTATGGTTCAAGAACATTATAATCAGGCTGAATAGATTATTTAAGTCACTAGACCTGAAGGTCTAGCAACATTTTTATGATTTTCTGAGGCCTGCCTGTGCCCTAGTCTCTGATTGCATAGTACAAGCATCTTCTTTTCCGTGTACCAACGTCCTTATCTCCATGTCCCAGTGTTTGTGTCATCCTGGCCTAGGGCACACACCCACTGCCCTTGCCTCACTCTCACTCATTCCCTGCATCCACTAAAGCTTATTCTCCTACAACGCACCTAAGACATGGAATGACCTCACCCAACCCATCAGAGCCTACCCCTCACTTGAGTTCTGGAAGAAGCTGAAGACCTGACTCTTCGTATAATCATCTTGGGAACCACACACCTACACACCTGCCCAAGTGCCTAGGTACCCTCTTGGGTGATTAGTGCACTATACATATCAACATACCATAACATCATAACATAACAAACACCTTAAAGAGAATGTGCCAGAACTTCAACAGCATCATTGCGCATTTAGGGAGGGGCAGCAAACACCAAAATACACCGTCAGTGGGCAATATACTTGATTTTGATCGTAAAGGTGTAAAGACAAGCACTTTATGTAAAATAGCCCCTGTCATATTTGACAGAGATGCATAGTTATGGCTTAGACCGTGCCAGTGTTTGGACATCACCTAGAGGGGTGAGCCACAACTCGTCAGGGGCATCAGGAGGGAAGAGCACTGGTAGGACTCTAGTGTTGAAATTGGACAAAAGATATAAAACTTGGCTTTTTTGTGTGCCTCACCCATGCCATGTGTGGAAGAACGGGGTTTGGGGAAGTGTTGTGAAATGCCCTTTCGAAGACAGTGGTCTATCCAGGAATTACTGTGTGAGCTTTTCAATCGAAGATGAAGTTCAGTCTTTTCATGTGATGCAAATTCCTGTTGAACCACAAATAAAGGAGGCATTAACAAATGATAGTTGCTCTCAATACATTTGTTCCTTTAGTTTTCGTCACATTCATCACCAACTTAGTACTAACTTTGTCCCTGATTTTGCTTTTTACAGTTAGAATTCCCTTTGATCTTTCTATTGAATGTCTTAGGTAGCTTCATTTCTCTGCCCTGATGGCAGGGAGAGTTTGGTGCCTTCCTTATCTACTTCTGCATAAATCTTTATCTTCACTCAAGAGCTACAAGATTACCAGTGGTTTTTGCCTTTGGGTTTTTCCTGTTAACTGGGACCTAGTGGCAGCCGGTATCATGGCAGAGTAGGGGGAGGGTAGAACTGAAAAAAATAAAATTAAATTAAACCACTTATCGGTCTCTCGCTGCTTGCCACATCACCGACTCCGTGCTCTTCTGCTGCTGCACTTTACAGGCTCCAAGGCTCCCCTGCGGCCAATCCTGACACTGCTCTCATGTTTGAAAGCAACATCAGGATTGTCCTGAGAGCTGTGAATTTGCATCCCAGGGAAACTCCCAGGGAGTTTGTGCTTTGCTGTCTCCAATCCAACAATGCTGCTCGGGTTGGAGACAGCTCAGTGCGCATGTGTGTTTGCACACACATGCACACTGATAGCAGTGCTGCGCACCACTCCCCCTCCAGCCTCACACCCTTTCATTGTTTGTCCCGCCCCCCAAGACTTGTGCGCGCTGAAAAATAAAATGATAATAAACCTGTGTTATTATCAATTTATTTTTTGAGTTTTGGGGCTTCTGGAAGGGGGGGCGACACCCCTCCGCCATAGCGAAGGAGCCGCTGCTGCTGGGACCCTCTTAACTAGACACTTAACACCTTTCATATGCTATTAAGTGCAGGGCAGCATCCTGACTACTGGGAGGCGTTGGACCACCTTCAGCGACATCACAGTAAGCGAGTCAATGGTGATCAACTGGATCAACCACATCCTCATAAGTTTCACCATCCCGCATCAGCACAGATCCAACACCGCTAAACCGGCCCACTGTGACTGGAGCCTGGTCTCAGAAGAAGCTTGGAGCACAGAGCTCAAGGAAGACAACCCGCTATCAGCAGAAGCCTCCCTGCTGCCATCTCTCATTTCAATGACTGGATCACTCCCTGCGCCGATAACCTTACACCTTGAAAAAATACAGACCACACACCAACTGTACCCATAGTAGCTCAGGATGACCAAACACTACTGTAAGCAAATGAAGCGCAGATGAATGATGAGCCAGGAAAACAAGGACAGAAACACCTTCAAATCCATCCTCAGATGCTACCACTAGCAGATCTGAGACACCAAACGCTCTGCACTCACAGACTGCATTGATGCCCGCACCAACCTCAGAAAAGAGATCTTTGCAATTGTGAAAGATTTCACCTCCCCCATAGCCCACTTCACAAGCATCACCCTTCTCCGAGAACCTGTGCACCAAACTGTCCCAGTTTTTCTTACACAAGATTGCCAGCATTTACAACAACTTTGACATACAACCAGACTCTGGCAGCCTCGCAAAAGCACTTACCATTTTGACAACAGGAATCAAACTGATGGCCTGGCCACACATCACCGCAGAGGAAACTGTCTCCACCTATGTAGTCTATCCACCCAGTGGCCCCTTTGGACCCTTGCCCCACCCCACATTCGTCACAGGTCTGCAGCCCATGGACTCAGCATTCACCCCGATCCTGAACACCTCCATCACAACTGCTGCCTACTGGACACCTGGAAATATGCCATGTACTCCTCCTCCTCAAAAGACCCTCCATGGACCCAAAAACATCTCCCTGCTACCTTACCCAGCCAAAGTCAGACAGGCAAGCTGCACCCCCAACCCTCTTATCCTACTGGACCTCACTGAAGCATTCAACAAAATATTACACCCCATCCTCATTAAACCACTCAGCAAAACCAGCTTCCAAGTATCCATACTCCTCTGGATATGCTCATTCCTGACGGGCTGAATTCAGTCTCTTAGCCTGGCCCCGTACTGCTCGGACAATCGCACCCTCATCTGTGAAGTACCATAAGGATAATTTCTATGCCCTACCCTCTCCTACACTTACATGACTCCACTCGCCAGCATCATATGCACACACAGAATAAATGTCTTAGCTTTCAGTGATGACACATGGCTAACCACTCAGACAAAACACATAACACAACAATCAAGTTCCCCGCTTTTAAAAAAAAAAAAGAAAAAAAAAAAAAAAAAAGTTCCCCGCTTTTATGATCGACGTCACCAACTGGATGAAAGTCAGCTGTCACAAACTTAAGACATACAAGGCAAAAGTCATGTTCTTCAGCAAAGACATATCACTGTGGGACTCTACCTGATGGCCAGCAGAACTCTATCCGACCTCCAACGGCCACACCAAAAAAATCTGCATTGCCATCAACAATCAAATCACCAGGACCGCCCAAGTCAGTACAGATGGTTGTATGATGGAACAACTACCACATGAACAACCACAGTCTAAACGACTCCTCAACCACTACTTAGTCTAAACCACTAAAGTTTTAACAACTACTATTTTTTACAACTACTATGCCTTTACCATGATTGCCTTTACCCCATTAATGTATCTATTTTCCGGGTAAGTATAAACATATACATACATACATACATACATGTGTGTATATATATATATATATATATATATATATATATATATATATATACTTGCGTGTGTGTACATCCTCCTCGGGGACCTGAACTTCCACCTCGAGAACAACAACGACGCCAACTCCGCCGCCCTGATCAACAACCTCGCCAACCTCGGACTCAAACAGCTCGTGACAACACCCACCCACGCCGCTGGTCACACACTGGACCCCATCTTCACCGCAAGCCCCCACGTCTCCTTAAACCACACCACCGAACCCCACTGGACAGATCACAGATGCGTCCACTTCACCTTCAGGAAACCCACCACGCACCACCACACCCAACAGATGCCACGCCGCCGCTGGGGCAAGGTCACCGAGGACCAACTGACCACCACTCTCACTCTGGGACCTCCCGCCGATCCCACTGACCCCGACACCGCTGCCACCAACCTCAGACAAGGGATCATCGACTGCGCCAACACCCTCGCCCCACTCAAGACCTCCACCACTAACCACTCCAGCAAAAAGGCCGCTTGGTTCACCGAAGACCTCCAAGCGCAACTGCCGGAAACTGGAGAACAGCTGGCTCCGCGACCGAACACCAGACAGCCACACAGCCCACAAGAACGCCATCCGCAGACACCACCAACTCATCAGGACCGCCAAGAAGACCGCCTTCAAGGACCGCCTAGACAGCAACGCACACAACAGCAAAGAGCACTTCAACATCGTGAAAGAACTCCCCAACCCCAGCTCCAACCCGTCGTCGAGACCACCACCATTGAGACCACCAACCGCACCAGCCGGCTGACCGCCTGGTCCAACGTCAGCGATGAAGACACCATCAAGACCATGAACTCCATCCATTCCGGATCCCCATCTGACCCATGCCCTCACCACATCTTCAACAAAGCCTGCACAGCCATCGGACCCCACCTCCGGAAAACTATCAACATCTCCCTCGAGACAGCAACCTTCCCGGAGAGCTGGAAGCACGCCGAGATCAACGCCCTACTGAAGAAACTCAAGGCGGACCCCAAGGACCTCAAGAACTTCCGGCCCATCTCCCTGCTCCCCTTCCTGGTGAAAGTTACTGAGAAGATCGTCAACAGACAGCTGACCCGCTACCTTGAAGACAACGACATCCTGGACCCATCCCAGTCCGGCTTCCGCAGCAACCACAGCACCGAGACTGCCCTCATCGCCACCACCGACGACATCCGGATCCTCATGGACAAAGGAGAAACAGCCGCCCTCATCCTCCTGGACCTATCAGCAGCCTTCGACACGGTCTGCCACCGCACCCTAACAGCACGCCTCCATGACGCCGGAATCCAAGAGAAGGCCCTGGCAGGGACTACATCTTTCCTCTCCGGCAGAACCCAGAGTGTCTGCCTCCCACCCTTCCACTCCAAGACCACCGAGATCATCTGCGGCGTTCCTCAGGGATCTTCCCTCAGCCCGACGCTGTTCAATATCTACATGGCACCACTCGCCCACGTCGCACAACAACACTGCCTCAACATCATCTCCTACGCTGACGACACCCAGCTGATCATATCCCTCACCGAAGACCCCCACACCGCCAAAGCCAACCTACACAGAGGAATGAAGGCCGTCGCAGAATCGATGAAGCACAGCAGGCTGAAGCTGAACTCTGATAAGACAGAGGTCCTCATCCTCGGCCGCACCCCCTCAGCCTGGGACGACTCCTGGTGGCCAACATCGCTAGGAACAGCCCCAGAACCCAGCGACCACGCACGCAACCTGGGGGTCATCCTCGACTCCGCCCTCTCCATGGCCAAGCAAGTCAACGCCATCTCCGCATCCTGCTTCAACACCCTCCGAATGCTCCGCAGGATCTTCAAATGGATCCCCTCCGACACGAGAAAAACTGTCACCCAGGCCCTCGTCACCAGCAGACTGGACTACGGGAACGCCCTCTACTCAGGAACAACAACCAAGCTCATGAGACGGCTGCAACGCATCCAGAACGCCTCAGCACGACTGATCCTTGACGTCCCCCGATGCAGTCACATCACACCCCACCTGAGAGGCCTGCACTGGCTCCCCATCAACAAGAGGATCACCTTCAAACTCCTCATCCACGCACACAAAGCCCTATACAACGCCGACCAGCATACCTCAACGACCGACTCAGCTTCTACACCCCCACCCGCAGCCTCCGCTCTGTCAACCTCGCCCTCGCCACAGTCCCACGCATCCGGAAATCCACCACCAGCGGAAGATCCTTCTCCCACCTCGCCGCCAAGACCTGGAACACCCTCCCCACCGACCTACGACAGACCCAGGACCTGCTTGCCTTCAGAAGACTTCTCCCCCAGTGCCTTGAGACCCTCATGGGTATGTAGCACGCTTTACAAATGTTATGATTGATTGATTGATTGTATATATATATATATATATATATATATATATATATATATTCACTTAAAAAACCATAGGTTTCACACATGTTATAGTTAGCTGGGCATTTCCCTCGTAAAAAAACAATGAAATTCCCCCGTTATCGTTAGTGCAGGCAACTATAACTCACGCGACCGCAATCCGCTGCTGATGACGTCAGATATTACATCACTGTATTTAGACACTTATTTACCCATGTCTTCTTCCATTCATCTTTAGCTATACATATATTAAATTTTTTTTTCTTCAGAAAGACACATATGTCATCAGTGATGTAATATCTGACGTCATCAGCAGCGGATTGCGGTCGCGTTAGTTATAGTTGCCTGCACTAACGATAACGGGGGAATTTCATTGGTTTTTTACGAGGGAAATGCCCAGCTAACTATAACATGTGTGAAACCTATGGTTTTTTAAGTGAATTTGCAAGGTTTTTTAAATGCTAATTCCCAACTATAACGTGTGTGAAACCTATGGTTTTTTCAGTGAATTTGTACGGTTTTTTAAATGCTAATTTATTTATGTATTATTATTTTTTTATATATTTATTTTACAATAAACTACGTTTATCGCGCCCCGCGATTTAAAAAAAAAAAAAAAAAATTATTTTTGCCTTCGGGGTCCTTCAGGGACCCCCTGACAAAGGCTAGGGGGTCAGGAACTCTCTACCCTGCCCCCTTTTCACGTTCGCCACCTTCCTTTTTCACTCTCGCACTGAAAACAAACAAAATGGCGGCCGACACTTCCTGATTTCGACCGATTCGAACGTTGACTAACATGTAACCACCAATCAGAATTACGCTCGCGCACGTTAGGGTGCTCGCACGGTGCGCGCAAGGTGCGCGCACCCTGCGCGCGTATAGATATATATATGCTTTTAAATGCTATTTTCTCAGGAAATACTGAACAGATTTACACCAGACCTGCAAAAGGCACTTCCTTGGCCTTATGGCTACCTCTCTGCCAAATTTCACGTAATTCTGTTCAGCCGTTCGGGCTGTAGCTGCGACTAAAGATCCTATGGAAAAATGCATGGGGAAAACGTGTTTTGGGACCCCCCTTTTTCTCGGCCCCCGCTTGACGAATCACCCCGAGACTTTCAGGGTAGGAGCTGAGCGGAGCGCCCCATTAGTTTTGAAAATTTTGCGAGGATTCGTCAACCGGCGCCAAAGTTATTCAAAATAGAATTTTCAGATTTCCTATGGAAACTCGGTCCTAACTATAACTATTTACTGGCGACCGCCAGTAGATAATATATATATATATATGTGTGTGTGTATATATATATATATATATATGTATATATGTATATATATAACCAAATGCCCCTCCAATGCGAGAAAGATCGAGGGACACAGCGGGGCTTCAGAACACACCTTTATTAAAAAGATTAGGGCATGACGCATTTCAGCATGCAGCCTTCCTCAGATGCCTCCATCTTAGACGTCAGTCCTGCTTATTAGCTGTCTTAAATAGGCGCCTCCTATCTCCGTGGTGAGGCGCGCACCTGGTACACAGCTGATACGGTAGTTCCGGTTGCACAAACTACCGGTCCCAAAATGCATCCTTCTGATAGCATGCATGTCCGTAAATGTCCGTACGATGTTTCGCTGTGCTGCCAGGGTGAGGACGGGTCAGATTGGAAATCAAAGGTTTCCTGTCCCCTACTTTCAGCGCATCCGGCCCACCGGCGCTGGAGACTCCTGACGCCTGTACAATGACTGCACCAAGCCATGCAATCATAGCTCAACTCTACTGACAGTCTCCAATGCACTCCAGGGGCTGGTTGGCGGGTCGTGACTCACCGATATCTTGGACACATCTCCTCCCAACACCAATGAAAGTCACGACCACTTGATGAAAGGGTCCCCTCATCGCGTGTCATTGGCAGAAACACGCCATATATAACAACCAAATCCCCCTCCAATGCGAGAAAGATCGAGGGACACAGCGGGGCTTCAGAACACACCTTTAATATTATATATATGTGTAATGTGTTTGTATGTACCTGTAAAAATCTTAAATGTTGTGGTAAAGTCATGCATGCTAAAGACATATGTGTTGTAAAATTAATATTGATAAGTATTATATATTTACTATATACACATACACATATAAATATATACATGTATATATAGTATGTAAGTATATATACACACACACACACACCCCTATACTCATTTTTAATGTTATAAATTTCCTTTCCACCCAAAAATCTACACCCACCCTAAACCCTAAAAATTCCCTTTCCACCCAAAAACCCACACCCACCCTAAACCCTGTAAATACCCTTGCAATCCCAAAAACCCATACCTACCCTAAACCCTAAAATTACCCTTGCCACCCAAAAACTCACACACACCCAAATTACCCTTGGCACCCAAAAACCCATACCCACCCTTACCCTAAAAATACACTTGGCGCCCAAAAACCCATACCCGCCCTAAAATTACCCTTGCCACCCAAAAACCCATAGCCACCCACAACCCTAAAATTACCCTTGCCACCCAAAAACCCACACCCACCCTGAAACCCTAAAAATTCCCTTTCTACCCCAAAACCCATACCCACCCCTAAACCCTAAAAATACCCTTGCAATCCCAAAAACCCATACCCACCCAAAATCCTAAAATTACTCTTGCCACCCAAAAACCATACCCACCCTTAATCCTCAAATTACCCTTTCCACTCAAAAACCCATTCCCACCCAAAATGTAAAAAATACTTTTGCCACCCAAAAACCCACACCCAGGGGCGGTATGGGAATGGCTTTGCTCCTTTTTGGAAGCTCGGACGGAGCAGATATGGATACCACCTTTTTCCTCCTCTCCACAGAGGGTCTCAACGGGAGTCCCGGAAGGGTCTGCCCTTAGCCCCTTTTTATTCAATATCTACATGACCCCATTGATCTATCTAGCGGAAGGATTGGGAGCTAAGGTGATGGCATACGTGGACGATAACCAGCTACTATTCACCTGGAAGAGAGAGGTGGGCTCGGTATCTCAGGCACAAACTTGCCTGGCCTCAGTTTTTAACTAGATGGCGGAGGCAAAGCTCAAGTGTAATGAAGGGAAATCGGAGGTTCTACTATTTGGTATGTTTCCCCCGAATTTCAGAGAGCAACTTTGGCCACCTGAATACCCCTGTCCAATATCTTCTGAGAAATCGGCAAAGAATCTTGGGGTTTGGTTTGATGAGCTTCTCTCGTTTGAGATGCACATCAAGAAGGTGGCTGGTGGCTGCTTCGGTCTTCTTAAATCATTTAGAAGTTTTTTTCCCTTCTGCCAATAGCTGCAAGACAAACACTCATATGTGCACTGATTATGTCCCGTTTAGATTATGCTAATGCCCTCTTCTCTGGTATTCCGGCCTATATGCTAAAGAAACTGCAGGTAGTCCAGAATACTGCTGCTAGATTGTTATCTGGGCTGTCCTCTAGGACAGTGTACAGAGCCAGCTCCGATTGTACCACTGGCTACCAGTAGCCGCCAGAGTTAAATTTAAGCTACTGATTATGGCCCACCGGGCACTTCATGGTAGCGGGCCCATATATCTTCAGAAGCGGATCACTTTCTATGTACCTGGGCGGGCTTTGCGCTCCGCGTCTTTGTATTTGGTTCATGTCCCTCGCTTTAAGCGACAGAGGATCGGAGGTGGCTCCTTCACAGTGGAGGCAGCTACTGTATGGAATACACTCCCGCTGAGTTTGCGTACCATCCAGGATTTGGGTACGTTAAAAAAAAACTGAAAACCTTTCTTTTTGTTTGATGATGAGCATACTACTTCTATAGATTCGCGCCGGGACACTCTTGAGCATCTGTGCGCGTAATAAATGCATATAACATAACATAACATAACACACCATACACCCTAAAAATACCCTTGCCACCCAAAAGCTCATACTCATGATACACTTGCCACTGTGTGTGTGTGTGTATATATATATATATATCTTCCACAGTCCACCCAGGCAGTCGAACACTCGGCGGGTGCCTCCAATGGCGTGGGGTGCTACCGCCTTTGTTTCACAACAACTGCAGGTAAGGGAGCGCTCACGGGGTAATATCTTGATTTGTAATGTGCAAATGCATTTCGGCATCGGCCTTCCTCAGTGCACCAAATTCAATGAAAACGCGCACAGGTTTGCGTTATTTAACATCTTAATGTGTCTCTCATTGGTGGGATTGTGGACCAATCTACAAACGGCATCCCCATCATCTGAGAAATATACAAACAAATGTGAAAGCCTCAATATCCCATAATGCCTCATGGTTGTTCATTAACCCATTCTCTGCGTTCGTCGGCCAACGCCCGCCGCGAGCACTACCTCCGTAGTGCTGCCCACGTCCGTTGGCCGGCGCGGCCCCGCCCGCGCACAGAAACGTCCACACAGGGGCAGATTTTACGCCAGGGTTAAAGGTAAAATTTGAATCCTTCTCCCTCACGTTTGTTTCTTATGTTATGCCGCCGTCCACATTTTCCCTTCATTGTCCATACCTGTGCCCGTCTCCTTCGCCTGCTGCAAGATGTCCTTCACAGTGGTCCCATAGGTGTCCTGCTTATATATATATATATATATATGTCATTAACAATCCAAGAGTGCCATCTACTGGTCTCAGAAGGTAAATTTAAACAACGTACATTAATTAGTAAGATTGCATGAATAAACTTAGAAACTGTAACACAGTTAATTATTTTAACAAATTATTACACTCTATGAAAAAAACAAATCAGACAGACTTAACTTACTATAACAAAAGAAACAACTAATCTCTTCATGTAGGTCGTTGTTTAGACAGGTCTTTGTTTAGACATGTCGTTGTTTAGACTAGGTAGTTGTAAATGCAGTAGTGGTTGAGGGATCGTGGTTCAGGCCCCTGTTGTTAAAGAGTAGTGGTAAAGGTTGTTTCCCAGTACAGATACCACCTCCTGCTTCCATACACTGAAGATGCTACAGAAGATCTTTGAATGGCTCCCCACCAGCACACCCTCACCCAAACTCTGAACAATGGAACCACCCTCAATGCCAGAAGCAGAAAAAACTGACTAGACACCTCCAAACCATACAGACCTCAGCATCCATATCATACTCAACCTACCACAACATAGGCGCATCAACCCATAGGCCAGGGAGCTACAGTTTCAGCCCATACACAGACAAGTCTTTCTAAACTCCTCACACACATATTTAGGGCCCTAAACAACATGGGCCCATCCTACCTCAGCAACCGCATCACCTTCCAGAAACCCACTAGACATCTCCACTCAGCCGGACTCCTACGCGCACACACCCCATTTCACGCAGAACAAGAGCTGAGGGTCAGGCTTTCTCCTACATTGCTCCCAACACCTGCAACAACCTGCTGCTGCTGCACATCAGAGCTGACTCTTCATTCTTGATTTCCACAAGAAGCTGAAGACAGAGATCTTCCAATAGGCTTCACCAACTAAGCCCAATGCCTGACCATGCAGCTCTTGTTTAAACACCAGCAACCCTCCGGAGTGATTGAGCACTCTACAAATGCACATAACATAACAATAAGGCTTTTGATTAATGACACAACGTGTGCACGGCCAATTCTAGCCAGCAGGATTAAAGCATTCCCAAAGCAGTCAGTCCCCTTGGCTGCCCTAAAAGGAGGCGTCTGGTACAGACAAATAGAGGTAAATCAGACTATTCGGGCTGATCATGGGCATTCTGGGGTAGATTGGGACATCCGTTTCCAGTACCTTAAGCGGTCACTGTTGAAGCATGAGGAGCCATCAGTTGATAAAGACTTATCCTTTCCTGCCTCCAGGCCCATCCCCCTCCGATCATTCCCTCAGATCATTCTTTCCTGTCCATTTGCTAGAAGGATTGCATTTGCATAGGCTTTATTTGGGTCCCTTCTTTTACTCCATCACAGCGACACAATAAAACCAACTCAGAAAGACCCTTAATTTGCCATCCACTGCATACAAAGGCACATGTATCAAGCAATAAATACCTCGCAAAAATTGCGGATCGCTTAAAAAGGCTGTTTGCGAGCGCAATTCAGCCCTTCCCAATGCAGGAACCCAATTACCGAAAAACAAACAAATTCGCAAAAATAAGGAATCGCACATATTGCGAGAACCAATTATGCGAATACTTATCTGCGAGTCCCTTAACAGCGTTAGCAAATAGCGATTCACTAACAAAGAATCGCAAACCAATGCATGTAAACTCGCAAATAGCAATTCGCAGGAAAATTGCTATTTTGCAAGTGCAGAATAAGGGGAATCACAATCAGGTGCTAAAGTGGAGAAAAAAATCATACAGGTGCAACCACTCAGAAACCTATTTAAACTGACCCAGAAGGCCCCTGAAGCTTTTCACAATGACAGCGCTGTACGTGATGGCGAGGAGGATGAGGATCCATGCAGCAGCCCAGCGCAGAAGGAGAATACAGGAGCAGATTTTCAGAGTGCGCATCACATAGCTGCGACCAACAAGATGAAATCTACGACAAGTACGGCTGAACGGTGCAATGATCCTACATCTAATAGCAGAATTGGAATCCCTAATGCTGCGCCAGACCCGAAGGACCCATGCCATCCCCGCTCATGTCCAGGTCCTATGTTGCCTGCACCTACTTGCTTCAGGCAGTTTCCAGGGGGTAGTAGCTGTAGCTGGAGGGGTATCACAAAGCTCCCTTTCACGTTTCTTAAAATCCTTCCTGGACGCCATGATGACAAGGATCCATACCCACATCACCTTCCCCACAACGCAACAGGAAATGAACAAGACAAAACTGGACTCCTACCAGGTAGCACTGTTCCCTCATGTGATCAGTTGCATAGTTTGTATGCATGTTCCCATTTGTTCCCCAGCAGCTAATGAATACATTTTCAGGAACAGGAAATCCTATCATTCAATCAATGTGTAAGTAGTGTGCAATGCAAACCATATCATAACAGACATTGTGGCGCAATACCCTGGAAGCACACATGACTCCTACATATTTCGACACAGTGGCATCCACACCCGTCTGCTCAGGGGTGAATTTAGCGAAGGACATCTGCTTGGTAAACACATATACTTATTCTCAACACAAATAGACAAAATGTCAATACATAACTGTCGCTAAACCTTTGCTTACTACCTTGTAGGTGACAGCGCATACGCCGTGCAGAACTACATATTGACGCCATACCTCAACCCAGCCACACCACATTAGCAGAGGTACAATGCAGCACACATTAGCACACGGAATGTAATCGAATGCACTTTTGGACTACTGAAAAGTAGCTTTCGCGTCCTACACAAAAAATGGTGTAGTGTTGCAGTACTGGCCAGTGACCTGCTGCAGGATTGTGGCTGCATGTGCCATGTTGCACAATATTGCCACCAGGAGAGGTATACCCATTGAAGTGTCCGACAGTGAGTCTGAGGGGGACACCAGCCACCGGCACAACTACGACAAGCGCATGGGGCAAGCTCAGCAGAAGGGCAAAGGAGACGTGCAGACACACACAACATTATTTCTGAGGTATGTAATGATGAGACAAGGCACTTAAATTTCGAACAGGAAAGTATTTACTAACATGAGCCCATGTAGTATTGTGTAACCACACAGAGAATGGTGCTAAATTGCACAGTGATTGCATTAAAAAAAACAGCAAATTAAACTATTCCAGGACCTGGAACTCAATCACTATCATGGTCTTGTCCATCGTTACGTCTCCATGGGCAAATGAAGAAGGACATGTCAGTCTAGCGCTTCCTACCACGCACCCCCAAACGCCTTTCGCCTGCATCTGCAACATCCCCCTGGTGTGCACCGGAAGGTGTTGTGCTGCGGGTACTGCGCCTCACTGGCACCGACAGGCTGCTAAGGCTGGATGCCTCCTCACTCCCCTCCTCCCCTGTTACATTGCTGCCACCAACAGTAGCAGCCTGGATCTGTTCCACTGCAGTGGTTACTTGGCCAAGGGCCATGGCCACATCCCCACAACAATGGCCCATTTCAATTTGCATGGCCACGGACCGATGTGACAGCAGTGCATTGGTGTTGCACAGGTTGTTTGACCGGGTATAGCCAGCCATGCGCATCATGAACTGCCGATGCCTTCTCCTCGGTGTGTTGTGGCCCTCAAGCATCACCCTGATCAGCTCCTGCATGCTTGCGTTGGTCTGCCTGTTTCCCTCCACCACCGCTGTAGTTTGTTCCCGCACACAATCTGTCATGACTGTGATGTTCCTGGCTAATTTTGTTAGTTGCAGCTGGATTGACCCCATATGTCTTGCTTGCAGGTGCTGCACACTCAACATCTGAGACTCCACGCCACCTCACACATTTGGAGCCTGGTCATCCAGAACAGCAATGCTGGCCCTTGAGCTGCGCCTCCGTCTTTGTCGGACCTGTGCCTGGGGTGTAGTTGTGGGGCTCACACAAGGTTGGCTAGTCAAAGGAGCGGGTTCAGGAGCCAGCTCAGATTCCATGGGCTGCAGTGATGGAACTTGGGCCCTGCATTTTGTGGGAGCGGGGGTGTGCTTGCTGGGGCAACAGGTGTCTCCACGCCGGTCTCAGCAGGAGTCTCCGAGATGTGTGGACAATCACTGTCGTCAGTGTCTCCTTCTGCTGCATCTGTGATGTTAAACAGTGCAATTTTAATTTGTGTTAAGGCTGCTGTTGTGTGACATTAAGCATACTTGGCTCTCATTAAATCACTGATTGCAATCACTGACTGCCATGCAGTGTTGGCGTGTTTTACTTGCCATTGTTGTGTTTGACTACCCACTTGCCTGACATGCCTACAACTCCCATAATGCATTTGGCTTCTGAGGGAAAACGTGGACTGGAGTTTGATCTGTACACTGGGGTTGGACTGAGGGGATGAGCACAATTGACTTTGATGTGTATGGTTGTATGTATCTTACCTTATAAGGTACTGGCCGCTCCGGATGTGTCCAGCTGGGTCACTCCCACCACTGCTACCGGCTAGATTGTGGACTCTACCAGGTCCTCCAGGGCTGTTTTGTCCGGAACTGTAGATGGTCTCCCTCCAGTACTCCAGGCCTCCTTCAGCCTGTCTGCTATTTGCTCCTTGGCACGGCTGCGCAGGTCGTACCATTGCTTCTTGAGGTCATCTATACTGCGATGTGTGACCCCCACAGCATTGACCTTGCTTTTGACCGGAGCCATATTTTGCGTTTTTCAGCCTCTGGCACTTTCAGTGAGAGTTTGCCAAGGAGCTTGTCATGGCTCATGGCCCTTGGCCACCTCCTCTATGAGGTTTTCCAGTTCCCTCTCGCTTAATTTCAATTTGCACTTCCTGGGCGTGGCACTCTACCCTGATGTAGGTTGCTCCATTCTGGTGCACTGAAAGTTCCTGAAACACAACTTGGATGTTGATTCAGCTCAGCTCCTCCAGCACTCTGCTTCCTCCTCTCACTTTCTCCAGGCACTGAATGAAGCATGGGCTGGATGACTTCCTGGTTGTGATGTCATCAGCATGCTTCCAATGCGACGCTCTATTTGTGATTTCGCTATTTGCGATTTCGCAATTAGCGATTTCGCTAAAAGCGAAATCGCAAAAGGGCTTTTTCGGAATTTGCGGGTCTCTATTGTAAAATCGCTAATTGCAATTCTGATTTTTACTGAATCGATAAATATTCGCAAGGGGGTTTATGCATTTCAGACAGCGATTTCTACATACATACATTTAGGAATCGCTAAATCTGATTTTGATGCATGTGCCCCACGGTACTTAGGTCTTCCTTTACCTTGGGTGATAGCATTTGAACAAATGTCATTCCAACAACTTCTTGAGCAGTTTCAGTAGCATTAACAATACTACAATAACTCTAAAATGCATCTGTCAAGTGATCAGGCTGACCATCAGTGGTTTCCCCTATGGATTGTAGTTCTCAAATCTTGTCAAGTCAGTTTTGACCTGACGAAGTTCAACAATAGCTTTCAACAGCGCATCTGGAGCAGCAGCAATAAAAGCATCTTCATCCGTGGGAGCTTGCGCCAGCCAGTGAGCTGTGTCTAACATGTGGCCTTTCACTTCACCTGACATAATTACATGAGTTTGTAGCATTCAAAAAGTGTAAGGAACTGCAGTATGATGTTTAGGAAATCATACGGAGACCAGGGAACATGATTGGTGACTCAGCACCCCGATTCAGGTCCTGGGTACCCTGTCAGAGGTAGGAGGGCACCTGGTTCGGTATGTGAGAAATCCCAGGCATTCTCACCCTTCATCCTGTGGTTATCCTTAGATCACCTTGGATGATAGTAAGAATGCAAACACAATCAATCTGATGCATTGCTTTTGAACAGTGAGATCCTGAGAGAGATCGCCTCAGAGTTAGCAAGCGGGGTGTTGTCGAGTCAGCCTCTTGTCTTGCTTTAGCACCAGTCTGGCTGTTATGTGCTGCATTCATTGCTTGTTTGTGCAGGGTTAGTCTGGGGCCCTTCCACCGGTCCATTGAAGAGTGCTGCTGCTTTCCCATGTGGTATTCCCTTCTCCTTGTCTTCTACAGTTTCTGAGATCTCAATAATAATTTGGGGAAACATATCAGGAAAGGGTGCACAGTAGTGGCACAACTCCTAACTCTGTTCCAGTTTCTCATGGAAGGACTTTGCTAGAAAGGTGGAAATGGAGAGTAGAAACCATAAGAGTACAAAAATAAAATAGTAAAGAGTTTAAAGAAGAGATGAATAAGATGAATGGAGACATAAAATGCAGAATAAAGGAACAGACCTAGGAAATGGTTGATAAAACTGGAAGCAAACATGAAAAGGAAACCTCAAAAGGATACAATTTGAAACATGAACCGAAAGCCCACCACAATTCCACCTTCATAACTCGCACACAAACTTGGGTTTTCGGGAAAAAACAGCTCTCTGGAAGGATGGGCAGGCACTCAACTCAATCTTAACATAGATAAAAATGATCCTTTGATCAGGTTCACTTTCAATCGCAAATCAGAGCATTGTGCAGCACAGAAACTCCACTTCTAACAAGCATTGGCAAAGCCAGGAGGTCTCGCCTACGCAAGAGCTATAGGCTTTGCTAGTGAGTTTTAGCCATGTTGTACACCAGCATTGGTGCTTTTTAGCATGGTTGAAAGATAGTGGCCTAGAGGAGAGTGGAGTGGAGCGTTGTGGAGTGGAATAGCAAAGATTGGTGTAGAGTGGATTGGCATAGAGTGTTGTGTATTGGAGTGGCATAGAGTGGAGTCACGTAGCGTGGCATACAGTGGAGTGGCGTAGAGTAGAGAGGACTGGTGAAGAGGGCACTGTCGTAGAGTGTTGCAGAGCAAAATGGCATAGAGTGCAGTGGTGTAGAACTCAGCTGTGTACAATGCCGCATTGTAGAATGCAGTGGCATAGATTAGAGTGTTGCATTGTAGAGTGCAGTGGCATAAAGTAGAGTTCAGTGGTGCAGAATAAAGTGGCATAGAGTGAAGTGATGTAGAGTGGTGCAGAGTAGTGTGGTGTAGAGTGGTGCAGAGCAGGGTGGCATAGAGTAGTGCAGAGTAGAGTATAGTGCCCTAGAGTGCAGTGGCATACAGTGCAGTGGCATAGTGTGGAGTGCTGCAGACTGAAGTGGCATAGAGTGGAATGATGCAAAGTAGAGTGCCATAATGTTCAGTGACATAGAGTGCATTAGAAAAGAATGCATTAGTGCAGATTAGAGTAGCATAGAGTTCAGTGGTGCAGAGTGTCATAGATTGCAGTGGTGTAGAGTGGCGCAGAGTGCACTGGCATAAAGTGCAGTGACGTAGAATAGAGTGGTGCAAAAGAGAGTAGAGTGGTGCAAAGTACAGTAGAGTGCAATGGCACAGAGTGGGTTACAGTGGAGCGGTGTAGAGTAGAGTGGCACAGTGTACAGTGGCATGGAGTGCAGTGGTGCACAGTAAAGTGGCATTGAGTGCAGTGATGTAGAGTGGTGCAGAGTAGCGTGGCATAGATAGTGCAGAGCAGGGTGGCGTAGAGTGGTGCAGAGTAGAATATAGTGCCGTAGAGTGCAGAGGCATACAGTGCAGTGGCGTAGAGTGAAGTGCTGCTGAGTGAAGTGGTTTAGAGTGGAATGAAGCAAAGTAGAGTGAGGTAAAGTTCAGTAACATAGAGTGCATTAGAAAAGAATGAAGTAGTGCAGAGAAGAGTGACATAGAGTGCAGTGTTGCAGAGTAGAGTATCATAGATTGCAGTGGTGTAGGGTGGCACAGAGTGCATTGACGTAAATGTCAGTGGCATAGACTAGAGTGGTGAAGAGTAGAGTAAAGTGGCGTACAGTAGAGTGGCGTAGAGTAGAGTGGTGCAAAAGAGAGTAGAGTGGTGCAAAGGGGAGTAGAGTGCAATGACATAGAGTGTGTTACAGTGGGGTGGAGTGGAGTAGAGTAAAGTAGAGTGGACTGGTGTATTGTGCATTGGTGTAGAGTGTTGCAAAGTACAGTGGCGTAAAATGGAGTGGCATAGATTAGAGTGGTGCATAGTAGAGTGCAGTGGCGTAGAGTGCAGTGGTGTAGAGTGTAGTGGTGAAGAGTAAGCTGGCATAGATTGCAGTGGCATAGAATACAGTTTTGTAGATTGCAGTGGTGCAGAGTAGAGTATAGTGGTGTAGAGTGGAGTAGCATGGAGTGCAGTGGCATAGACTGCAGTTGTTCAGAGTAGAGTGGCGGAGAGTTCAGTCGCTGAGAGTGTGGTGTTGCTGAGTAGAGTGTCGTAGAGTGAAGTGACGTGGAGTGGAGTTGTGGAGAGTAGAGTGGAGTGGCCTAGACTGGAGTGGTATATTGTGCAGTAACGATGAGTGCAGTGGTAAAGAGTGCGGTGGCAAAGAGTGCAGTGGTGTAGAGTAGAGTGGCTTTGAGGGTATTTACATAGAGTAGAGAGGCGTAGATTGAAGTGCCATAGAGTGCAGTGACCTTCAATGGAGTAGTGCAGAGTGGAGTAGAGTGCAGTGGCACAGAGTGCAGTGGCATGGTGTAAAGTGGAGTGGTAGGGAGTGGAGTTAAGTGGCATACAGTGGTGCCTGAGTAGAGTGGAGTGGCGTAGAGTGAAATATGCATGGTGTGGTAGCACACTTCCATTACAGACAACACATCTTCAATTGAAATCACCATTACATTAGCACAGATATACAGTTTCACTGATAAAAGTATACAGTGCATAAGTGATAATGTGTGGAAATGTAATCACCAAGAGTATTGATTTGTTTTGATTGTTTTAAAAAAAATGGTTTCCACCACATTTCTGTTACATCGGTCTGTCCTCAGGATTGGTTTGTTGCTCGGAATGGTCCACCTCTTGATCTACCCAAGCCTTAATAGCCGTAATGGCACAGGTCAGTGGAAGGATCAAGTGGGGGAAGGAAAGGAAGTGAACAGCCGGGAGAGAGAGCTGAAATGACAACCACAATCATGAATACCTTCTAGCCATGGTCACAGAATGCATACATGTAATAACCGTAAATGAGTAGCGCCACCTCCTATACCTGTAACAAAAAAAATGACAACTGTAGAAGAAGATACTTCAATAAAAGGTGTGCCTTCTGTGTGGTAACACCACTTGCTGTGTTATAGCTGCATTGGGGAAAACATATTGAGCATAAATCACTTTCTGCTGATACATCCATACGTTAATGTAGTTACGACATCAATGATACATAGAGTATTACTACTAGAAACCTACCCTTTTCTACACTCCACATTACATCACAGGGATAGAGCGTAGTCCCATACCACTCCTATAACCCCTGTCAAAGTAGAGCAAGAATAACACATGAGTATAAACCTTGTTCCTGAAAATAAATATCCAAGAAAATAGCAACTACTACTGAGTCTCAATCCACAGATATAGTTACTTCACCAATGATTAGGATCCAAGCGATATTGCATATTAAACAAAGGGCTGAGCGCCATAGAGTAGCCACTCTATCATAGGAACTGTAGTACAGGTTCAAACACAGGCTAACAAGACTGCAAAGCCTACACAAGCTACCACTGAGGAACACTGGTAACTTGCCCACAACCGGCTGACAATGCCGGGCGAATGCCCAAAGGACTCCAAATCATCCTCTGCATGAGAAGGACGCTCACCAACGGAGGACGTTACTCACAGCCGGCCGACAATGCTGGGCGGAAACCCCAGGGACACTGAACCTTCCTCCACACGAGCAGAACGCTCACCAATGGAGGAGGGTGAGCCACAACCAAAGTAGAGAGCAAGTATTGATGTAGAGCATTCTTACCAGACCTCTCTTCCAGGAACTACGAACCGCAGCAATCTCAGCGGGGGCAAAGAATTTCCGACGCTTGGCCGAGTTCCACTTCTTCCTTATGGGCCGCCTCTTGCGACGTGGTGTGTGACACGCAAGGCCTCATAGGAGTTGTGGTTCCCAGCGTTAGCGGCACATACAATGATAACGGCAGGAATGCTCATGTCACGCTACCAGTGCGCTCGATGATTGTGCATTTAACAATTTCAGAATTACCAAAGATGTAGTTCATTTGGGCTTTCTGATTCTGAAATATTTGCACAGATCATTTAGAGACATTTAAATTGTATTTTGTGCTAGAAAAAAAATAACATGGTAAAGCCTTCCCCAAGCACTACCTCCTGCCAACATGATTGTCACATAAATCCTCTTACTTTGAAGTCGGAGAAAGAAAAGTAAACAAGCCTCCTGAAAGAGAGAGCCAGATATTTGACCTCCGTCTTTGAATGCACAGCAAATGTGACAAGATAAGAACAAGATTTAAAGGCCTGTTTACAGAAATCGAGCGCTGGTGGACGAATACAGTAAATAGGATTTGTGCAGGGGAAGGGAACTTGAGTTGGACAGCTTAAAAGAAATAGGGCCAGCAAATAGAAATCGACTTACAAACCACATACAATGGTAGACAAATGGCAGAACGCATTCCAAGGGAAGCTTTCTGAATGTCCCAAAGATGTCATCAGCAAACTTGACAGCTGCGCTGTCTGGTAGGCTTCAACTTAAAAAAATGACTGCCAATGTACTTGACATTCAAGACAAATGTGGCTCCTGCCTCCTCAACCTTCCCGACTGGTCGGCAGCATTTAACACAGTAGATCACTTCACCCAAAACAGGACACATGCCAGCTCAGAGAAACGCTTAAACGCTGTCACAAAAACTGATATATAGGTGGGGGTTCAGTGGGTGGGAGAGGGCCAGGGGTGGCTCCTCCGTTATGGCGGAGGAGCATTGCCCCACTGCTTTTAAGCAGTGCGTGGCATACATAATAACAACATAACATGATGATAACTTTGTGTTATTATCATTTTATGCTTCCTACTGCTTTGCGGGCGGGAGGGCGGGTGAGCGGCGCTGCTCTGCTCTCCAAGCAGGGCAGGGGAGGAGTGGTTTGTCCACTCCTGAGTGTGCAATGACTGTTTGGTCAGCCCTCTCGGGCCGTCCAAGCCAGTCATGCTAACTTTCCCCTTCTCAATGCAGGCTGTCTTACAGCCTGCATGGAGAACATGCCCACCCCTCCAGCCCCTGGCTGAGCGCTGCATTGTAGCGTTGTGATTGGCTTAGGTTAAGGAGCCTGGCTGCCTGCTTGTTGTTCATGGAGTCAGGGGCAGGCGAGCAGGAGCAGAGACATGGGACCCGGGACCCTTCGGAAAGGTATGTTTATTTTTTTCCTTCCCCCGCACGACTGCTCCCCGCGCAGCCCCCCACGCCTGCCCACCACCCGCCAGCCATGCCGGCTGCCACTGGAGAGGGCAGACCATTCCCAAAGCCCCATGGCCAACATAGAACAGGCAAAACCATACCGGCCAGCAGAGAAGTAGAGTGATCCAACACAAATGGAAAGCACATGGAGAAAACCAAGGAACCAACCGGTAAATCTCTAGCAGAAACAGAGTTTGAGCAGCTGTGTTCTCAGCAGAAAGAATATAGAGCATCGCTACACCATTCTCCAGCCACAGAAAAAAGAGAGTAAGAAAGGTAACACCACCAGCAAACGGGAGCCAAGGGCCCAAACGAAGGGCAAGTGCAGACATGCAACCTGCCCAGAGCAAGCCAATCCCTACATAGAACACAAAGGGATAAGAGGAAACGTCCTCCACCCCATAAGCAACATGCCATAGCAGAGTGCATATGTGGGGAAAACTACACGTACCCTCTTCAACAACAAGTAAAAATAAAAAGAGGAGAAGGAACACGACATGATGTGATAGCACAAACAAGCGCACCACAGTACCAATCACACAAAGAACACAGTATCCACTGTAAACCTACTAGCCCCGGTCTCCCAGCAATTTGCACAGAGCAGGCAGCCCTACCCGACTGGGCATAGCGCCGAGCCCTGTGCCAAACCCACATCCTACTGAACAAAATGTGGAAGATTAAAGCAGGACAACACAGCCAGTCAGAGATGGAGTAAGGGCACACATCTCACAAGCCCACATCCTGCAGAGAGCATAGGGGACAACCTAAGAGCAGTCTACTCTCGAGTCAAGGGACACAATCTCAGCCACTGCCCTGAGTCCAGTAGGGAGATAGGGCAGCCCTAACCAGTACCATAAAGCCCCAATAAACGTAGCAAGGGAGGGAAGGGCAATGAAGAAGACATGATAAGGCTACCATCTTACAAGCCCCAATCCCATCAGGGAGCACAGGAGAAAGCCTCAGTTCAGTCCTCACACCATGTAAAAAGGGGAACATTCACATGTCCTCCGTGTAAGTGAACTGCACTGCCACAGATTAAACAGGTACAGTCTAGCCCTGGGCCAAGCAGGAAACATAGAAAGGTCAGGCCAAACAGTGGAACCAGCACCACAGCAACCCCAGCAGGGAGGTAGGACCAGCAACCCTAGAAGGGAGGTAGAACCAGCAACCCTAGCAGGGAGGTAGAACCCCATATAGCTTAAACAGAATGCCACAACACGGTGCACACAGCCCACATGCACCAAACACATCACTGAGCCCCAGGAGTAGCCCTTTTCCCGTCTGCCCCAGAAAATACAGAAAGTAGGCACTCACCTATTCTCCAGTAGCTCCACACACAGCAGCAGTAGGTTGAAGGGGAGGGCCATCACCAAACCGCCTCAGGCACACACCCATTGCAAAAAGCCAATAGCATCATGAAAAAGAGCTGACCAAGAGCAGGCCCAGCAGGAAAGCAAGGAGAGTGTCAAGTATGGGATTGTAGAAGGTCTGTTGCATCTACCTTCTTGATTGTCCAAGAAAGAGCATCTCCTCCCCCAGTACCCCCCCCCCCCCGTGCCACTCGGAACGGAATAGTATACTTGAAGGGTGTCAAGTGTCTCTTTAAAGGAGAGTCACAGTTAGAAGGGAAAACACAGAGTACAAACCACTTTGGCAATATTGTAGCTCTTCATTGAAGATTAATAATAATGCTGGAGTAATTAGCAAGGCACCAAGCACCCCTTATCAACAGGAAGGGGAAAAGAGGCAATCAAGAATTTTCAGGAATCTAATGCACCACTGGAATGTAATGAAGCAAACATCAGGGGCACAATCAGTAGCAAGGAAGCAAAGTATTTGACAACAAATACGGGAACAACTGTTTGCGACACATGTTTCACTGAAGCAATCCCTCCTGATATTTGATTCCAACAGGAACTGACATCACAGGAGACGGCTATATGCATAGACCGCCATCTTGGAACTGGCAGTGAATAAAACTTGCACACATCCCTTCCCTGAAAATTAGGGCATTCTTTGATACATAAAGAAGAAGCCCAAGTCTGACGACCTTTGCCCTGCTCTGTATTCCATAGCACCATTTGCCGCCTGAGGCCCAAAGGCAGATCAATGAACACTTCTCCATGTAACCAAGATCACAGTGATGCCAGAGCAATCCAAGAGGCGCAGGCCCCTGCCCATGGGCTTAGTGCGATGTCCACTGCACGCCAGCCAGTGGCGCGGGGAGTGCCCCTCCTCATCGGAATGCGTTCTCAATTCTGCTTTCAGCATAAATGTAGCAAATGGACAGACCACACACCAAAACTGCACCACACAGCTGCATCACTCTCAGCAAAAAGGCTGGAGCACACAAACTAAATAAGAAGCAACAGGACAGAGAGAAGCAGCAATATTCTTTAGGAACCAAGCCCAGCAGGGGTTGCAGGCAGAAGCCCAAGTCCAGCCCACACTTCAGAAAAAAGGGTGGATATCCTTCCTCCAGTGAAGGGGCTTCTAATGCAACAGTACATCTCAGCCCCTAGCCAGACAGGGAGCCCTCACTGAAGGGACCACATCCAGTACCACAGCCAAGGAGGGTGGGGGCATCTATGTCCACCAGCAGACATCCATCAACAGAGGCACACAGTGACATTAAAGAGAGCAACTGCAACTCCCTGGGGCTGAAGGAAGGACAAACCAAGCATTGGAACAGCATCTCACAGCCCGAGGTGATGGAACAAATTGCCAGCAGAACACAAATCACAATCACTGGCTCCCTGAGGACATAGACAAAAAAGAGATTCTGGGTGTATGTAGGTTGAAATCACACTTGAAATGGGAGAAACTTACATTTTTTATCTTTTAGGAAGGCAGTGGAGTGCCTTTCTCAAGGGTGTGGGCATAGAATGTGCCTTTCTCAAGGGTGTGGAGATAGAATGTAGAAGGGATTGTAGGGTCCCTAATCCCGATGACAGAATATCGTTACAACAATACCAAGGGCCAAAATATCGAATGGTAAGTGCACAGAGGGAGGTAAGGATTTACTATTCTTAACTGCACATCAATGTATCTTTTTGTTTTTTAACCATTTCTTTATTGAGTTTTCAACACAAGATCACAGAAAAACATGCAGGTTGTTATCCGTCAACCAAAACATTTACTTTTACATTGGAGTCTTAATGGACTGTAGTGGCACGTCTGTAACACGGTGAGTACCACTAGATGCACCCCCAAATCATTTGCCAGGTGGCTGGGTCTGTTCCTCGTACTCCCACAATGCACAGACCTTGTACCAGTTTAAGTGGACACAGGTGGGGTTGTATCCATGTTCAACGTCACCTAATGTGCTATGACATGTCTTGGTTAGGATGATGGGCAGCCTATATGTGTCCCATTATTTCCAGGTGGGCTAGGTTAGGTGTGTAGGTACAAGACATGGGGTCCTGTCTCACAGCAGTCCCTGGGTACAATCTGTTTCATGTGTACATGTGCTGTGGACCAGAGGGCACCCGTGGGGCATTTCCGTTGGAGTGACAAACATCCCCAGGCCCCCATCATGGCCAGTGTATCCTAACTTATAAGCTGAATCTTGCTGTGAATGTCGCATCATGTACCTGCAGTCAAGCAAAGCCAAGGAGGGTGCATGTCATCCTCTGCTTCCAGCCTCACCTTGTAGGTATGCCATGTCATTATTCCTTGTCCCTAACCTCCAAGAGCTTGTAACCATGACATGGCATCTACTACTGCTTTTGCCCAATAATTACCTCTGAGACAGCTCTCTGTGTAGGGGCTGCCCAGGATTTTCAGGACATTGCTAATTATCTTTTACACAACACAAAGGCCAAACTGATGAATCTATGAAAGTCTTTGTCCCCTTTGGCTTTAGGTCTAATGTCCAGCAGGAATGATTCTGTTGTGACCAATTCTATGAGTTCCACTAGGGCCGAGAGGGTTCCTGCCACATCTTCCTGTGGGCAGTCCCATACCATGTGGAAAAATCCTGCGTCAGGCAGACTGCATCGGGGGAAGTTCGCTAATGTTCTGGGAAACATGTGTTTCATGCGTTTCGGTATAAGGTGTGCTTGAAGCAAGTAATTGAATTGTGTGCATCGACGCCGAGGATAACGGGAAAACGTCCTTAACCTGCTGTGTGGCGTGTTCCCATTGCTTGACAGTGAGACTTGTTGGTAAGTCCAAGACCTAGCGTTCCCTCAATACGGCATCCATTTTGTGATGTTGCGCTAGCAGGACAGTGTACAATGATGTGATGGTTTCTGCTGTACCTCTGTGGGATAGTATGGTGTGTAATGGTATCGAGGTTGGTGGCTTTGTGGGGCCATGACCCGATTGCATGTTGACGGTGCTGTATGGCATTATTGGTTAGAAACTGCCCCCTGGGTGTCTCTCAGCTTCTGGAAAGTACGTATTACACCCTCCCCATAACCCCCGCCCCCCACTTGATACCAGATTCTTTCCATATTGATACATCATCTTGTTGTGCGACTATGAGCAAATGCAGTAGTGAGCACATTGGGATCAGTGGCGCGCATGGAAGGTTTGTTTTGCCCCGCCTATGTTTTCGTGCCAGCTGATGGGGGCCATCCTCATTTGATGAGTCTCAGTGGGGCAATGATTCCCTTGGTCATGACAGTCATGTGGATATATGGTCCCCTCAAGTGTCT
The DNA here is from genome assembly GCF_964204655.1 of Triturus cristatus. Taxonomy (NCBI): domain Eukaryota; kingdom Metazoa; phylum Chordata; class Amphibia; order Caudata; family Salamandridae; genus Triturus; species Triturus cristatus. Next base: position 1,207,573,661 of record NC_140592.1, on the reverse strand, counting down.
TTTGGATGTTAGCTCTTCCTGCGGAGGGGGTCGTCCTCAACCAGCACAGTGGCCACTGCAACTGGGTGTCCGCATAATATAACTTGTATTCAGGGGCGTCCAAGACAGCTCTATGAGTGGACATTGTGTCTTGTGGAGTTCATGACTGCCAGGGTTGGAAAACCTCAATGATCATGACTTCGCATACACAGGTCCGAAACAAAGGACTGTTTCAGGCAGGGACGTGCCCTTTGATTCATGTGGAACTTGTGTACCCTGATGACCGTTCGCTCCTACCATTATTGGAGGAGTCCTTTCTTGGTCTAAACTGAAGGTTGACACCAGCTTCTATGTTGTCCTGAGGAAGACCCCAGTTGATGACTCTTTAATCACACTGATATCGGAGTCGAAACATCTACGTAGTGTTCTCTCATGTCCTGAATCTCTGTAACCTTATATTCATTGACTCTGCTGGTTATTGTTGAAATTCAAACAGTGGACAGAGATCATGTGTATTTATGTTTGTGTTGTTTTCATGAATTTGATATCACTGTGGTTTAGTTCACTAATTATCACACCAGACCAGTTTATATTTCCATATGTTGTTGTTTGTCCGTCAGCCTTTTCGAAAAAAATTAATCATTTAATGTATAAAATAAATAAAAAGATAGTCATCTCTGACATTATAGATAAAGAGGTCTGTTCATATTTGATGTGCCAGACAAGGTTTAGTTTGGTTATTATATGTCATTTGTTTCTTATATATAATTTGATACCATTTTTGTTATAAAAGAAATTGTTTTGATTCTACCCAACGGAGCCACTTATTTAAAAAGCATTCCCAGACATAGTGGTCTGCTCACCCCAGCAGGCCACCATCCCTGTGAGTGCTAGCCATTGCCAATGGGGTCTGAAATTGTGCTTGCCGCATGAATATTGATGAGGCATGCAATTTGCGTCACCAATGAGAATTGCTAACAGTGTCTGTGACACTGTTGTACATTGCATTTTGCGACTCGCAAATTGCGAGTCGAAAAGCGACGCAATTTGAGACTAGAAAAATGTAAGGGTCATACATCTGGCCCTTAGTCCAGTAGACCCTAAGGCCCGACATCTCCCCAAAAGACTTCAAGTGTCTCAATCAGCACCGGGAATATGGTGTCAACATCCAGTAAGTAGACTAAGGTGTCATTGGCATATAAGGATACAATATGCCAGCTACCATGAGCCAGTATCTCCTAATGTTGCACCTGCAGATGTAATTTACACGCCCGTGGTTCCATAGATAAGGGCGCATATCAGCTGTGATAGAGGAGACCCTTGCCTGGTGCCCTTGCGTATATCAAAGCGTACCAAAATTGACTGGCCAGTCTTGACCCTGGCTTCTGGGTGACTGTACTGTGTACGGATCCAACTAAGGTACCCCGGGCCTATACCATTCCCTTCCAGAGTCAGCAGCAAATAGGCCCATCCTAGCATATCAGACACTTTTTTATGTGTAGCACTACTGCTGAGCATTTGCCATTTTCTATGTTGTTTAATCCTCATCAGTCTCACCAACCGATGGAAGTTCAGGAAAGTGTTTCTTTCAGGTATGAAAACATTGCGGCCAGGGTTGACCAATGTGTGGATTATGGGGTATAGTCTGTTAGCCAGCACCTTTCCAGTATTTTATAGTCTAAGTTTAAAAGTGATAGTGGCCTGTATGAACACATGTCTAGAGGGCCATGTCCCAGTTTAAGGAGTACAACTATCAGAGCCCCTTGAAGTGTCTCTCTTTCGCTTCATTTTAAACCTCTAACAGTTTTGGGGTTGGTAGCATGTTGTAGGCAGTGTAATACTCAATGAGGAGTTCATAAGTGCCTGGGGTTTTATTTCTGACCATTCGGGGTAGTGCCATTCAGATTTACTCAATTTGCATGGACTCTTTCAACTTGGCACCTGAAGTTGGTGTTAAGCATGAAAGAAGGATATCATTAAGGTATTCACGGATTCGAGTATGAGTGGCCTCGATAGGATTGTCACCCGCATACAGAGAGCAATAGTAGTCCAGAAAGGTGGAGTTCATGCCCGATTGAGTGTTGTGTGTGATACCATCAACAGCCTTAATGGGCCCTATGGGGCAGCGAGCCTGGTCCCCTCGCAATAATCATGACAGCAATCTGCTGTCATGCCCCCCTCATGCTGTTTTGCCAAGTAATTTTTGTAATCTAGGTTACCCATACATGTTCCTAAGTCAGTGTGGCCTTTCCTAAGTGCACGCATTAGTTCACACCTAGTTGCCTGTAGGGGTTTCAAGTTGTCGCATGTTCCGTTCCAGGTTTAGTATCTCACTGTGCAGGGTGTTTCAAACCCCCTGTGTTGTGGAAATTCAATGTCCCCATACTACTTCTTTGTTTGCCTCCCACTCTACTGCTCTAGACAGAGCCGAAAACGCATTGACTTCAAAGTAGTGAGTGATATGTGTTGCTATGGCTTCTTGGAACAGTGCACCAGCAGCGCAGCAGTCTGCTGTCTCCATAATGGAATAACAGGACGGTCTCTACCCCAGCAGAACACTAGCTGTAGTGGACAGTGATCAGATAGGGTGCGTGCTAAGTATTCAGTTCTGATTATGTGTGGACCAAGTATGTCGCTGCAGAGAAATAAATCTAATCTAGAGCGGATGTAAAACGAGTACCCTATACTATCCGTGTGTTGTAAGCGTCAAATATCATATCATGAACCCTTCTTCTGTCCATACAGTGTATGAAATGGCATGTCACTCTGCTGCAGGCTCCCCCACCTACAGAGGGACAGAACAGTCTGCAGACATCTGGGGCACAGTTAAAATCAGCCCCTCCCTCAGATACAGGGCGCCTGCCAGTCACATAGGAGGGCACGTGTCAGTTTTAGGAACGCTGCATGATTGCCATTAGTGGCATAGAGTGCTATCAATGCCAGCAGAACACCGTCTAAGAGGCCTTTGACCATGGCATGCCATCCCTCAGGGTCTAGAATGTATGATACCTGTCTAAATGGTACTCCTGGACCGATCTGTATCAGCACCCCTTTTGCATTTGCTGAGGAGGTCATGCCATAAGTCTGCCCTCTCCATCTTGTATGCACCTTATGCACCTCTGAGTGCACCAGGTGTTCCTTTTGTAGTAACGCCTTGTGGGCCCGTCAGGGTTTTAAGAATGTGCACACATGGTGTCTCTTGCTGGGAGTAGCTTTGCCCCTAACACTCCATGTCAGTGTGTTGTAAGTAGGATTTGAGGAAGCTATGGGGGTTCCCATTTAGCTTGGTCGAGCGTGGTGTCTGTTAACCGTAGGTGTTGAGGAAGCTATGGGGGTGCCCATTTAGTTTGCTCGCGCGCGGTGTCTGTTAACTTCATAGGAGCCAATGTGGCGAGAATTCCTGGATTTGGTGACCACAGTGTGTATCTTATTTCGTTACGGAGCGTATTGACGCTGCCCCAACCCAGATGAGTCTATGTGTGTTTCTCTAACCGTGTTACAGCACGCAAAACATTCTACCCAACGTGCCCCCCCTGGTGGGGCATCTTTGTTGTGCTCAGCCACATAAATCCAGGCTGTCCATGCATATTGCATATGTCCTAACAGAGTGTTCAAGTCCATTCCAATAGAGGTGGGCATGTGGCAGTCCCAGCCCCACTCAACAGCCATGGAGGCCATGATGTGACATGACGTTAGCCCACCCCCTGTTCACACCAAACTCCCCCAAAGGCTCCCACCAATTACCAAGAATCCATGAGGGCCGTGCACAGTGAAGCCCCATGCAATTCAGCCCAGGTCGTCAGCCAGCCTAGGTGTCAGGTTCAAGGTGTCCTCATCACCGAGTTCACAGACCCCTGGAATCCAGAGTCAGTGTCAAGTTTGTGGTCCACCTGTAGGACCAAAACTGTGTTGTGACTATGTTGTGCCACATCCACAACCACCCGCGCCCTTTTCCTAGCTGCTTGCTCTTTTGTGGAGCAGGTGACTGGTCTCCTTTGGCATCTGCATTTAGGTCTCGTCATTAGTCATTCGCACTCTGGTCATCATCCTTTGTTGGCTTTGTTATGCCTTTAGCACACAATGAGATGTCATCAGCGACCATGACAGGAGTGATGTAATATGTGAGTTCATAAGCAGTGCATTGCGGGGGCACGCATTATAGTTAGCTCACTAACTATAACAGCTGAATCTCTCTGTTTTCTACGAGTGAAACCTGAGCCAAACTATAACATCTCTGTAACCTTTGTTTTTTCAGTGAATTTCTGAGGTTTTTTTAATTCCACTTTCGAAATATAACATTCCTGTAACCTTTGTTTTTTTCAGTGAATTTCTAAGATCTTTAAATTGTAATTCCTAACTATAACATCCCTGTAATCTTTGTTTTTTTCAGTGAATTTTTTAAGGTTTTTTAAATGCTAATTCCTAGCTATATCTTCTCTGTAACCTTTGTTTTTTTCAGTGAATTTCTATGTTTTTTTAACTACTAGACACTTTTACAGAGTGGTGGAGCTACGGGGCTGGGCCTCCGACCAGCTCTCAGGGTTCCCGCTGTGTGGGACTTACAGGAGGTACCAGGAGGGCTTCTTGGCCCCCAAGGTTGCTCAGGAGTAAAGAGGACTTCATCCCCATACCAGTAGTGCTGGAGAAAGACCTATTAGCAATCCCGCTGTGTGGGACTTACTGGATATAACAGGAGGGGTAGTTGGCCCCCAAGGACATCCTTGGGGGCCGACTACCCGTCCTGTTACCTCCAGTAAGTCGCACATAGCGGGATTGCTGAGACCTGGTGGGAGCCTTTTTCCACCACTGTTCAAACGCGCTTCCTGGTGCACTACTAGTAGGAGGATGAAGTAATGAGAGGTTTTCGGTGCCCACGTTCCCTTTCTCCACCACTCTGCAAATGTGCATCCTGGCACACTGCTGCTTGGGGGCAGAAGTCTACTTTAGTCCTGCTCCCCCCACCAGCAGTGCTCCACGAGGTGTGTTTGCAGAGTGGTGGAGAAAGGGGGCATGGCCTCCAACCACCTCTCTCATTAATCCCACCCTGTGAGGCTTACGGGAAGTAAAAGGAGGTCATGTTGGCCCTTAAGCACACTCAACAACCAAGGGGACTTCATCCACCAACCAGCAATGTACCAGGAGGTGCATTTCCAGAGTGGTGCAGAAAGAGGGCAGGGCCTCCAGTGAGTTGCCAGGCTTTTTTTCCCAAAGGGAAGGGGGCTGCATAGCCCTCCTTCCCTGGGCTGATTTCAGCCCCAGGGACCCCATTCCCGGGGCCAGGAATATTAAGAATGGAGAGGGGGGCTGCATGGCACACCTCCCCAGGCCAATTTTGCCCCAAGAACCCCATCACCCAGGGCCCGCCATTTATTTATTTTACTTGCTTTTTTTGTACAAACAAAACAGGGGCCGAGTGGCCCCTCTTCCCTAGGCCATTTTTGGCCCCAGAACCCCATCTCCAGGTGCCCAGTCTGTAGTGTGGGTGCCCTGGTCCCATCCAGGGCACCCACATTTAAAATGGTGGGGACTGCAGAGGGAGCCTGAAGGCCCCCGCAGTCCCGGTCGGCTCCCTGCCTCCTGTGGGAGCCAGCATTGCTTTGAAACCCAGGAAGCTGCTAACATGCAGCTCCCTGGATCCCAAAGCAATGTGTCTGTTTCCCTGCTCGCTTCACAGCGGGCAGGGAAACAGACACTTGCTCTGCTTTTAGCAAGCGAGAGACATTTCTGCTCCCGCTTGCTGAAAGCAGAGCACTTGTTTGCTATGGCTTACCCGCCAAGCCATAGCAAACTGCAATGTCCCAGGGGTGGGTACACTGGGACATTGCTGAAGCCGGCCCTCGGGGGGTGGCTGGCGGTCCCCAAGGCCATGTAGGGCTCCAGGAGAGCCGTGCAGCCCCCCTCCTTTGTTCAAATTTTCCCTGGGGAGGTGGTGGTTCCTGGGGCTGTGGGTAATATTATATTTAGCCCTAGGGGGGTGGGGGCACCCCTTAATTATTGTATTTCTGCCATGGGGAGATGGCGGTCCCCGGGGCTGGGAGGGAGGCTGTAGGGCCTCCCCACTTAAAAAAAATAAATAAAGTATGTGACATGAGGAGGCGGTGGTCCCCAGGGCAGCGGGGGAGGCCCACCGCCACCCCTGCATTACTTAAAAAAAACTAAAACAGTGTGCTCCGGGGAGGTGGTGGTCCCCTAGGCAGCAGGGGGCGGAGCCCCCTCTAATGTTATATTTAGCCCTGGGGAGGTCCCCGGTGCTGCGGGTGGGCATGGCCTCCCTGTAGAGGTGGGCCTTACCAAGGCCTACCGGTGCAGGGGTTCGCCCTTCTTTGCGCACTAGCCCTTGGACCAACAAATAGAGATTGGCACAGAAGCTGTAATATCAAAACAATAGTTTATTAAAACCTCATGAGTGGAACTACATCTATACAGAATCCTCAGGCAATGTATGAGGTAGTACAAGGAGTACAGAAACCATGGGCCTTTTATACCCACTTTGTAGCTGAGTAAGCATGAGAGCTCAAAAGGAGGTGGTACAAGTATACACAAGAATAGCTATTCACATATAAGAACTAACAGAAAATACTTAGTCAACAAAGTGGAAGGGTAGACTAAACTGCTTACATCAGTTAAAATAGCCTGACAGTTATATTTCCAACAGGTGCATTCTAGCAGCTACAGGCCATTCTGAGCATGCCCAGTGCTCTGGCCCAGTACTGAAGGAGTTAACATATGTTGATGACTCAGGTGAAATAGAGAAGCAGGCAACAGTGAAGACAGAAGAAGCACAATGGCGAGCACATGGTTAACGAAAATGGATGCCACAAACAAAATGGCTTCAGCTCATGCTAACAATGATCTCTACCAACTCAAACAGATGACCCTTTTAGCATTAGCTGAAGACATCTATGATTGAGAAGGGACAAAGAAAACATCTTGTATATCAATTTGCATCATCTGATTAACTTCTTGGTCTAATACACGTTGGGCGTTCGCATTTTTAACGTTGTATTTGGTAGGTATACAGGCAGTGTTACAGAGGGACCAAAGCTTTGGACCACATTGTAGGCACAGGCAGCATGTCAGCAGAATTGCAAATAAATACATAATATTCTGTCAACAATTTCCAGCCCCAGGTAACAAATAGTGTCCACAGCCAACCGGTTAAAGTCCATGTTCCAGTATCGGGGTGAATCTCAGCCGCGATTTTATGCAGTTTAGAGATTGCATCAAAAACGGAAGGGGCGTGATCAGGGATAAAAACACAACAACTGCTCCTGATGATGCGACATGCACCACCTCGATCAGCCAGTACAATGTCGAGGACCATTCGGTTTTGGAGCGCCTCAATCCTCGCAATTTGCAGTTCTTCTGTGATGTTTCCAAGTGCCATAGCTGTTTGGTTGGTTACAACCTCTACAACACGTGTCAAGCGTCTGATTTTCCTGCTGTTCAAGGCAGCACCAACAAAGAAGAACAGTCCCAAATTAAAATCAACATATTGCTGCTGTGCAGTGTCAGTCTGATCCACCTCATGATTTCTTGTCCTCTTAAATCTGTTTTTGGAAATGTCATTAAACAGTTTATAATCCTTGTGATATGATGCAGGTGCCAAAAACACAGGTGGTAACAAAAAGGACACAAAACAAGTACCGGACCAGCCAATGGGTAAATTATAATATCCCTTATTTCCACATATAAAATAGGTATTATCCGATGACGTAAAACTGCTGTTATTTAGTCCAGTAATATTTCAAATTGGAGTACAATCGCTTTTTCCAACGGGAATTTTGCCAACACTGTGCGCACACAAGTCTGCTCGAGCCCTAGTAACAGCTATTACAAAAGGTCCATTACCCTTATCAGTTCGAGTATTTGGGAAAACATAGTGTGTAGAGGAATTTCTTCGGCGATACTCCTCCATCTTCCATACAGTTCCTTTAGCCTGCGGATCTCCTTCCTCATCAGGACAGCACACTTTATTTAGCTCGTAGTTTAGTCTTCCTACACCAAAATCTGTGATATTAGCAACATGAGTGACCCACAACAGAGCAAACCAGGCTCTACAGGAGCCATTGTGAGAGAATGTTATGTTATGTTAAATAAATTTATACCGCGCGCGGATGCTCAAGAGTGTCCCGGCGCGTGCTCGGAGGAAGAAGACAGAAACAGGAAGTGCTAAAAGAGGAAGGTCTTTAGCTTTTTAAAAAAAGTTACAGGATCTTGGATGCTGCGCAGCGCTATAGGCAAAGCATTCCAAGCCAGAGTGTCTTTCCGCACAAAGGAGCTCCCACTGAGCCTTTGACGTTAAAACCTAGGGGTCTGTACCAGAAGTTGAGTAGAGGACCGCAACTGTCTCATTGGGTTATAAAAAACAAACCTCTTCTGCAGATAGACCGGACATGAACCATAGAGTGCCCTATGGGCAATAGCCAGAATTTTAAATGTTATTTGTGATTCCACTGGAAGCCAGTGTAAGGAGCGTAAAGGAGCTCGCACGCTACACTTGCTAGAGAACCCGAGCAACAATCTGGCCGCCGAGTTTTGGACAACCTGAAGTTTGTTGAAGAGGTAGCCGGTTAGGCCCACATAGAGGGCGTTGGCATAGTCCAAGCGGGATCGAATCAGGGAACGAACAACTGTCTCTTCAGCAGGTTTCGGAAGGAGAAGAAGAAATTTCGTCAAAGCGTTCAAAGTGCCAAAGCAGGTCCCCGCCAGCTTCTTGACTTGGGTTGAAAATGGCAGAATGGCAGAGGAATGAAAGGTGTTCTCCCTTTTTCTGATGAGCTGGCATCATTCCACACACCCAACAGTCGGTAATGTTCATAGCTTTATGTGTGTGGTGCAACATCTGGATAAACGTGTTGTTAAGATAAGACTGTCTATGCTTCTGCTCATGATAAGGGAGAGTGAAGTAGTGGTGCTCAATAGGTGCTGGAGTAGTGGCAGTCAGTGTTCGTTGAGCAGGATCCACTTCCTCTACAACCCAAGTTATTACTGCCATAATGATCAGAGTGACAGAAAACCCAGTAATGCACATAGGCTTCTTGTTGCAGATTCTTGCAGCAGTCGATGTCTTTTCCATAGACATGTTTATCTTGACGTTGAAATAACAAAGCAGATGGAGGTCCAAAGTCCTGGGCAGCCGTTGGTTTCTTCACTGAGAGTTAAGACGGGAGTCACTAAGCAAAAATCCCCCCCCCCCCCTCTTCAGCTCAGCCTTTCACTAACCCAGGACAGTTGCTCAACCAGTCTCTTTCAGCAATGCAGTTTCTCTTCGGGGCCTCAGCTGATATCGAGATGCACCAGGGATCGTGTGGTCCGGGAAGACTTCCTAAGGTTCTTCAGGTGATATGGCTTGGCCTCTCTCTGTGTCTAGGATATCTCGATGGTTGGTAAGTGCAACAGGTTCCACCAGGGCAGACGGCACCTTCTTACAATGGGTGGAGTGAATCCAATTCTTCCGATTGGTCACTCGGGCTGCAGTTCTGGTCGCCAAGAGCACCTGCTCAGGACCTCACCACCTCGGTTCCAGTCTATTCGACCTCTGGAAGACTTTGACTATCACTTGGTCGCCAGGCCAGAGATCATGGCCGTCACCTTGCGACCTGTCAGGAAGAGCTTCTCGAACCTGTTGATGAATAGAAAGCAAGCTGTCAGTCAAGTGCGAAAGGTAGTCACTCATCAAGACACAAGGTACATCATGTATGGGGTGTGGCTTAGGAATCCCCCAAATATTCATGGGCCTTCCAAATACCACCTCATACGGTGTAAGGCCAGGTCGTGTATGTGGCACCGATCTAATGGACAATAATGCCAAGGGTAGTGTGTCAGGCCATTTCAGAGATGTGGAAGCCTGGAATTTAGCCAACTTAAGTTTGAGAGTAGAATTGTATCGTTCCACTAGCCCTGCTGATTGTGGGTGGAAGGCAGCATGAAACTTCTGCTTATTTCCCAATCCTTTCAAGACATATTCAACAACTTGCCCAATGAAATGGGGTCCGTAGTCACTCCACAAAAGTCGGCAAACACTAAATCTGGGGAAAAACTCCTTTAAAAGCACCTTTGCTGTAGTAAGAGCTGTATTATCTTTCATAGGGTACGCTTCTATCCACTTACTGAAGGCACATACCACTACTAGGACATACTTTAAGTTATAGCAGCGTTCCAGCTGGATGTAATCCATTTGCAGAACCTCAAAAGGTGCAGTTCGTGTGGCAAACCCTCCTGTTGGAGTTTGTGTTCCCTTTCCAGGATTATATTGGAGACAAATCAAGCAAGACTGCACAATCTTTGTAGCTGTGCCAGCAATTTCTGGATGGTCCCAAACGTGCTTAAGCCACTTCGCTATTCAGGATGCTCCAACATGTTCCGGCCCATATGCCATGTGAATCATAGGATGTAAATAGGCTGTGGGCAATCTCCATTTAGTCATGTCTTTATTTCTCCAACAGCCCTCATCATCCATTGTTCCCTCCTTAGACCATTGCTCTAGTTCATCTGCAGAGGCAGATCGCTGCATATCGAGCACTTCCTGCCTGGCATCATGCCAATGTTCAGCCTGTGACTTTACCACGTACATAGATGTGGTGCTTCGCTGCATTGCAGTTTCACGGGCTATGTGATCTGCGAAGGCATTGCCCTGTCCTTTTTTATCTGTCACCTTCTTATGTGCACTACACTTACCAATCGCTATTTTCTTAGGATATGTCAAGGCAGTAAGGAGATTATGCACGAATTCTCCATGCACTATTTGCGTCCCATGTGATGTAAAAAAGTTCACACACCCTCATCAATGCTATCAGCTCAGCTGCCTGAGCTGACTTCTGTGGAATGCGAGCTGTCTCAACTACCATCTGAAGCGTTGTGATTGCATATGCAGCTGATGTCGTGCCATCCGGTAATTTCAAACAGGACCCATCAACCCATAATTCCCCATCAACATTTGAAAGAGGCGTAACTTGCAGGTCAACACGACCCTTTGTCTGTTCCTCAGTAAGGAATATACAGTCATGAGACTCTTGTGAATGGGATTGAGTAGCTGGGTATGGCAACAGAGTAGCCAGATTAAGAGTTGAACATCTTTTCAAGGTGATATGGGGGCCCAAAAGTGTCAATTCATATCCTGTCATGCGAGCCCTAGTTAAATGCTGCGTTTTGATTTGGTTCAAAAGGGCATCAACTGTATGGGGTACTAACACAAGCAATCTATGTGACATGACTATTCTCTCACTCTGACGTATGGACACAGCTTCCGCTGCTACAGAGCGAAAACACCCAGGCAACGCACGAGCGACTGGATCGAGGACAGCTGAAAAATATGCACAAGGACGCTGCTTATCACCATGTGTCTGTACTAAAACTGAGAGTGCGCAACCATCCCTCTCTTGTACATAGAGTGTGAAGGCCTTAGTGTAGTCTGGAGTGCCTAATACTGGTGCAGAACATGGAGCTTGACGCAACTGTTGGAAAGCTTTCTGACATTCAGTAGTCCATGGAAGGGGCATTGGAGTGTCTTTAGTCAAAAGGGCCAACAAGGGTTTAACAATATGTGAAAAGCTAGGGATCCACTGCCTACAAAAAGAAGTAAGGCCGATCAATGCTTGAACATCCTTCTGAGTACGGGCACAGGCGTGTCTAAAATAGCTCGGATGTGATCTTGTGTGAGTGCACGTCCCTCCTTAGACAGGAGGTGACCTAAATAGGTAACCTGCTGTCTACAATATTGCAATTTCTTCCGGGAAACCTTGTGATGGTGTGATGCAAGAAAAGAAAGCAATGACAGTGTTCTTCACACTGCTCAGGGGTATCAGCTGCCAACAAGATGTCATCAACATATTGTATGAGAGCCACCACTGTTAACACAGGGAAAGAATCAAGCTGTCTTTTCAATGCTTGGCTGTAAATGCTAGGACTCTCTGTATACCCCTGTGGAGCTCTACAAAATCTAAAGGATCGATTATTCAAAGTGAAGACGAACAAATATCAGCTGTCAGGAGGAATAGGTATCGAGAAGAAAGCATTCTTCAAATCGATCAAAGTAAATGTTGTTGCAGTCGGAGGAACCATGGTAAGGAGTGTTGTGATGTCACAGACTACCGTGTATTGGGGCACTATGATCGTATTAACTTCTCGTAAGTCAATGATAAACCTGTATATTTTAGTATCAGTGTCTTTTTTCAAGATGGGAAGGATAGGGCTATTGCAAATATTGTAAGGGACATCTTCCACAACCCCTACTCCAATCAGATCTTGAACAATACGTATTAGTGCCTCTTCACCTTCTCTAGAAATCTTATATTGAGGCAATGAAGCGCCCTCCTTCACTTGAATATGAACTGGTGGGATAACCATTTGCCCCACATCGGTATCTGATGTAGCCCACAAAGTACTGGGGAGTGACGCCAAAGCAATATCTTCTCTAAGGAGACAAAACCTCTCAGCTATAGGATAGTTATCATTCAAAAAACCATGCACGCCTTCTGGGGAACAACGTATCGTAGCACGAAAATGTTTGAGCATATCGAGACCCACAATATTGTCCGGCGTGTTAGGGGAAAGCAAAAATGGACATGCAGCAGAAAATGTATCAACATGAAATGCAAGTGGTTGTGACAGTGGGCTAAGGGAAGGTGTCCCATCGAATCCTATCGATGTGATTGTTAAGCCAGACAGGAGAGCCCTAGGAACCAATTGTTTAGACAGGGCGCTACGGGTAGCTCCTGTGTCAACCAAAAAACGATCAGAAGAACCCAAAACGTGTGCGTTAACATAGGGACCCTTCTGATCTACTGGGACTTCAACTGATTCCTTACCCCATCCTAGGCATTCCTATGTGTAATCAGAATCTTTGGGATTATCCATGGAATAAGCAGACATTTGATATTGATTCCAGCTGTCAAAAGTATTAGAAGAATTCTGAGTATGTTCTACTGCCTCAAATCTAGTGCGATTATCCATACCTCCCCTATTTCCTGAATTCCCCGGACGGCTTCTCATTTGTCCTCTACCACGCTGATACTGCTCATCGCACAAAAGGGGGCACTCAAAACGCCAATGGCCAAACTCTTTACAATAAGCACACTGATCAGAAGACAAAGTAGCTTGAGGAAAAGGGGACGCACTAGGGCGATACATCGCACGTTCGCCTCTACCACTACCTCTATAAGATGGACCATAAACCTGAGCTAACATAACCTTTGTTTTTAAATCCTTAGCCTTTTTATCCTCATTGCCCTTAGCTTCCAATTCCTGACGTTCATAATACTGAGCCATTGTCAGAAGAGAGACTGGGGAAGACGTAGTCCATGAACTCTCGCTGGCCTATAGGCGACTAGCTATTCCTGGCAACATGTTCGCGACAAATTAGTTGACAAACAGATGCCTGCCCGTGTCATCTGTCAATGACTGCCCACTAAAGTCATGGAATGTCTCCTCAAAATGTGTAAAGAAATCAGAAACCAACTCATCTGCCTTTTGCTAACATAGTCCAATCTATCTTTTTAGGAGGTATGAGAATTTTCAACTTAGTTATTATAGCCTTTGGGAGGTCTACTATTTCTTGTTGCGGTTTCTGTGCAGGTTCCCTTTCTGCATCTTTCCCTCCAAATATCTCCAAAACCAGCATGATCATCTACTTTACGAATAGATCTCCACATATCAGGAGGTAAGATAAGCCCAAAAAACATGTTAATATCAGGCAAAGTCATAGTACAAGAATTAATAGCTCCTTCAACTTCTTCATAAAAAGCAGCCGGATTTTTCCGCGGGTCAGGCAAAGCAGCTTTAAGAACCATGACATCCGCTCTACTGCAAGGAGTATAGACTCAATTGTAAACAAAACATCCCTTCGCATCAGTTGAATCTTTATTGTTATCTGTTCCCGCAGCCCTAGGAGGGACATACAAAGGTGCAGCTTCACGCATTGGTTTCCCATGAGCTATAATATCCTTATCTATCCCTGGATCTTCATCCTGTGGCACGGGGGTCTGAACTGTTTGTTCAGCTGTAGCAGCTGCCTTTTTCTTCTCTCGCCACCGGAATGCATCAGTTCGTAGTTTAACCACACGTCTAATTAAGTCAGCCACCTGGGAAGGGAGAAAAAGAACGTCACTCAATCGTTTATGATCAGTTTTTATATCAACAGGCTCTAATTCTTTGGAATGTTTCCTGAACCTTTCAATTACTTTTCCAGTAACCGACTCTACTAAATATAACTGCTCTGACTCTGGCCACTGCTGAACATTTGCTATAAGGTCTGGAGCAGAAGTGTCACCACAAGCTGCTTTACGAGCAGCAGATCTAAGAGTGGCCGCACGGTCAGCAGTCAGCAAGGAGCGAGTCTGTCGTTTAGCATCTGATTCTGTCTTTTCCTTATCTGAGAAAGATTTGTCATCATCAGAATCAACCTCGGGGCAGAGGGAAAAGTATATGGAGGCACAGAGCGATCTAATAGAATTGAATCGTCCTGAGGTTTATTAAGCAGAGGATAAATGGGGCGCCGGACAGGGTATTGGACAATTTACCTGTAAACAACGCTCCCTATCCTCTCTCTCTTTTATTTCCTTCATTTCTTTATTTTTCATCTCCAGCCCTTTCGCATAGATATTTTTTCGCTGTTCTTTTTCTGCTAAAGCTTGCTCTTTCCTCACTCTTTCACACGCTTCTTTCTCCCACATTGGTACACAGTCAAACATATCTTGTCTACTTTTGCGCTTAAACACACATTGTTCCACATACTGAATTTTTCTAAGATCAAATGACCCATTTATTGGCCATCGCAAATCAGGATCCTTGCTGGTGTATTTATTCCATAGTGCAATATACATTATGGAAGAAATACTGTTTTTAATGTACATATACCTATTTGGTGTCCCCTCAGGGGGTGCCGGCTGATTCTGTTCTAGATCCATATTGGTACCTCCAAGAAAGCAACACATCCTACGAAGTGTGCTTGAAACAGGCATGCCAAAAATATTATAGCATATATAATATTATAACAAAGTAGTACTTAACAGAATTTGCACCGTTCAAGAATTCAAAAATTAGAGAAAAATCTTCTCATTACCTGCCTATATAAATTGCAATTTATATATACCCAAACAAATTCAAGATTTTGGACAAACAAACAAGAAGTGTTGCATCAAATGACCTTACCAAACAAAAGTCTCCAGCTTCCAACTACCAAGCTCTGAATCGACCTAATGGTCTCTGCAAGACGAACGTCAAAGGGATCTCAGTCGGGGACCGGCACCACCTGGATGGTCAAATCGGGAACATCGGAAAAGCACTTCGGCCTGCTAAGACACGGGTCTCCTCATGCAGTGTACATCCTTAGCGAGATTCCAAACCTCAGTCGAGACCACTCCGTCGGGCATCCGAGTCGCCGATGAGCCCCACGACGGGCGCCAATTTGTTGAGGTGGGCCTACCGGTGCAGGGGTTCACCCTTCTTTGCGCACTAGTCCTTGGACCAACAAATAGAGATTGGCACGGAAGCTGTAATATCAAAACAATAGTTTATTAAAACCTCATGAGTGGAACTACATCTATACAGAACCCTCAGGCAATGTATGAGGTAGTACAAGGAGTACAGAAATCATGGGCCTTTTATACCCACTTTGTAGCTGAGTAAGCATGAGATCTCAAAAGGAGGTGGTACAAGTATACACAAGAATAGCTATTCACATATAAGGACTAACAGAAAATACTTAGTCAACAAAGTGGGAGGGGAGACTAAACTGCTTACATCAGTTAAAATAGCCTGAAAGTTATATTTCCAACAGGTGCATTCTAGTAGCTATAGGCCTTTCTGAGCATTTGCAGTGCTCTGGCCCAGTTCTGAAGGAGTTAACATATATTGATAACTTCGGTGAAATAGAGAAGCAGGCAACAGTGAAGACGGAAGAAGCACATGGTTAACTAAAATGGATGCCACAAACAAAATGGCTTCAGCTCATGCTAACAATGATATCTGCCAACTCCCACATCCCTGCATATCTATATGTCTTGCCCCAGGCAGGTGGTGGTCCCTGGGGCAGCAGGGGAGGTCTTATGACCTCCCCTGCAATTTACTTTGAAAAAAAACTGCGTGCCTCAGGGCAGTGGAGGGGGGGGGGCAGAACCCCCATTTATTGACCACCCATGGGCCCATATTAAACAAAGAGCGGGAGCCCGCGCTTCACTTTTTAAAACTTTTCAGCAGGAGTCGCTAATCCAGCACGACTCCCACTGAAATTGTTTTAAAAAAAAACTTTTGGGGCCCTGAGGGGGTCTCTGTGGGACTCCCCAAGAGGTACAGGGGGTCAGGGGGTTTCTACCCTGCCCCCATTTCTTTTTTTTAAAGTTTTTTCTTGTGACTCAGTTCTACCGAGTCAAAGATGGCTGCCAACACTTTCTGGTTTGCAGTGTGGGCAGCCAATCACATTTGAGGCACAAGATCGGGAGGGGTTGTGGATCTACTGCGGTCTCAGTTGTATATCTTAAAAGATCTTAAAAATCTTCACATTTCTCAGAAACTACTAAACAGATTTACACCATTTAACAAAAAGCGTGCCTTCTGGACCAAGAGCTACCTTTCTGCCAAATTTGGTGTAATTCCATTCAGCTAGTTCGGGCTGTAGCCATGTCTAAAGTTTCCTATGGAAATTGACATGGAGAAAAAGTGTTTTGGGACCCACCTTTTTCTAGGCCCCAGCTTGACGGAACACCACACAATTTTCAAGACAGCAGCTGAAGTGATTGGTGTATTAGTTTTGAAAATTTCATGAGGATTCGTTAAACGACGCCAAAGTTATTGGCAAATGAAAAAACACTCTTCCTATGGAAACGACATCCATATCTACTGGCCACCGCCAGTAGATTATAGATATATATATATATATATATATATTGGATCCAATCCTGATTTCCTGAGATTTGAAGCAGGCGCTGACACCGTGGGTTTTCAAAGGAAAAGATTTATTTCACGACAATGTAACCCAAACGCGTTTCGGCGGAGCAGGTCCGCCTTGCTCACTGTGACCGACCCAGTATTCGTACGTCATATATACAGTCTCACACTTGCAATTAATTAAGCGGTTGCTTAGAAACGTTGTAAACAATAGTAAACATAGAGAAAATCACAACGGAAGAGAAGTCTTTCTTCCAAGTCACAATATATATACAACTTTACAAAAAACGATATGACTGATTAACACCATCGTAATTACAGTACATCAGAGGTATTATCTCATCATACATTTTGGAAAAACATGTATCCAAAAAATAAGTATGTTTTGAACAAAAATAAAGCCCCAGTGGGCATACTTCACTTCTATTATACATTTTTCTGACCTGATTACTCTTAATGGTGTTTACTAAACCTTAAGAATTCATACTTACTATCTATACCTGTACTAGTATAGAATTAAAGTGATATTCCCTATTAACCAAGTGTTTTTGAAACCCAAATGAAAAACAGTGACTAACTGGGTCAACACTCAAAAGATGGATCATCGAAATTTTGAAGAGGCAGATACTGTTTTACAGATGAACATTTAATGCCTCATCAGCATTAAGGCCATTTGGAATCTTACTGTCCAACATGATAATATATCTGGACTCAAGTCTCCTTAGTGCCAGTTGTCTGTTCCCACCCCTGATGTTTTTCTTCACACTGTCAACAACAAAGTATGTCAGGTCTTCTGCTTTACCACTATGCATGTTGTTGATGTGACGGGCCACTGGGTAAGCAGGATCATTATTACTAATGGCCCTGAGGTGTTGTAAGATTCTAACATGCACGGGGTGAATGGTACTACCCACATACATTTTGTTACAGGTACAACGTAGCACGTATACTGCAAATTCTGTTTTGCAAGTATAATGTTCCCTGATCTCTAATGGGGTTTTCCATAAGGGAATGGAGATGGAACTAGTATTGACTCCATGCTTGCAAGCTTTGCACTTTGTGCATTTGAAGAATCCATTCTGACATTTTAACCAACCAGTGCCTTTGGTTTGTGCAGGAGCATTACAGACTAATTCATTCTTCATGGATTTTGCCCTCCTAAAAGTCAGTTGAGGGAGCTTGATACATGATGGTCCTATCACGGGGTCACATCTCACTAATGGCCAGTGCCTGTACAGGATTTGTCTCAATTTCTGATGATATGTGTTATATCCTGTAATGAGCCTTGGTGTTTGTGACATCATTGGCTCAGATTTAGGTCGTTTTGTTTCATTCTTGAATAGCAGTTGTTGTCTAGTAACCTTAGCACATTTTTGCTCCGCAGCTCTCAGAGTTTTATCGTTGTACCCTCTATTGCTAAGTCTCTCAAACAAGTTATTAGTCGAGATTACTAGACTCTCTGTTGTACTGCAATTCCTCTTCATGCGCAAACACTCAGCATAAGGTATACTCTCAATCAATTTAATGGGATGAAAGCTTTGTGCGTGAAGGATGGCATTTCCTGATGTTATTTTTCTATGTGTACGTGAATGTACTTTGTTGTTCATGGGGTATAGTTCTAAATCTAAATATACAATAGATTGCTTGCTCATCGTACCTGTAAATTTTAAATTTAACTCGTTGTCATTAATGGCAGCAATGAAATCATTAGCACTTTGTTCACTACCCCTCCACAGGATGAAAATATCATCGATGTAGCGCTGATACAACATGACATTGTTAGACATTTGAACATTGTATGTCCTTCTGAGTACCTGCTCCTCCCACCAGCCCATATGCAAATTCGCATAACTGGGGGCGAAGCAGGTACCCATGGCTGTACCTTGTGTCTGTCTGTACAACAATTTATCGAACATGAAAATATTGTTCTCTAAACACCATTCCATCATTTGCATTATCATGACAGTATGTTCATGAAACCTTATGTCCCTTGTGCTTAAATAGTGTTTGGCAGCTCTGAGTCCATCCGAATGTCTTATGCTCGTGTACAAACTCTGTACATCCAGTGTAACCAGTAGATAGTCTTATATATATATATATATATATATATATATATATATATATATATATATATATATGTGTGTGTGTGTGTGTATAGATATATTTATATATATAATTATCCCACAAGACAACCCTCTCCTGGTTGTTCATTGATGTAGCACACTCTCTGGAACTTTTAAAGTTTTAACTTTTAAAGTTTTAATATGCCTCAAAAAAGCAATGACAGACACGTTTCGGCACAACGCCTTTCTCAGTTCTCAAAAATAATTAAGGCAAAAAACGAATTTTAAAACTAAAGCAGGGTCCAGCCACTGGCGACAATAATTCACAACTTGTCTCATATCTCATACACCAATTTCATTTCAAGGGTAATGTTAACACTGTTAGCTACAATCTGTCTAGGTTAAGCATTTTAACTCCAGATTTCATAATTTCTATTCCAAACACTAAGCCCTGAATGGGCTTTTGAATGTCACACATATATTTGGCACTCATAGTCTTTTCTGGAACATTAAATTAAGTCCCAAGAATGAAAAATATAATACAGAAAAACAAAATCAACAATGAGGGATAGAAATTCCAAAGAATCAAGGAATCTAAACTTTAAAAAAACAAAATCTAAAACAATGCAAAAGAATCCATCAATCGAACAGATAGCTTTTCTCTAGCCTACATGTATCCAGAGCTCCTCCTCAGCATTGAGATGCACTGGAATCCTGGTTCTGAGTTCCACAATATACCTGGACTCCATCTGTCTGAGGACTCTAACTCTATCTCCACCCCTCTCTCTATGGGTCATCTGATCAGAGCAGAAGAATTTTAATGTATCTCCTCTGCTTTGATGCACTTTGGCAAAATGCCTTGCAACCCGATTTGTGTTGTCCTAATTGTTTATGGCTCTAATATGATCTAGGACCCATTTTTTGGCCTGGTGGACTGTGCTCCCGATGTATCACAGGGGCATACTAAGCAATACAGTACAAAATCAGAGTTGCAATTCACAAACTTTGTGATATTTCTCTTATCATTTCTGCCTGGAACTTCATCTTCTTTCATCCTAGCACTTCCTCTGCACGCTTTGGATTTGGTGCATGGATAAAAGCCAGGTACCTCCATACTTCTTGCTGATCTCTCCACGAAATGGCTATCGACCAAGATGTCTTTCAATGAGACACTTTTTTTGTAAGTTACGTCAATTCTTTGCCCCAGTATTGCGTCTGTTTGGAGAATACTCCAATGTCTCTCAATCACTCCACAAATCTGTTTAGACTCAGTGGATAAATTGAGGATCAGTCTTACCTTCTCACTTGTGTTACCCCTCACTACACTTCTTTGTGTGTGTGTTAGGAGCTCTAGCCTTTCTTTCTTATGTACTTTTTCACTTGCACCCCTTAACACTGGCTGTGCATATCCTCTCTCTCTTAATCTCGTGAGTTTCTACTTCAGCTTTGATGTAATCCTCAGTGAGAGAACAATTGTGTTTTGTTCTCAAGAGTTCACCAAAGAAAATGCTGTTTATTAGACAATGTGGATGCTGACTATGTGCGTGCAAAGTAGCGGTCCCTACCATGGGCTTTCTAAAGAGCTTGGTATATAGCTTATTCTTGTCAACTGAAACAGTGAGATCTAGAAATGGCACATCTGTCTTACTTATCTGGCTGGTAAATCTCAAATTCAAATCATTCCTATTCAAGTTAGAAATTTATTCTACAGCCCCCAGTTGGGTACCACGCCATACTATGAACAATTCATCTATATATCTTGCCCAAGGGCAATTTCCTCCACCCATCTTTCATTGGGCACCGCCCTGGCCACATCCTTCTCCCACCAGCCTACGAATACATTTGTATAACTAGGGGCGAAGCACGTGCCCATGGCAGTCCCCTGTATTTGTAAAAACAGTTGACGAGCAAACAGGAAAATGTTATTATTTAGACAGAAAGAGGCCATCCGAAGCAACATTAAATTATGTTCCTGATATTTCAACAGCCTGCTCATAAAAAATATTCTAATGCAGCAAGGCCTTTTTCATGTGAAATATATGTGTATAAACTTGCAATGTCCAAGGTAATCAGCATACAATCCTCTTCCCATTAGATATCTTGAGTGAACCAAATGAAGCCCGTCGTATCTTGAATAAATGAACCTAAGTCTTTGACCATGGGAAATACGAAGGAATCCACATAGATTGAGGCGCATTTGTCATATTTGTCATATTTATTTATCAAAGGTAAAAATAGCATTATAGTTAGGTGAATTCTTCAATGACAACATTAACGTTTTGAACCAAAATATCCACAGAACTTCACCAGTTATAATCACTAGAGACAACTGTAACTTCAGCTACCACTATGCACTGCTTATGACCTTACATATCTCTCATGATATGTTCTATGACCTCATGCATTACATCACTGATGGTGTAAGTCAAGGCGGAATCTCCGCAGTGAGAATTTTCATTGTGAAGATTCCGCCCTGAGTGCGGAGACTGCCGGGCCTCTGCCATGAGTGCAGAGGCCCTTTGTGAATCAGGACCTATATGCCTGACTCTCTGCTCTTAACTATTTCTCAAAATATCTGTCTCTCAACATCTTTCCTTTGCCTTTCCTTTCTCTCTTTTACTGCTATCTTTCGTTCACTTTCTATTTACATCTTTTCACCATTTCATTTATTTGCTTTCTCTGCCTCACTCATTTCCTAATTTATACTCTCTCAGCTCCAACATTTGTATTTGTACTCTTCCTGCCTCATTGCACGCTGGCTGGTACTCCCACGTTCTAAGCTTACTAAGTTCTGATAGGCATCACTTCACCATGCACATTCATGGGCAGGAAGGCTGCACAAAAACGATTCTGGTGGTCAGGATGCACTAGTGGGCAGTGTAAGGCGGGGCAGCGGGCAAGTAAACCTGTGCATGGCTGCAAAGTAGACCGCTGACCAGGGTTCTCACCCGGCCAATATTTTTATATCAACACCTGGAAAGAATTGGTATAATCAATGAAAATAAAGATATTGAAGAATTGAACTAAAACAGCAACAGGGGGCTAGCTGTGATTTAGACTTTGGCTGCTTTCATAGCTGAAATCTCCTGCTGTTCAAGTTAGTCCAGAGTTATAGACTGAATTGACCTGGGTTGCATGCAGTCTAATGCAAATGCATGCTATAGCTACTCCGAAACTATGTTCCGGCACATAAGCCAACTTAAAACATATCAGCTCTGTAGTGGCGCAGAAGCAACTAGGATTGCCACTTTCTTTAAATAGAAATATCAGCTATTTGTTCATATTGGAGGCTATACATGGGCAGTGGCGGCCGACACATATAAAAAGTGGTGAGGCGGGTGGAGGTGGCACGGAGGAGTGCTGGGGAGTGCAGTGGATGTTAATAATAAATGAATAAAACATACCTTATGCTGCCGGCGACCTCGGTGCTCCTCTGCTTCCTGCTCCCAGCAGTCCCTGATACAGCATCAGAGAATCCCCATCAAATCCCCGTGCTGCTCTCATGCTATTACCGAACATGAGAGGAGTGCGGGGATTGGCCTGAGTGGGCTGGTTTAACGCTCACTCCGGCCCAAGGATTCTGTAAAACCGCTGGCCAAACTGACATGTGCACTTCACTCCTCCCCATTTGCCATAGCCCAGCCTGGCCCCTTCCTACACACGCTGACTCAGCCAGCAGCTGAAAAACAAAACAATCATAAAATATTGTTTTATTTTTCAGATACTGGCTCTGAGCCAGTGGGTCAACACTCCTCCGCCATTGCGCAGGAGCCGCCACTCCAAATGGGTCAGGAACTGGTACATGAATTTCTGTAAAATCCTCTTTGTAAATTGCATCTCTCTCTCTGTTTCCTTTTATAGTAATTTAGGATTAAAGCAGACAGCTGAAAAATGCTTTTTGGAGTGGTTTCTTTATATAGAATAATATTGAAAATGCAGAAAATACATTCTTTGGCTGATTTTCTCATTGTATTTGGTTACCAATATTGTCATTAGAATTCTGGCTAAGCTGGTAAAATACTGGCTATGCATTATAAAGGCACATTGTGGCAAATGGGAAAAAACTGAAAGCACTTACAGTGTCTGTCTCCAAGATTCTGAAAGCCACTGAAGTTGTGTTATTTTCTTCTGTCTGTGTAATATGTGTAATTTAAAATACCATAACTGAACGCAAAATTCCACATCATGTGCAGTTCACCACAACTCTATGACTTGGGTAACTGGAACATCCTGCAGCCGCATTTCATACACCATTTTGTTTATAGCCATCACATACACTCGTATTTGATTTGTAGACATAATAAAAATGTAAATTAATATTTGTAAGCGAACTTTAAAATTGGTGCTGCAGCTATTTAAAATGCACAGCCTGCACTGTTTGCACAGCTTAACAATCACTCTAATTAATTAAGGGATAATCAATGACAACTGTGATTGATGGTGACGTAATCCTGCACCTTTTACCATATGATTACCAAGGCCTTTAGGTTAAATCTGTAAGCAGGATGGATTATTCCCTAAATGAAACAGCAGCTCACTTTTACTGATCTCTGATGCCATTGTTTTATGAAGTTGAGAGGGGTTGTTCAGAATCATTGGAAGTTATCAAGTCTATTAATTTCCTGCTGCTTTAATAGAAAACCCTCTAAAGTGTAATTAAAGACCATTATAAACCTCTTCAAATTTAAACGCATTCTGATTGGTCAGCTGCTTCCTTGTGTCTACTAGTTGGCATGGACCAGTAATATAACAAGCATTGGTAAATGCAGCAGGTTGCGCATTTGTGATTAATAACACGCTGTTTTTGTTGTAAGTTGTAGCATTCTGAGTAGCTGTACAATATAAGTTACAGAACGTTTGTTAAAGTGTTATGTCTTGTTTATGTTCAAAAAGGCAATATATTGTGCTGTTCCTAGTGGTAAAGTGCGGATAAGTGACAGAAAGATTTTGAAAAATAAAATGAAAGAGGGAAATAATAGAATTAATTGATGCAATGGCTATATTATGTGTTTAGAGGAGTTCTGGCAACTTTTGGGCCCGGTGTCACTTCAGCTGCTGCACTGTTCAAATCATGCCCCTTGTGTCGGCATAATAACTGCATTTGTGACTGCCTGGTTAGTAGTAAAATATGACATTCGTAGGCACTTTCCCAATTATGTATTGTTTATAGGATTACAGTGAGGAAGATATCCTTATCTTTGCCCACGGCCAGCTATTCAATAGCACACTACGGCCATATCCTCCGTGCCCACTGGTTTTAAAACAATTACAAAACGGAACAGAAAAAGAGATGGTCAGTCAGTTCACTCATAACATAGCATACCCCTTCTGTTCAAGTGTATGTATGCTAGAACAATGTGTGAAGAAAGTATCTCACATGCGCACCACCAGAGAAGCTACTGGTTGGTTCTCACCAGCTTGCCCACGTTTCTGTCATCACCACCAAAAGCCGCCGCAAAGGCAGGCCGTGTAACTAAGGCTTTTGGTGTACAAGGAGGGCCCCCTCTGGGGGAAGAGGACACGGCTGTGACAAGAAACGTGGTAAAAGGAGGCTCATCACGGGTCAGTAAACCGACACTGCGGCTGTTAAAATTAGGAAAAGCAGTCAAACTGCTCTCAGCCAGGGAGGTGACTGTGCAAACGGCTGATGCGATTGCAATCGATACCATTCTATGTGCACGTAGCTTTGACAAGAATGTAACACAAGAGGGATCTCCCAGCAGCAGTTTCACTTTGGACAGATGCTAGTGCAAGGGCCTAAGGGACGCTTGCGGCGCATAAGGAACAAGGGACTAAGGACTGTTTATCTTCTCTTATTGAAGCAAGACCTGGGAACCCACTTGTACTGGACATTACCACAAAAAAGGGGACACGCAACATGGGTCTAGCTCCTCTCCTGGAAGTAAAAGTGAACAACCCAAGGCAGGCAGGTTGCATAAGAAAAGGAATGATATGTATGGCAGCAACTGGCATAACAGCTCTGGTACACGTTTGAAAACGAATATAGAGGGCAGCCCTCTCCGAAAATGGGTTCAATCAAAGGGAGAGGTAAAAACTCTGATCTCTCGGATATCTGGCTCAGGCCCGAAAATTGGGCTGAGTACTAAGAGGACAAGCGATACTGAAAGGGCTTCAATAGATTCAGGTGCCCGGTCTGAGGTAGAGCTTACGCCTGATTACTCAACGCAAAAACATCTAGCGTTGGAACTCTCGCCAAATGCTGAGTGTACTCGGGAAGGGGCAGACATGGCTGTAAGACAATCACCAGATATAACCAAGGAGCCATCATTTTCAGCAATTCTGCAGGCATTACAGGAACAAAGGCGGGAGGCGCAAGATCACCACACGCAGGCCAGAGCTAATAATCTTAGTATTCAACAGTCACTGAATGAGGGGACTAGCATGGTGGGGGTACTAACAAGGGTTATCGCTGAACTACAGACAAGGGTTGCAGAGACAGAAGATACTCTTGTGGCAACTACAAAAACAGTACAATCCCATGATGAGCAGTTGCTTGCCAACCAAGCTAAGATGGAAGACTTGGAAAACCAGCAACCCCAGAACAATGTAAGATTATTTGGGGTTCCCGAAGGGAAGGAGGGTTCTGATCCTCGCACTTATGTTGTCCATCTGTTTCAAAAAGCCTTCCTGGGACTGGCAGATTGGGATTGGGATTGTCAGGTTCAGAGAGCACACAGGTTGCCTATAACCATGCAGAGAGCCAGACAGATCTTAATTTTTGGGGGTAATTTTTTGTTAAGGCAGGCGATTTCTTTAAAGGCTAGGCCCAGCTCTCCAGTAGTTGTTGTCTCTCTATCCTTCTTTGTTAGATCAGATTTAAGCAGAGTCACCATGGATAAATGATGGATGATGAGACAACTCATTGATCCTATAAAGGCAGAAGGTGCCCAGGTGGTTCTGCAGGAGCCGGCTCGGTTGAAAGTAAAAAAAGATGGACATTCACAATCCTTTCTTACAGATGGGGAAGCTAAGAAGGCTCTGAGTCAGTGGCAGGCAGCTAGAGCATCGGATAAGAGCTGGAATTTAAGGATAATAAGGCTGATATGTGCTTAACTTTGGATCAGTGATGTGGTCATTAGGCACACTGGTGTATGTTTTCTTTTTTATGCACCTACCTACCTTCTTACTTTTTTTCCTTTTGTTATTCCTTTATACGATGATCAGGGGATGGCTATGCTCTTTACTCTTTATTCTTTATTAAGGAGGTGTGAAGGTGGGTGGGGGGATGGATAGGGGGCTGCTCTTGAGGTGCAGTGAGTTGACAACTGCCATTTCCAGTGGCAGCTTTCGGGGAGGATGATTCCTTCTTTAGGATACTGGAGGGGTGGGGGTAGCTGTGCAAGGGGCACAGAGGTTGGTGAGGAAAGGGGTGTGAGTGTCTTAAAAAAGAAAAAAGTCAAAAAGAGTACATGTGAATGGATGTGGAGAATGGCGGGGAGCAGGATAATGGTATATAAGCATGGGTGGAGATTAGATAATGGATTTATACTTAAAAGGTATGGCAGGTGGTGTACACGTCAACGGACATGGCAATGATTAGGTGTCTGGCTTGGAATGTGTCAGGTTTAAATAGAGGATCAAAACGGCAACTAGTACAGGAGGAGCTTAAAGCATATAAACCCCATTTTGTACTTCTTACAGAGACACATCTAGCGTATAATGATAAAGGACTCTTTAAACAATTGGGTTATCAAATAGTAACTTGTACCTCACAAAATGTGTCTATAAGGGGCACTACTATTTTGGTGTTTAAGATACTGAATTGTTGAGTCCTTAAGTCCCTAGCAGATCAAAGGGGAAGGTGGGCGCAACTTGAAATTAAGATTATGAAATATTTGTTCTGTGCATTATATATCGATGACCCTGCAATTTTTGATAGCATTTGTTTAGAATTACTGGAATGGCATGGTGAACGGGTAATTATGGGTGATTTCAATTATGTAGTGGATTACACTATTGACTCTACAAGTCAGGTGTCCGTTCCTAGAATGGTGAAAGTGAGAGCTTCAATTTTGGAACGAGGGCGGTTGCACTCATTACATGACGCGTGGCGTTCCCTATTCACAGCTATACTGGGATATACATACTATTCTCCTCCACATCGGCAGTACTCCAGCATTGATATGGCATGGGTCTCAGACAGCATATTGACTAGTTCTGATATGGAGGTGTGCCCGCAGATTACATCAGACCACAATCCTATTTTATTATCTTTTAGGGCTAATTCAGGGCCTAAAATATCCCGGTCTTTTTCAGTCCCACGGTATTTGATCTCTGTTTCTGATTATCTGCCCTTTATCTCCCAAAAATTAGCGGACTATATGGAGGACAATATAGGGTCTGCCTCTCCTTGTTTAATATGGGATGCTATGAAAGCATATATTAGAGGGGCTACACAGCAGTATGTCTGGCAGCAGAACAAGGAACGAGAAACGCTAGGTAAAGTGGCCTTTCAAAGGCTTATAGTCAGTAAACATCGTCATGCTGCAGCCGTTCGTCATGGTGCGGCAGATCAGGAATCACTGTATGCCTCTTTGATAGATGAAAGACTAGCAATAAATAGGTCTTTAAAGGAGAAAGTAGCTGCGAGCTACTTTAAACATAAGACACTACAATATGAATATGGAGACCGAATTGGGAAGATGCTTTCTCATCAGATAACTGATAACCGCATCAAAACAAGAAGGATATACGAGATAGGCACCCTCAGGATATTGCTGATCAATTTTCTATCCGTTACCAAACATTATACTCCCAAGAGGCAGGGCTGGATATGACAGACATGCAGAACTATCTGGAAGAGAACAACCTCCTGTCTCTGACGGAGAAAGACTTGCTCTTATTAGAGCAGGAAATTACACAGGAGGAAAGTGAGGAGGCAATAGGGGGGTTGCTACCGGGAAAGGCAACCGGGGAAAATGCTATCCCATTTGAGTTTTATAAGATCTGTAAGAGCTTGGTGGCTCCGCTGTTGAGAGAGGTAAATCAGCAAATTGGAGTCAGCGGCCGGGTTCCAGAGTCATGGATCATCACTAACATTGTTTTTTTCTTAAAAAAAGACAAGGCACCGGAGGAGTGTACTTCTTACCGGCCGATATCTTTAATAAACTCAGATGCTAACGTATTTGCCAAGATACCAGCCACTCGGTTAGCTACTAAGATGGCCGGTCTGGTTTCTACCCAGCAGCGTGGATTTATACAGGGGAGAGATACCACCGCTCATGTCAACACTGCGGTGGCGGCTTTTGATGTTGCGAGGAAGCTTGCAATGAATCTGGGGCATGTTCTTATTAGATGCTGAAAAGCTTTTGACCGGGTGGCTTGGCACTATCTGTGGGCAACACTTATTGCATTTGGAGTAAGGGAAAAATATTGCAAGTGGGTCCAAGCTCTGTATTGTAGACCACAGGCTAAACTACTTTATGCTAGTATGCAAACAGCTCCATTTTTAATTCGTTGGGGTACTAGACAGGGCTGCCCTCTCTTTCGTCTGCTGTTTGCCCTCTATATTGAACCATTTTTTAAGGCACTTCAGGCTAATGTCCGGATACACCTGTTGATTATAGAGCAGCGGCAGTTGAAAGTCACTGCGTATGCAGACGACATAGCCATGTTACGGCCGATCCAGCACTCGCTATAGAGGGTATCGAAACAGAAGCTAAGAAATTTGGCCTTTTCGCTGGCTATAAGCTGAATGTTAATAAATAATAAACACAAGTGCTTCTTAACTTTTAGCTGGAAAATCCTATTACAGGGGTTTGCCCGACTGTCACGTATTTAGGGGTCCGTATATCTCATAAGATTGAATACATACACGCATTAAATTATGACCCTTTGTTGGCAAGCACCAACAAGCAATTGAAATGCTGGCACAAACTCCCGATTAGTATTCTGGGCAGGTGTAATATTATTAAGATGAACCTGCTACGGAAATTTCTGTACCTATTCCGTTCAATCAAGCTGCGTATCCCCAATTCTTTTTTTAAGAAGTTAGATGAGGTGCTGAGTAGTTTTATTTGGGGGTACAAAAAATCAAGACGGTCTATAGGACTAATGAAACTTCCATATAATCAGGGGGGTTTAGAACTGGCCGATTTTAAAATGTATTACTGGGCAGCATTTGTCGGCCTTTTGCGTAGTCTTCTGAATCCAGATAAATTGGACTTTTGGCATTAGCTTGTTCTTGGCCCTGAGAGTCATATGTTCTTAAATAGAATCAAGGACCCCAACTATTTTAAACGTCTACGGTTCAAGGTAATCAGGGACTGTGTATACATATGGGAGAGCATTATGGCTAAGTCCTCTATCTCTTTTATATATGATAAACTCCCTCTCTGGGGTAACCCATTGGTGCCTGTGATATTTCAGGACTCTGAGGGTCAGAAATGGGCAAAGTATGGCGTTCAGTATTTAAGTCAACTATATGATAGTAATGGTTTTGGATCATTTGAGGACTTGCAGCTTACATTTGCTATCCCTCAGCGGATGTTTTTCAAATACCTCCAGCTTAGGGACTATTTTACAAGACACCTTGCACTGCGGAACGTATCAAGTTCAGTGATATGGAAGTGTTTGCATGCGCAGAATCGGAAGGCAGCAATCAGCGCAATGTACCGATTCCTCTGTCAGTTTAGAGTGGATGGCTGCAAAAAACTAGCAGTCAGATGAAGTGAGACTCTGGGGATAAATGTCACTCTAGAAGGGGTCAAGATGGCATTTGACGTTACAGAGCGATCAGTGCATTCGGTCAGTCTACGACTGCAACAGTTCCGGACAATCTGCGCACTTTACTATACTCCAGAGAAGATAGCTAGATGGTCCCGAGGTGGGCGTACAAAGAGGGACACTTGGAGGTGCGCATTGTAAGTGCCCCAAATGTGGGCTATATGCAGCCGATCTGGTTCACATGTTTGTTACGTGTCCTGATCTGGAATCATTTTGGCAGAAGATATCATTTGCTATCAAACTTTGACTAGGATGCGAATATACTTTTTCGATAGCTGAGTGGATGTTGGGCTATAAAGAGGATAGCCGAGGCTACAAATATATAATTGCAATAATGTTAGTAGCAGCCTGACTTGCAATAGAGCCTGGATCTCATCTAAGCCCCCCTCAGTAGCCGAGTGGTGGGTAATAGTGAGAGAAATTGGTGAAAGAGAGAAGGCTGTACCGAGAGCTAGGGGAATACGAGCTTTGCAAAAATGTTATTCCATATGGGGCTGTTTAGAGGACACATAGGGTACAGGCTCAAGGAGGATTAATATGTATATATATGTTGTTTCTTTTTCTTTTTCTGGGTTTCTAGTGAATCTTTATGTATTTGTAAAGTACTGATCAACTGTTATGAATTCGTATATTGTGTATTGTGTTGATATTTTACTTTCCGCTACCACTTTCAGTTATTGTAGATTAGAATATCTTGATGTACTCCTTTCTGACAAATAAAAAATGTTTTAAAAAAAGTAGTAAAATATAACAATATCAGGAGTTTAGAGGAGCTCTGACAACGTTTGGGCCCGGTGCCACTGCACCTGCTGCACACTTCAAATCATGGTTCTTGTGTCTACAAGGTAACTGCACTTGTGACTGCCTGTTAAATAGTAAAATATAGCAATATTAGTTGTATAGTGGGGTGCCTAGAGCTATTGGTCCTGTTGCTACTACACCTGCTGCACCATTCAAATTATGACACTATTGCCTGCTAGATAATGCACTTGTGACTGTCTTGTTTAGTAGTAACATTTTGCATTAATTTGGGTTTAGTGGGGTACCTAGAGCTTTTGGCCATATAGCCACTGCACCTGCTGCACCATTCAAATCAAGCCCCTTTTACCTGCAAGGTAACTGCAATTGTGACTGCCTGTTCAGTAGTCAAATATAGCGATATTATGTGTTAAGAGGAGTATTGACAACTGTTGGGCCCGGTGCCACTGCACCTGCTGCACCATTCAAATCATGACCCTGTTGTCTGCAAGGTAACTGCACTTGTGGTTGACTGTTTAGGAATAAAATATAGCAATATTATGTGTTTAGTAAGGTGCCTGGAGCTTTTGCTCCCTGTGTCACTGCACCTTCTGCACTATTAAAATCAAGACCCTAATGGTTAGGTTAGGCTAGATAACTGCACTTATGAATGCATGTTTAATTGTAAAATATAGCAATATTAGGTGTTTAGAGGAGTTCTGACAACTTTTGGACCCGGTGCCAAGGCACCTGCTGCACCATTCACATAATGACCTTATTGCCTGCAAGATAACTCGACTTGTGACTGCCTGTTTAGTATTACAATATAGCAATGCCCGTTGCCTGCAAGATAACTGCACTTGTGACCGCCAGTTTAGTAGTAAAATATATCATTATCTGGTGTTTAGTTGAGTTATGACAACTTTTGCCCTCGCTGCCGATGCATCTGCTGCACCCTTTAAATCAAGCCCTTTTTAACTGCAAGGTAACTGCACTTGTGATTGCCTGTTTAGTTTTAAATGGTAGCAATACTTCGGGTTGAGTGGGATCCTTAGAGCCTTTGCCCCGGTGCCACTGCTCCTGCTGCACCATTCAAATCAAGTCCTTTTTAATTGCAAGGTAACTGCAATTGTGACTGCCTGTTTAGTAGTCAAATATGGCAAAATGATGTGTTTAGAGGAGTTCTGACAACTGTTGGGCCCGGTGCTGCTGCACCTGCGGCATCATTCAAATCATGACCCTGATGTCCTCAAGGTAACTGCACTTGTGGCTACCTGTTTAATAGTAAAATATAGCATATCTCTTGTATACTAAATTTCTAATGCACAATGTTTATTACAACAATTAGAATTTGATCATAATGGCCAAATAGATTACGCTAAAAAATCAATCTGATAATGCCTAAAAAGTGCAAAGAAAGGTACCGAGGCATGAATAGGAAATGCCACAAACGTCTAAAGCTAATGCATCTGTTTATCACAACTAAGTAATAAAAAGCTAGTATTCCAGCATACTGTTAGAAGCTGCCTGGCTTTCCCATGAGAAGAGATCTTGTCTTGACAGTGAATGGGGCTTAAACAGTGTGAACAGCTTAACTAGAAGACTCATGAATGCCGGCAGCCAGGGGAAGTTAACAACAAAAAAAGTTCCGCACAAAAGTGAATAAGCACAGTAATTCATCTATGGGAACTGATAAGAGCCCCCTTTTAAGATATATTAAATACAAGAGATTTCACAAGCACAGCGCAGGCAGAACCTAAAAACTTGTATGCTTGTCTTAGGTTTTAAAATGATAAAATCCTAACATTGTTAGCATGTCTTTATAAAGCAGTAGGAGCATTCAATGGGGGCAGCATCAATCCAGTAATCACAGGTGAGGCTTTATTCAATCTGGACACTCAACTATCTGCCCTGGTGGCTATTAGTCTAATATCATGCCTTTTTACCTGTGGGGGCTGGGGGGTTGCCTAGCAGATTGGACCCCTGGGGCAAAGTCTGTATATGATATATGGGACATAATTGGAAGGACTCTGCCTATGTTTGGGCTTTTGTGAGTTAACGCATCGTGCCTGGTGGTGTCGTCCATTGACTTTCTAGTGTGTTGTTGCCTTTGTGCTGAGTTGTCATTGTCCGTTTCAGTCATTGGAACCAGCAAAACATCATCCATCCTCGCTCCAAACCAGTTATCTCTGGTCAGGCAGGCCAGGGAAGCGGCCAGATGACTCCTTTTAATGTGGCCAGATAGATCCCTTCAATGACGTCAAAGCTCCCTTGAGTGAAACGTTTCCCTGTCTCTGGTGGGTCAGACCAGGGAAGGGGCCAGATAACTCCTTTTAATGTGGCCGTCCCTGTCCCTGGTGAGTCAGACCAGGAAAGGGGCCAGATAACTCCTTTTAATGTGGCCAGATAGATCCCTTCAGTGACGTCAAAGCTCCCTTGAGTGAAACGTGTCCCTCTCCCTGGTGGGTCAGACCAGGGAAGGGACCAGATAACTCCCTTTGATGTGGCCAGATAGATCCCTTCAATGACGTCAAAGCTCCCTTGAGTGAAACGTGTCCCTGTCTCTGGTGGGTCAGGCCAGGGAAGCGGCCAGGTAACTCCTTTTAATGTGGCTAGATAGATTCCTTCAATTACGTCAAAGCTCCCTTGAGTGAAACGTGTCCCTCTCCCTGGTGGGTCAGACCAGGGAAGGGGCCAGATAACTCCTTTTAATGTGGCCGTCCCTGTCCCTGGTGGGTCAGACCAGGAAAGGGGACAGATAACTCCTTTTAATGTGGCCAGATAGATCCCTTCAATGATGCCAACGCTCCCTTAAGTGAAACGTGTCCCTGTCTCTTGTGGGTCAGACCAGGGAAGTGACCCGATAACTACCTTTGATGAGGCTAGATAGATCCCTTTAATGGAGCTGCAGCTCCCTTGAGTGGAGCCTGTTCCTGCCCAGTGCCTGTTTGTGATCATTATCCACAATGAAACAGCTCACTGTCTGTTGCCAATACACATATACCCAAGTAATGTAATGCAATGTAAATTTGTTTTATAAAGCGCACAATTACCCAAAGGTGTCTCGGCGCTAGTGGTTAATCGACCGAAGTCAGTGGAGAAAAATGGAGATCAATGAGCTTTATTTATTCTGGGAACAGTTGCCAATCTGCCTGAACTAGGTCTGAGGATCTGATTGGGAGAATGCCATGAGGAGATTTTTTTTAAATATTCTGGCCTGGTCCAGTGCATGGCCGGTGAACCAGACACAGTGCCTTAAACTTGATCCATTTCCTCACTGTAGGCCAGCGTAGCCCTGCTTGAGAGATAGGGACAAATTTGGGGACTTTCAAAATAAATCTGGCGGCTGCATTTTGCATGGATTGGAGTTTTTTCACTTGTTGCTTTTGAGTGCCAAGGTACAGGGCACTGCAGTAATCTATCCTTGAGATGACGAGTGTCAATGTCAGTGTTTTTTGCAGCTCCAACGGCATGAGCAGGAAAATCGTCTTTAACGTCCTGAACAGGAAAAAGCATGATGATGCAGTTTGGTTTATTTGTTCAGGGAAGCACAATTTGGTATAAAAAATGACGCCCATATTTCTGGCTTTTTGAACAGAAGCAGGAAGGGTGCCGAGATCAGATGGCCATCATGACGTGTTCCAAAAGGAGGGGTGATTCCCAAATAGCAAAACCTCAGTTTTATCTGAGTTCAGCTTCAGGCAGTTTCCCTGCATCCACTTAGCTGTGTGAGACATGCAGCAGCACAAATGTATTGCTTCCTTTTCAACATCTGATGATGTAGACACCACAATTTCCATGTCATCAGTGTAGGAAAAAACTGCAAAGCCGTAGCTGCGAATTATTAGAGGAGTGACATAGACATTGAAAAGCGTGAGACTGAGGGAGGACCCTTGAGGCACCCCACTGGGGAGAGAGAAGAGGTCTGAGATGGAGTCTCCCAGCTACACGGTCTGCTGTCTGTCACGTAAGAATGAGCTCAGCAAGGCCAGTGCTGAATTGTCAAAGCCTAGCAAATGATGCCGATTAAGAAAGAGTGAGTAGTGGACCATATCAAAGGTGCCAGATAGATCCAGTAGAATCAATGCTACTTTTCGACCCTCGTTCATTACCATTCTCAATTCTTCAGTGACTTCTACCAGGGCCAATTCTGTACCCCAGCTTGCTCTGAAACTGTCCTGTGCAACATCATGAAGCTTATTTGCTTCTAGAAATGATACCATTTTGTCATTCATGGTTCTCTCTAAAAGGAAGGCGCGATATAGGCCTGTAACTCTTTACACCATTTGGGTCCAGTGAAGGTTTTTTCACCAAAGGTAAAATGGAGGCTTTTTTCCAAATAGCCAGGAACTGTCCCATCGTCAATATTTTATTTACCAAATCTGTAAGCGGCCCAGCCACTAAACTAGAAATCTTATGTAGGACCTGAGAAGGGCCTGGGTTAGAGGGGGGCCCAGATTTGGTGGAGATGATGAGTTTAATCACCTTTTCTTTAAAGATTGGGCCCAATTTTCACAATTTGTATCATCTGGCCTTTTGAGGGGTATATGGGTATCTAGGCCATCTGCGGGGGCCGGAGCATCTCCTACACAGGAAGTTTTCTGATTTTTATTAAAATCTTGGAAGATGGTATTAACTTTGGTTTAAAAAAAATCTGCAAGTTAATTGCAGAACGATTGGTCGGGGTTAAATGTGCTGCCATTACTAAAGTTAGATAAGGTCCACTTTTTTAAATAGTTCTCTGGTGATACCTTTGGCTGAATTGATCTTTTCAGTGAAGTATTTGGACTCACTCCAATGATTAGGGCCTTATAATCAGTAAGAATCCTTTTATAATTAGTCTTTTCTTCTGGGCAGTACTCTTTCCTCCATCTGCACTCTTGTAGTCTACGTTTCTGTTTGATGGTTTCAATTCTTATGAATACCATGGCACCGGTGTTTTTTTATGGCACTTGATTAGTTTTTCTGGAACCAGTCTGAGGGCCGCCAATTCTAACCATTGGGTGTAATTCTCTGCAGCAGTTTCTACGTTGTTGACTAAGACTGGTTTTGAGTTGGAAAGAATACCCTTTAACTCATCAAGTTAAGGTTTTTCCAGGGTCTATGTTTGTAGGTTCTGGATACATTTACGTCTCGGCTGTTGTTGGGAGGGAACATTAGGGGGCATATTATCAAGACAGGCGATAAAATTATCGCCGCTTTAGCGGCAGAAAACTGCCGTTAAAAAGGCGATAATGGGCTTGATAATATGCTCTATGGAATTCCAATTGAAGCCCAGGTTAGATGTGAAGGACATCTAACCTGAGCTTCAATTGGAATTCCATAGAGCATATTATCAAGCCCATTATCGCCGTTTTAGCGGCAGTTTTCTGCCGCTAAAGCGGCGATAATTTTATCGCCTGTCTTGATAATATGCCCCCAAGTGAGAGAAAGATGGCCTTCTGATCAGACCATACTATTGGCATAACCTTAACCAAACTCAGGTTGTAGTTGTTAGTAAATACTCCATCAAGAGTATGACTGGGGACGTGAGTGGGTTCCTTTATAATCTTTGAAAGGCTGAAGCTGTTGAAATTGCCCACCAAATGATCAGTGTCCGGGTTGTTTGTAAATTCTAAGTGGAAATTAAATCACCCAAAACTTGAAATTTGGAAAATCAGCACAGGATTCTGTATAATCCTGAATTTTCTAGATAAAATTACCCCTGGGGCCTGGTGGTCGATAAATAAGAATTCCCTGAAATGAATGTGTATTGCTCAGTTTCAGATTTGAATCTGGGTGCCTCGCATTTTATATAAAAGACGAGGTGGAAGATTGTTTTAATGAATTTAATAGACTATAGCAAATCCCCCTACCCTTTTTATCTGCTCGGTCAACTCTTTCAATGTTGAAACCCTCCGGAATGGCTATTGTAAGGTCCGGGCCCGAGGATTTTTCTGCCCAGGACTCAGTGAGAAACGCAATATCGGGTTTGTGTTGCCCCATAAAATCGGCGAACTCATACTTGTTTTTAATTAGGGACCTAGGGCCAGATGTACGAGCATTTTTGCATGAGCAAACAGCTTTGCCATTCGGAGGGCGGGGTTCCATGAGGCTTGGGAGACCAAATGCAAACCCCGATTAATGGCAAACTTTAGCGTCAGAACCCACAATTATAACCCACATCAGCAGCAGTTGGGGGGTGGGAAGGGTGGAGGGGAGTTAATGGGGTATTGCTGTAGTGATCAGAAGAGCGCCTGCAGAAAGGATCTATGACTGATGACTACAGGGGAACGGGGTTCCAGAGCAGCGCTCCTTGGGTACATATAATGTGATTACCGATAGGCCTTAGGAACTGCTACCACGGGAGGGCACTAGTGTGGACCTGATGTTGTGGACACGAACAATACTGGTGCCAACCACTCTGAGTGGCTGACTATACTTGGCGGCGTTCTTGGGGAGGGAGTTTGATGGGTATAAAAGCAGATACTATATTATGCTGTTGACCTGACATCTCTATGAGGTGTTCGCCATGATACTCTGAGTCACTGTACTGGTACGCCGCCCGGCCCCCGGGATGTGGGCTGAATGGCTGTGTGCATTTTTATAACGACGGATGTGCTTTGAGATGACATGCGTGTACAGGTTGACTTAATGGATGCCTTGTTTATAACTCTGCAATAAAAACATGTTTCAAAAGAAAAATGAGCAAACAGCTTTGCGAACCCATTTGCTCATGCCAAAACAGCATGGGGAATATACAAACCCTATTTTGCCAGCAGGCCACCATACCTGGGAGGGCCTGACATTCTCAATGGGGTAGCAAACTGCGAGAGGTTAATATTCATGAGCCTCTCAATTTGCGACTCCATTGAGAATCGTTAACAGTGTGAAATACACTGTTGTACACTGGAAATATCGCCTCGCACAATGTGAGTCGCAAAAAACTCGCAATTTGCGAGGCGCTATTTCCACGGTCGTACATCTGGCCCTTAGTTTTTAGTAATAAACAGGAAATCGCCCTTCCTATGTATTTTTTTTCCATTCTCATAGCGGGGGCGGGGGGCTGAGATATCTGTGGTCCCTGTTGGATGGAAGCCTCCTTATTAAATGCAGAATTGCATTGTTGACATTTGTAATTGTCTAGGTCTATGTTCCAATCTTGGAAGTGGCAGGAAGTAGGCTTACCAACAGTGTGCAGCTTCGGTAGTGCTTCTCTGGAGTAGGCATGTTGTATAAATTGAAGAGGGGGCCTGGCGCCTTCCAGGCGTAGATGGGCACAGATGGGCCTGTGGCACGCCCGTTGCACACGTCCAATGCGCGCCCAGGCCGTCATCGCGTTTTGCACCTAGAGGCGCAGTGCAATAGTTCGCTAACCTCTGTGACGGTGGCAGAAAATGGTGAGCGGAAGTCACTCGCTGCTACCTCCCACCCAAAGTGGGACGGGTGGGGGTTAGGGGATCGGGTAAAAGTAGGAGAAAGAAAAATCACTTTCCTGACGGCTACCGCCATCTTAGAGGGGACATTGAGCAAGGGGAAGTTTCCTTAGTTTCGCGCTCCACTTCGGAAACATCAACTTCTTTGTTCAATTACCAAACAGTATGATTATTCCTCGAATGTTCCTATTCTCTAGCAGACCGTTAAATCGCTACAATTCTACTTGTAAAACTGTGAGACACAAGGTCGACTTTTGTTAAAGTAGGGCACGTGGGTAGCTTTTTCAGTTCCGCTAATTAAAATACACATTTTTAAAAGGCTTATTCATCAGTAGCGCCTTCACATACCTTAATTGCAGTTTTTCTGAATCTTTCCCTGGCTGAAAGGTGCAACTCGAGCCCGCTCTTTTATGTTGGCTGCTCAGATGTAAAGTCTGGCACGTCTACTTGGGGGATGTGTGTTGTTGCCACCTGTTCCATTGCCTCCTTTGACCAGGGCCGGACTGGGAACCAAAACCGGCCCTGGCAAAGTGCTTGGCCATCCCCCCCCCCCCCGCCCCCAGTGCCGCCGAGCTCTTTGCCAGGGCCGGTTCTCGCCGATTTTGTTACAAATGCTGCAAAAACGGCCCTGTAACAAAATCGGCCACCAGGGGCACAAAACCGGCCCCCACCCATGCGGCGCACCGGGGGATTGCCCGGTGCCCGCTACGGCCAGTCCGGCCCTGCCTTTGACCTACATACGGAAGGAGAGTACATTTTGGACTACCGCCTCCTATTGACAGACAAAATGTAACTGGTGGGGAGAAAGTCCTAACTCTATCTAGGGGAACTGCTCAGATGAATGTTTAAAAGAGTGGTTCCCGCTGTACGCCCTTATAGTACTACTGTTCAGGGGTGGCCGGCAGGCTCGCAGGAGCGTGGGGCGGGGGTCACGGTTGGGAAATAAAAACAAAACGTACCTTACTGCCGGGAGTGCCGGGTTCACTCCCCTACCCAAGCCAATCACAACGCTGCAATGGCAGAGTTGTGATTGGTGAGGCGCATCGGAGAGTGCCCCAGCCGGGCCATTTTCTCTATGTAGACTGCATGTAGCAGCCTACATAGAGAAAAGGGGGGAGTGTGCATGACTGCTTTGTTCGGCCCTGAGGCCTACCAAACAGTCAGTACCCACAACAGTGGGTTAGCCACTCCCCCCCGCCCGCGAGCAGCACCGCCCACCCGCCCGCACCCAATCAGGCACAGAGGCACTTCTGCTTTCTCGCAATGCAAGAAGGCCGAAACATAAACAGTAGTTTATACCGTTTATGTTTCTACCTTCTCGCACTGCGAGAAAACAGTGGGGCGATGCCCCCCACGCCCCAATGGGGGAGCCGCCACTAGCAGAAGTGATGATGTCCCACTCTTGGCTTTCTCCACACAAACGGGGAACCTACGGCAGACAAGAAAGTCAAGCGGTCCTCATAGAGGTAAGCAGCAAATGTTAGAAATATCAATTTAATACCTTTTCAAAACCCCTGCAACATTCCAAGTGTACTTTTAGAAACAAACAATCAGGCCGAGTAAGAAGCAAGCCTCTGTCTCTGCCACTGTCAGGCTAAACTGGTCTCAGGAGGTACAACCAAGGCTGCACGTCCACCTCACAAGAAGATCTGGGACCATGCACTTCCAGGATTGGAGCTGCATCCCACAATTCAAAGGGTGCAACATTCCTGATTTGCCAAGCCCTGAGTTGAGTGGTGGATGGGTACTCGCTTCCTTGGCCAATACTTTGTTTGCATTTCTACCTGTTGCCACGGAGGCCCAGTGCACCAGCAGGCCAGAGAGGAACTCCAAGATCCAGGGGTGAGACTGCTGCTGCATCACTACTCTCCCTCCCAACTGTGCCTATTTCTTCTACATCTACTGAGTTGACCTTGTTAAGGGACTTGTGGAGAGAAGGAAACACTTGCCTGTCTGTGCGAGGAGCAGGAAAGTGCCTGCCTGCCAGGAGGAAAGACCTGATTCATCAATGACAGCCAATACTCAGCCGTCCGAAGGGGGACCCTGCGCGGGGGACATCTCAACATTCAGAGACTGCTATGAAGTAAGGAGGTTGCCTAAGGAAGCTCTCAAGAATCTGCACCAGTATCTGGAAGGAGAAGCTACTGCATTGCCTTTAAAGGCAAGGATGAGCCTGCACTGTCCCTGCCGAGAGTTTTCTGAGACTTACATCTCCAGCCATCTTTGGAAGGCTTGAAGAATCTCAAGCGTTTCCATATATATAGTTGTTTGTAGCGAGAACCCTTTTTCCCGGCAAATAGCATTCTGGGGGCTGCCTATCAATGGGTTGCCCGCACACTAGAAAATATTGACCGCGATAAGTGGTTCCTGAGATTGTAAGTCCCCCATCATT
The DNA here is from genome assembly GCF_964204655.1 of Triturus cristatus. Lineage (NCBI taxonomy): Eukaryota > Metazoa > Chordata > Amphibia > Caudata > Salamandridae > Triturus > Triturus cristatus. The sequence continues at coordinate 1,207,533,444 of NC_140592.1, read as the reverse complement.
TGACCACCCTAAGGGCACAGTGGCTACTGGACCTTTGGACTCCACGGCGCACTAGTAACAGGCACTGCATCACCCTTGAATACAGCAAGGAAGGATTCCAGGAGGCACCTGCAATATTATTTTGAATGATGGGCACTTTATTATTTGGGTGGAGAGTTTTTGGGCTAGTTCTTTTAAAGTGTTTTTTTAATCAAGGCAGATGCAAAGGGTAAGTTTCTGAACACCTTACTTTAGATACCAACCCAACCCACAGCCTACCACAAGTAGTTGGTGCATTTGTTTTGGCCTTACGTCTTCTGATCTGTTGTGTTGCTTGGTAACCAAGGGTCGCGCATCTGCGTGGCTATGGTTGCTGTGCAAGCTCGTGGGGGAGAATGTTATGGGTTGAGTGTGTGTAGGGTTCCACAAATTGAAGTGATGACAGACAAATGTTGAAGTAAGATCCTTTATTGCTGAGGAGCAACCCCCGGTACATCCATCTTCATCAACACTGTACTGGTCTCCAACGCAGTGGAACCCTACACACACTCAACCCATAATATTCTCCCCCACGAGCTTGCACAGCAACCATAGCCACGCAGATGCGCGACCCTTGGTTACCAAGCAACTCAACACTTCCCCCTTCCTTATACAACACAATAATACTAAATATGTACAAAACAAAATATTAACATATGAATTCCTCACTCACTGTTAACCACATAATCCTTAAGCCAGATCGGAACCTTCTTTGAACGTGCAACCCTCTGACTATTAACAGGAGGCTCAGCCGGCCTGCTCTCCACAGAACTGGGACCTGGCTCCACCGGAACCCCGGAGACCACCCCATCCCCCTCCTGGACAGCAGTAGGACGATGAGCATCCACATCCTCATAACACTCAGAAGAAAAGGGAGATGACGCATTCAATTCATCTTCCAGCCAGTCAGATTTGTAAGGACCACTATCCCTCAAGTTCTTACCGGATTTCCCCTGATAGTCCATAGCAACCCTCTTTAAATTCCAAACCTCACCATTTTTGAGTTTCACAGCATTGTGGAGCACCTCAACTACCTCCTCGGCATCAAAGAAAGCGCTCTCACCCTTGCAAACAAACCCTGGCTTTCTCACTCTTACCCAATCTCCCACTTCAATTTCAACAGGCTTGGTAGAATGCTTACTATTATAATAATCACTATTCTTTTTCTGAATACGTTGCATCCTGTCCCACACTTCTTCCTTTGACCAGTTCATTACTCCAGATGGAAATAACCAACCTGGGTTGAATTTTGAACGAGGCTGACGACCCCGCATCAAGATAAATGGAGGTAACCCCGTTACTTCTGTAGCAGTCACCCGATAAGCCCAAACAGACTTCCCTACTTGCGAGATCCAATCATGTGCATTACTAGACGCAATTTGAATTATGCCTTTTAACACACGGTTGAACCGTTCAACCATACCATTCCCGCTAGGGTTATACAATGAAGTCGTCCTATGTTTAATCCCCAGTTTTGCAAAATACTCCTTAGCCATATTGGAAACAAATTGGACACCATTGTCACTAATTAAGGACGATGGAATACCCTCAGAAGAAAAGACTTCATCCAGGAATTCAAGGACCGCCACTGTATCAGCCTTATTCACAATTTTAACTACTGGCCAACGAGAGAAAAGATCCATAAGAACCAAAATATACTTCTGAGACACACCATCTTGATCTTTAACAGGTCCCAAAATATCAATAGCCACAGAATCCCAAGGCTCCTTTGCCCCAATAGTCTCAGACATAGGGGGTCTAAATGTCTTAAGGGACTTGTCCGCATTCCCACATGTAGTACAATTCCTGACCACTCTCTCTGTTTCAATATCTAGACCAGGCCACCAAAATAACTTTTTAATTACAGACTTGGTTCTGGAAATGCCTGAGTGACCCTCATGGCACAATTCCACAATAGACGAACGTAAATTCTCAGGGGGAACCACTCTTTCACCTCTTAGTAATACCCCATCACAAAAAGATAACTCCGATCTAATCTCCCAAAAGGGCTTCAACAAGTTGGGAATACTATCCTTACGTGGCCAACCATTCAAGGAAAAGGATACCACTTTGGACAATGTCTCATCCTTATTGAACTCAGAATTCCATTCCTCTCTATCAATAGCCGAACGACCCTGGCTATGAATTAAAGCCACTTGGAAATCATTCCATACCTCGTCCTCACATTTTTCCAGACTGACTGGCATCCTGGATAAAAAATCAGCTACCAAATTATCTCTGCCAGGGGTATACACCATTTTGTACGTAAAATTCTGCAAGCGCATTGAAATCCTGGACAATCTGGACGATATGTTAGGTGACCCTTCAGATGACAAAATTTTCACTAATGGTTTGTGGTCAGACCTAAGAGTGCACACTTTTCCCCAAATGAATGATTTAAAGTGATCTAGGCCCCAAGCACAAGCCAGTGCCTCCCTTTCAATTATTGGGTACTTTTCTTCACATGGGGAAAGGGATCTAGACGTGAATGCAATGATACTCTCCTTGCCATTGCCAGTACACTGGGATAATACTACCCCCAAACCTTTATTGCTTGCGTCAGTAGTTACAAAACTCTCCGCCGAGGGATCAAAACTACAGAGGCAGGACGCATTTGCAATAGAAGATTTGATATCCTGAAAATCCTTATCACATTCAGCAGACCAAGAAAAGTTCACATTCTTCTTTAGCAGTTGCCGAATATTAAAACACTTGTCAGCACTCACTCACACGACACCTTTAGAACGAAGCGGGAGTCAGGATCGGCCGGGGATCGAGATCTAGATCGCGGCCGTTTCCAGGGTTACCAGCCTCCTTGAAAGATGCGCCTTCACAACGGCCCCACAGGTATGCGACACAGAACGGGAACAGCACCCGATAAAGAACGGGAACAGCACCAAAAGACCTAGGTTCCTATCTAATAGTGCATGGTGCCCCCGAATCCATCATGACTTGCGCATTTAATGTATCAATTTTTAACTATAAACATCGGAGACCTGTGGATCACCCAACATATAGAACTAAAGATGGGTAGTGACGGAGCGTAATTATTTTGTGAGTTTTTTTGCTCGATCAATTCCTGCTCATTAGGTGTGATACTAATATATACTTAAAAAACATGACTAACACAGGGGCATATTCTCAAGGATCTATCGTCGGGTTATACATTCATTGCAACATTCACAAGCTGGTGCTAAAAACCCATATCACCAGTTAACCTGTGCAGGGGGTGGGTTCTATTTATAGCAGCTGGGCTGCCCTGCTCCTGGAAGTGGGCTGCGGAGGCTCTCCACGAGCTGTTGGAGGGAGTCGGAGTCGAAGGTGTGGTGGTCCTCTTCGTCATCAGAGAAGAGAGGTTGGGACTGCTCTGCAGGAGGTGTTGAATTTCCCTCTGCAATGTGAAGGGGAGATGCAGTTTAACATTGTGTTCACATGTATGTTGACGCATTGTACATGTTTACATTCAGACTGAATGACAGTGTAAATTGTGACTGTTTGTGGGGAGCTGCCTATATGATGCGGGACAGTGGACATTTCGACAACATCACAGATGTGTGTTTGTACTTGTACATTGTCAACTCACATTTCCCTGCGATGCCATATGTGATTGGCCATTTCCTGCACACAAGCGGCACCAGTTGTGTCCTCTGTTCTGTTGTGGACGTGTTATAGATTGTGCCGCATCTTTGTCAATGTTGATGTGCTCTGCATGTGATGTGTGTGCAGCACTGTGGGGGAGTCACCCCTGCAGCTCTGATTTGGCTGTCCCTTATCCCTTACATGCGGTGTGCCTCTGACTTCTGTGCTTATACAGTGCTGAGATGTTGCATTCTTGGGTGCATTGGTCTCTTGGTGGGAGTTCGGGGTCTGGGGCATGGTTTGTCCGCAGCTGTGCTATGCTTTCTTGTGCATGTGTACCATTGTGCCCATCTCCCCCACGATGGTCTGCCATATTCCATTTTTAGTTGCCAGTGTTACAGTGGAGGTGACGAACAGTAGTTGATGGTGTTCTATCACCTCCGTTATCAGGATCCTGTTTTCCTGCAGACTGAACCTTTTCTTCCTACTCTTCTTGTCCTTGCTCTTCCCTGACCCCAAAGTCCCAGGCTGGTCCTCCGGGGGGCTTGTGGGGTTCTGGTTGTCCTCTGCACTTGCTCCGGCTACCTCCATTGAGCTTCGCTGTTGTTTGGCTTTTGTCTGTATTTTTTTTCCGACTTTTATGGTGCATTTTCCCGCATGACGTGTGGGAATTGCAGGCCTGTGGCTGGTTTTCGCAGATTTTTGTATCGTATCACGATTGGCCTCATCACAGCATTTTTTGCGTTCGTGTTTCACATTTTTGCGGAGTCGCGTTGACTTTATCGTGGTCATTTTACGCGTTATCGTGGACAATCTCATAGTGCCGCCGGGTTGAGAATTCCACGTTGACACGGAGTTATTTTCCAGCGATAGACAGCGATGTGAAGAGTTGCGTTAAGCTGATTTTGCAGTAGTTATCACACGTTGTTGAGAATATCCCCCACAGTGTCTTGTGAAACACTTGAAAGTTTAAAACTGCATTGTAAAAGCATGCAGAAGGGTCGCCAAGCTGGTTTGAGAAATAAGTTGTTCATGGCAGGGAGAGAAAAACTACTAATGTGCAAAGACAAATAATATAGTTGAGGAATGTAATAATGAAGTCTATACTTTGTAGCAAAATATGTTTATGAAAATGCTCAAGTAAAATTATATCTGCTTATGTTTTTCTAGCACATAATCTGAAAGAAAATGCTTGTTTGATTATTGATGAAATCGCAAACAGACTATGCTTATAAGTATAATGAAATGGTGTACAAATATTAATTTCTTATGCATTCTTATTTCTTCAAATGTTTACAAAATAGGTGTTTTTCTTCAGAAAATGGTGATTTCACTTTCCATTGTAGGCCTCAAAAATGTATTTTGTTCTTCATTATTTCCTTCGAATAGATTAGAAAAATGCTGACCTGATTGCATTATAGCTAAGAGTATTATCGTTGGAGTTTCTTTCCTACTTTTTGAATAATGGACATCCTCTCTGTTGATATAAAATGGTAACAACCTTGTTGCAAGCTAGCGGACATGAAAGGTTACAAGTGTATTTTCCTATTTTCGAGGGGAAATGCTATTGCGCATTCTTAGAAACAGTGAACAGTGAACAAAGATATTACATATGGGTTCCAGGTGATTTTGGGATGGAGATCGATCACACCACGATCGAGCCATGGATTTTGACCAATAGAAATGATGCAAACTGTGCAAAAGTTACTTTGTGGGCAGGAACTGTGAACGTTTGGAGGTATAATTGCCCCATGGGAAAAAGACATGTGCTGCTATTTTCCTTGTACAATCTGAGCCTGACATGCTGTCAGACTGAACTCTGATTTCCCTGAACTGAACTCTCCTGTTTCCCTGTGCACGCTTTACCGGCTGGTAAAGTCAAGCAGACCAAAACCTTTTGGCTGAATGGTTGATGACTCTAGTTTTTGTAAGCTGTGCTCTGGTGTTCAACTGGGTCCATCTTGTGTCCTTGTAATGTTAAATCTACAACTGAATCCTTGGTTTGTATGATTCTAAACTGCATACTGTAATTGCAATGCATAGTTCCTCTCTCTTCTTCTCACCCTATCATCAGGTATCGAATCTGTGATGTATTTGCTCTGAACTGTGATGTTTTGTGATTTTACCTGTATACAGATGAATAACTGTTATTAGAACATTGGAACGTTGGCAGCTCCATTGAAGACAATGGAGCGCTCCGGGCTAATACTGGCCGGTATAAGCCCGGAGCACCAACATTCCAATGTGTCTTTGTTCACAGCTCTGGCTGTGAACAAAGACTTCAGGGAGCCTGAGGGGATTTCTATCCCCTCGCGCTCCCTGAAGGGCTTTGTTTTGGTAGAACATTCTGCCCTCTAGTGGCAGAATGTTCTAATAGCCTTATAGCCCTTCGTAGCAGGGCTATACCGCTGTTAATGGCCCGCTGCTGTTGTTAAAGTCCCTCGCCTTCGGCTCGGGCCTTTAACACTGCAGCGGGCCATTAACAGCCGGTATAGCCCGCTATGGCGGGCTATAAGGCTATATTAAATGATTCTAATGTATTTTTGTGGTTTGACCAGTCACCTTGAAATTAAGATAAAAGCTTCTTTATAACCATTTAAAGTGTTTGTTCTTACTTATTGATGATTTCATTGACATTTTGTGACTATTGTTGTTAGAAAGGCACTTCTTTATTATAGGTCCTGATGAAGGAGGGGCTTTCCGTCTCTAATTACCTGAGTCCCTATTAGCTCATACAAAGATCTGTCATAGGACCTTATGGGTTGTGAATGTTAGTAGAGTTTCTATGGGCCAAACGTTGTGATATTATGAATTGTGCAGCTGTGGATTGAGATTACGGGGTGGTGGGGAACTCATGTTTGCGCCCACAAAAATTTGCACTGTTCCACTGGATCAGTAGCAATGAATTATGGGGATGTTCTGAGTGGTATCAAAGAGACAACAAGGGCGAAGTTAAAGTAGTCTAATATGATGTCACTCAGAACCCTAAGGATAAAAAAATGCCCGTAATTCACTTTTTACCTATATATACTTTTATGTTTTGTGCAGCCCCCAAAATCATGTGCCCTTGCCTTCAACTGCTAGGCAACGGCAGAGGAATAATGACGGAGCCATAGATAACATGGCCTCTGTTGTCTATCCCTGTCCCAAAGGACTTACCTGCCATCCTTGACCAACCCCCACCACCTTTCATGTCTTCCTTCCCTTCCTGCAGCTGGGCTTTCTGCTTCCAGTCAAAGCCAACAAGCAGAGCTGTGCTGACAGGGTCGCAGAGAGCACAGTCACCTGGCCTAGAAGGCCTTTATGACATCACAACAGCGGATAACAAATTCTGTCATCAACTGTTGCTATGTCATAGCAGTGGGTTATGAGATTCAGAAACTGAACTCTACCAGAGCCATACATAACACGTTAATCTGCAGACTCAACTTTGCTTAAGCAGAGCCATAGCTTCATTTGCTGTAGCAAGTGCAGCGGTGCAGGTGACCACAGGCCTGAGGGGCCATTCATCCCTGTATTTTACAATGCAGGTAGTATCTAGGGTGCCATTTTCATTCCTTGCACGAGGGCCCATGAGACATTGGCTTTGCTACTGTGCCTAAGGGAAATATTTCCAAATTAAATATTTTTATTTTTATTTTGCCAATTTATAAAGCATTGAAGTACCCGTGAAGTAGTCAGTGGTGCTCTAGGATTCAGATTGATCGACTTCAAGTCAATAGCATTACAGGTCAAATAGTTGAGTCGTCAGTTATAAAACGCAAGGATGGAGAAACAAATTCCAGACCATGGGCCTAATTTACAAAGGGAAACTTACACTCTGCAGTACCTTTACTACTGTTTTGGTACTCACAAACTACGAGTGTAATTTTACTGCTAGTCATTTTATGAGTCCGTACTCATGGCAAAGTCTTTGTAGTTGTAAAAGTACACTCATTTTTTTTTTTTACTTTGTGTTTATTGTAGTTTATACATTTTACATAACATTCGATATATTTGCAAGTCTGTATAACTAGTATAATAAAACTTTACAACACAGTGCAGTTGTGAAATGTTACATCACAGCTATTTACGATACTTTTCAAGTCCGGTGCGTGGTCAGCTTGCATAATGTCTTGGCAATAAGAACTTAACTATAATCAACATAACAATAATATTACATAGCATTTACCCCACCCTTTGGATCATCTGTGTTATGTTTGTATCATGATTGATGTTGCTACATGTCTTCAAATTGTCCCAGCCGCCCAACCTTGCTCGTGTATTATGTAATTTTAAACTCATGTGCCTGCCACGATCTAGGTTCCTTGTCGGTGTGTTTTCTGGGGCTTAATTATGCGCTGGTTCTTCTGCTGCATGTTCCTCATCGCTCTCAGGCGCGTCCGCTAGTGCCTCCGGGTGTCTCTGCCAGGCCGTGCGGAAATCTGATAAAATTGCGTCCCACGCCGACGCCAACAGCTGCTTCCGCAGCCCCATCGCGTCCTCTCTGCGGAGCGCTATGCTTTCTGCTTGTGCCCAGCATAATAGGGATTCATACCAGGCCTTTGCTGCTGGAGGGACAGGGGACTTCCAGTGGCGTGTGAGCATTAGGCCCAGAACCATGTATACAGACGTCACTTTATACTTCTTGGGCCTCTGGTACAATTCCAGTATGCATGTTTCCCATGTCCAGACTAAAGTACGGTCTGTTCGCTGGGAAAGGCACCTAATGACCACTACCCAATATATTTGGATGGCTGTACATGACCACAACATGTGCAATAGGTGTGCTCCTGCCCATGGGCGTCCGCAGAAATTTTTCCAGGGGGGGGGGCAAAAAGTTAAAGTCATCACCATCCTCCGACATGATGTGTGCCAGGTGGGGCACAAGAAACACTGGGGCGCAGGAGGAGCCATGTAGCTCTGAATGCCCTCTTGCTATTTTCTAAGCTCGCTGCACTTCCTAGGTCATTCCTGTCCACGTGACAGACAGGCGACCTCGATGGCACTGCCGAGCTCCACAAGTTTTCTTCATCTATAGATATTCTGTGTAATATGTACACCATGTGCATTCATGTCTATCCGGGTGTGTGCAAAGAGCCACAGAGACTGCTTCTGGGTAGTTTCCAATTCGGCGCCAAGAGACCTTGGGTGTACGTGCGCTCAATAAATTCCCTTTAAAATAACAATAAACTTATACAAAGAGGCTGAGGCAATAGAGCATCGCACCTAACAAACAGTCCATGCACAGTCGTGTGTATGCAGCGCACATTTAAATAAATAAAATAAATAAAAACAAAATAACAGCGGGTTGGTCATCAGAGTCGAGAGTGGTGTGGAAATAGTAAAAGGGTGGATGGGAGAAAGGCAGGTGGATGGGAGTTTGCAGGCAGGTGGATAGTAGGTTAAAGGCAGGCAAGTGGGTGGGAGGTTAGAAGAGGCAGGTGAATGGGAGACAGGTAGGTGGATAGCAGGTTAGAGGCAGGTGGTGGGAGCTTAGAGGAGGCAGCAGGATGGGAGCTTAGACGCAGGCAGGTGGATGGGAGAAAGGCAGGTGGATAGTAGGTTACAGAGGCAGGTGGATGGGAGCTTAGAGGAGGCAGGTGGATGGGAGGGTAGAGGCAGACAGGTGGATGGGAGCTTAGAGGGAGGCAGGCAGGTGGCATGGATGGACCCTACCAGGACGTGATAGTGGTGGCTGCCTATCAAGTATAATGTCCTGACATACTCAAATGCGTTCAAACTTCCCCAGACAGTGTGGTATATATTTTTTCCCTCCACAGGACACTGTTGGAGTCAGGTGGAGCAGGGGCTGGCCCTGTGCCCTTAAGTGGCCGGCAACTGCTCCATACTACGGGGTGAACTTTTCTCCCACACACCTTTGGTTGCAAGGCCCTGTTTGTGCACAGCGCTATAGTTAGTACTTTTGGTTGGCCCTTTCCTTGCTTTTCCTGTTCTCAAGTTGGTCCAGGTCTCACACGCAACATCTCCTAAGGGTGCTAGGGGCAGGTGCCCCCTATCCCCGTCACCCCCTCGTGTCCAGGTTTGTTTGTTGCTGAAGCTGCTCTGAGCAGGCCTCATCCTGGCCTCCTGTCCTCTGAGGTTGGAATGCCTGTCACACATACTGCACCATCTACAGGGGGTGCCACGGGCTTGTGTCTCCCCTTACTCAACCCCAACCCCCTCCAGACCCTCTGGTTCAGGACTGTGATAGGAGCTCAGAGCACACACTTTCCAGGCCTCCTACCCCCTGAGGTGGAAGCGTTCCTCACACAGGTGTCTGTCCCCTCTCAGTACCAGGGCATTAGCTGGCAGGAGCTCTGAGTAGGCCCCTTCCTGGGCGCTCCTTCCCTCTCTCGGATCTGGCCCTCACACACAGCCCCAACGGACGAGAGCCAAGGTCAGGTGCCCACCCCCTCAGTGCACCACGCCCCAGCCTCAAAGGCCCGTCCGTGCCACGGCTTAAAATACGCATTACTGTAGCCCCGACCACCAGGGGGTAAGGGTGAAAGCCAGGGTGCTAGGTCTCCAGCCTCCCGTGACCATGGGGATGTCTAGGGGTATTGGCTCCGAAGCCTTCACGTCCCCAAGTGCACCTGGCCACTGTGGTGCTGCTCTGTGTGGGACCGAGGCACATTCAGAGCCGGACTCCGTCCTTTTACAATGCAAGCGCTGCTTGTTCCAAGGACTCCGGTTAAAACACCCACATAGATCAAAAAGATTCACCTAAGTGCCATTAAAGCAAAATATTTACATATCGTATGGTGTGCGGGAGAGAGTGCTGTAGAGAGCATTCTATGAAGCAGGTGTGACTGCCACATACATAGCACACCTCTGCTCTGAGAGTACCTTTCAAAGCGGAATCCCTATATAGGTGTCCAGCGGGCAGGTATTTTTATAAATAAAAAGTGTCTGCTGTAGTGGGTGCACATAGATCGTGCCAACGTCCATTCCGATGCTGCACTTTGGATTAGAAAATGTCAGAAAAAGACAGTCCCAAAAAAAAACATTGCTTCCTTTTTAGAATGATTTCACACGGGAGCGAATGAAGCAAATGAGAGGAAAGAGAGGGTAAGAGGCAGTTGTTGCAGACGAGTCACAGTTTTCAGCAAGTGAGGAGCTAGACAGAGACAGAAAACAGGAGATGTTATGACTTACTTTGAGCTGGGGGTGCAGGCAGGCCCGGACCTTCTCTGTTGATCAGGCCGAACAGCAGCAGTTTTCCTGCTCATCAAACAGGGCCTGCTGCAGACAGGCAACACTGTGGGGGGCTGTCATTGACCTTATGCGCGGTTCTTTACAGCGTGGGCCGGGTGATCCAGGGGCGGAGCAAGCGCCCCTCCTTGCCCCTCCCTGCGGACGCCCATGCTCCTGCCTCATTACACCTCGCACACTTGGCACCTGTGTGGGCAAAGTATTTGTCTATTTTTTCAGCCTCAGGTAGGCTCTGTATATTTAATCAATCAATCAATCAGGGTTTTTTTAAAGCGTGCTACTCACCCGTGAGGGTCTCAAGGTGCTGGGGGGGGGGGTGGGGGTGCAGCTCCTGATCAGTCGAAGAGCCAGGTCTTGAGGCTCTTCCTGAAGGTGTGCAGAATGGGGGAGCGTCTGATGTTGACTGGGAGCTCATTCCAGGTCTTTGCTGCGTCGTAAGCGAAGGCTCTTCCACCTTCTCTGGTTCTGTGGATGTGTGGGGTCTCTGCCAGGGCAAGGTCGGCGGAGCGGAGGTTCCTTTTGGGTACGTGGAAGGAGACTCTTTTGTTTAGGTATTTGGGTCCGATGTTGTGGAGGGATTTGTAGGTGTGGGTAAGTAGCTTGAAGGTTACTCTCTTCTGGGAGCCAGTGGAGGTCTTGTAGGTGCTGGGTCATGTGCTCATGTTGTGGGGTTCCGAGAACAAGTCTGGCTGCGGTGTTCTGGATGGTTTGGAGCTTGTGTAGCAGGGTTTTGTTGATCCCGGTGTAGAGGGCGTTACAGTAGTCGAGTCTGCTGGTTATGAGTGCGTGGGTGACGGTCTTTCTGCATTCAGGGGGGATCCACTTGAAGGATGGATGGATGGAAGAATGGATGAGTCGAAACCTGGCATTACGGGGGATCTGTGTGGGGATTTCAAGTATTTATTCCCATTCCCGGTCCGTGGTGGGTCTCTGTAGATCTGTGTCCCAATGGGCACGCAAGGAGGGTAGCTGGGGTGTCGTGTGGGCTCTGATGTACCCAATTCATGCAAATATTGTATGGTTAAATGAGTGGCAGGTTCCTGTATCATTTTCCCCTATGACACGCTCAGCGTTTGTGTCACTGCGGCGTGGAGAAGGAACTGGCCTTGAGGCAGGCCGGAGCTTGCAGCCAGAGCCTCAAATGGGATGAGCTGTCCATCATTGTATAAATCACCTAATGTTAATATGCATGCTTCCTCCCAGTATATAAGTTCTACGGTAGATACTGCTTGATGCCTCCTGGGTGTGCCCAATATGGGAAGAGATGGTGCATATGGTGGCACCAGATGGGTAATGTGAAGGTAGCGGCGGTAACATTGGTACGCCATTCACACCAATAGCTGTGTAGGCGTGCTACCCTTCCTACTGGGGTGAAACAGCATCGTTATTTGGGATTGAGTGAGTCCAGGTGTCTGCGTTGCTGTGGTCTTCAAGGTGACGCGCACTTAACCAGCATGCCACCCATTGAAGCTGCGCTGCTAGATAATATTGTTCCATGTTAGGCAGCGAAAGGCCTCCCCGAGCAGTTGGTAGGTACATTTTAGCCAATGCTACTCTGCTTCCCGACCCATGCCAGCTGAACTGCTGCATGTCTGACTCCAAGTCTCTAAACATTGGCGGTCTGAGATGGAGTGGTAAGTTTGTGAAGTGGTAAAGTAAGCGTGGAAAGACCATAATTTTTAGCAGCGCAATCCTGCCCATGACAGCCAGAGGCAAGGTGTTCCAGAACTTCATTTGTGCCTGCACTGCTGTAATGGCACACCCCAGGTTACCCTCTGGGAGGTCCTGGGGATCTCGATATATGTGGATCCCGAGATATCGGAATGCTTCTAACTGCCAGCTAACTGCCAGCATACCGGCTTGCGGCTGATGATTAATTGCGGGTCCGGGGTAGACTCCGAAAATGGGTACAGACATGACTTTTTCCAATTCACTCTCAATCCAGACACATAGGAGAATTCGGACAGCGTACTCTCAATCGATGCACATGGCTGCCCAACATCCCTGAGGTATATCAGTAGGTCGTCTGCATATAGCGAGACCGCATGCGTGCCGTCTCCCAAAGGAATTCCCCATTCGAACTGAGTACCGCGTAGCGCCTCTGCCAACGGCTCCATAGCCAACGCAAACAGCAGTGGGGAGAGTGGGCAACCCTGCCTCATGCCGCGCTCAATAAGGACCTGTTCTGATTGATAGGGTCCCATCTTAATCTTGGCAACTGGGTGTGTATATAATAGCTTAACGAGGCCCAAGAACACGTCTCCCAAGTCATATTTTTGTAACACAGCGAATAGGAACCCACATTCCAGGGTGTCAAATGCCTTCTCCAGGTCCAAAACCAGGCACCCAGTATGCGCCCAGCGGTTCCCGGAGTAATGCGCCACCTGGAAGAACCGACGCAGATTTAATGACGTACTGCGGGCCGGCACGAAACCGTTCTGATCCGTGTGCACCAGCTGTGGTACCAATGGGCCCAGTCTATTAGCCAAAATTTTAGCTAGCACTTTATAATCTGTGTTAAGTAGTGCTAATGGTCGATACTACCCGATCTGTTCTGTGTCCCTGTTGGGTTTGGGCAAGGACACCAATAAGGATTTGCGAAGCGTTCCCGGTAGTATGTCCGTTTCCTGTGCGTTCTGGCACATTGGAAGGAGTCGCGGTACCAGGGTCTGTTGGTATGCTTTGTAGTATTCGGCCGGATAAGAGTCAGGTCCCGGTGCTTTGCCCGTGGCCAGCGAGCATATGGCATCTTGTACTTCCTGCAGTGTATGCGACTCATTCAGCTAGTCTCCTTGTGCTGCTGTGATCTGGCATAGGGCTAAGGGAGTAAGAAAGGAGTCTATATCTGTTGATGCTGCGCGGTTCAATGATTGGTATACTTTGGTGTAATGTGTGGTGAACGCACTGTGGATGTCTTGCTGTGTGGTGAGTACCTGCCCAGCCTCAGACCGCAGTCACAGCACCAGCATCCGTGTATGCTCTTGCCGTATCATGCGCGATAACAATCTGCCTGCCCTGTCTGCCGCTGTGTGAGTGCGCGTGGCATGTGTTGCGTAGTTCAAACAGCGCAGTCGCTCTATTACTTCAACATGTTGCTGACGCCGTGCGTCTATATCTGGCTGCACAAGGTTGCCCTGCGCCAATTCTGCCTCAAGCCAGGTCAGATCATCTTCAATAAGTTTCACTTCGCCATCTATTTGTTTCCTGATACACCAAGTCAACCCCATGCACTGCCCCCTGACTACTGCCTTGCCTACCTCCCATAGAATGCCTGTGTCCATAACTGACCCCTCATTAATTTCAAAATATGTTTCTATCGCTGCGTCTACTGCTGCTCTGAACGGGATATACTCCAGCGCCAGAGGTTGAAGCCTCCATAAATGGCTGATGGGACCTCCATCTTCTCCCTGCAGTGTCATAATGTGTGGGTTATAATCTGAATGTGTTTTGCTAGATAATCCGAGCTGAGGCACTTCGCTAGTAGCGGCATGCTTGCAACAAAGCGGTCGATATGGACATGTAACCCGTGTGTGTGTGAGTAGTACGAGTACAGGCGTGTCTGTGGATTTAGGGCCCTCCACACATCTGCCAAATCCTAGCAGTGTAGCCACTCACCCAGGTGCCTAGTGTTGGATGTTGCTACTGTTTGCGGTAGCAGTGGGAACGATCGATCTATTGTTGTGTCTAAGACTGAGTTAAACTCACCCCCCAGCAAACAGGGAACTTCACTCCAGCGTAAAAGGAGGTTATGTCAGTGTGCGCCAGAATGTGCCCTGCTCCGTGTTTGGGGCGTATATGGAGCCTAGCACTACGTGGTGTCCACTGAGGCGGCCTTTTGTGAGTACGTATCTGCCGTGTGTGTCTATTTCGACCTCTTCCGGCTCAAACTGGGTACCGGTCGAACCCATATTAGTGACCCCTAGCATAGGCCGAATAGCCCGTGGCCAGTATTTGGCCCTTCCTTCTCTGTTGCAATTTGCGGATTTCTGGTTGCGAGATGTACGTTTCATGCAGGAACACCACATGAGCTGCGTGACGCTTAAGATATGCATATATTTCATACCTGAAGGCGGGTGTGTGGATCCCCCTGATATTCCAGGTAACTAAGTTTGTGGGCGGCATGTAACATGGCCAGAGGGCAGTGTACTGCATGGTCGGCTTGTTACACATATAAGGAGGTGACGACATGTTGAATACCGTGAGTTTGCGGAATGCAACTGTGAGATCCGTAGACATGTTAGGGCACTAACACTAAATAGGGGTGTGGGTAAAAACTTTATGTGACACAACTGGGAAAGAGCAGAGAGACAACGTGTATCTGCCCAGACAGGTAACAGTGCCATATGGCAACTCACGGCTATGGTCGCCGCTTAAAACCTACTAGGGGGGTGAAAAGCGTGCGGTGCTCGGGTGATATGAGCTGGGGCCCATCTTGCACATTTGCGTGCGTGTACTGTGTAGTATCTTGTGCTATACGCTAGTGGCCTGCAGTTTTAGAGTGTATGCATGTCGGTGTCAGCCCTCCTGTGTGGGGCAGGCCCAGGTGTGGACTAGAAAGCTACACGTACGTGTAGCATATGCGTCTCACAAGTAAGTACTTTTACTTACGTGTCTACAGGTTACATTTGACTGCTACATTAAATCATCCACAGTCTGGGGTGTCACAAACGGGAGTGATTGTGAGTCCTCGTGTACCGGCCACACAGCTTGCGAGTTGTCATCACTCAGCGACTGTTCAGAGGAGGCATCCGCGACTCTGCTATTCTACCATTCTCTCAAGTCTGCCACCGCTTGCAATGCGTCTCTTGTTCCCGGTTGGGGGCAGCTGTCGACTGCTGTGGCAATTCTGTTGTTAGCATCCTGGGTCTGCTGCAGCGATTCCTTTGTGCGCCTACCTGTGACTCTGCAGTGTCATGTCTCTGGCTCGGTGAGGTGTGGTAATGCCAGTATCAAGGACCTCCTGCAATGGCTCTAGAACTCCTAGGGCAGGGCAATATTATAATTGTAAGCAAAAACCCTAGGCAGTCATGCGGTTCAATTAATCTAACAACTCATCATACAAACAACATCATATATTAGGAACTTTACAAATACAATACAACATATTTGCAACTTAACAAAAGTCACAAAAATCACAGTAATCACAAAAAACACAGCAAATATGATTTGTGAGGGGTAAAGTACAATATTAATTCATACATATATACATAATGAAAAGGTGGCTATAAGGTAGGTCTTCTCAACACGTGTTTCGGCACTAAAAGCACCTTCTTCAGGAGTGCCACGACTTTGTCTTTATGTGTATGAGAAGGGACTGCTTCAGATCGTGAAGTAGATGTAAGGTTGGGGAACCTAAAACTGTGGATTCTGTGTTTGTATAGATCAAATCCCAGTGTCGATTCTGGTTCTCAGTATCAGTTCTCTGTGGCGTTCCAATATTAATTTAAGAATACGGGTATGGATGTGAACTATTGGTGAATATTCACATTTGCAAATAGCTTGCTATTTTTACTATGTGTCACTCTGAAAGTCCGCTCAGATAGGCATTGGGTGGAGTAGGAAACGACTTGGAACAGCCATTTAATCCATTTGTATCTCTGGATTTTACAGGCGCAGAATCATGCGAGGATATGGGGGTCTATGCGTGGTTTCACGCTACGCCAGACGGGTCAGTTCTCAGTCACTTCATTGAGGTGTGGTGCCCTTTGGTTTCAAACCAGTCCCACACATCTTCTGCTTTATTAAAGATGTGCGTAGTCCCAACCGTGGTGACCCGCAGTCGGGCCGGAAATATGAGAGAGTATTTCAAGTTCAGATCACGCATTCGACTTTTGACCTCAAGAAATGCACTCCGCTGCCTCTGCACATCCAAGGCGTAGTCTGGGAAGTAGAGAACTTGTGTATTGCCCACCTTGATCGCTTCCATTTTCCTAGCCTCTCGGAGTATTGCGTCTCTGTCTTTGAAATTCATGAGGCGAAATAGGAAAGTTTGCAGTCCCGCTCCCGGCAGCGGACGTTTCGAGGGTACCCTGTGTGCTCTCTCCACAGCAAAGAACGTAGAGGGCGTGTCCGCCGGCATCAAAGACTGCAACCAGTCTTCGATGTATGCTACCGCTTCTCCGCCTTCTGTGCCTTCTGGTCGCCCCACCACGCACACATTATTCCTGCGGGATCGGCCCTCTGCATTGTCCATCCTGTGCTCCAGGAAATGCAGTCTGGAGGCGAGATTTCGAACTTCCATGGACATTTCCTTAGCCACCAGGGCGATCTCCTTCACTTCTGCAGTTAGTTTGTTGACTCTCCCTGACAAATTTCTGTGGTCAGCATGAAGGAGCTTAAAGTCCGCAGTGACCTTATCTAACCGGCCTTCAAGAGATGTACAGGTCTGTGCCATCGCTTCGCTGATTTGCGTGACTGCTTGGAGCACAGTCTAGTTTTTATTCCAGATTGGAAGCTCTGGAGGCGTCTGACATCCCAGACTCCTGATTTCACTGAGCTGGACCCGTCACTAGTCGCGTGGCCGCCACACTTGTGTCTGTGCGCTGTCTGCCCATCTTGTTAGAGTGGTGGTACTGTTGTGCTTGGAGGTGGGATAGTAGACTGCCCATCCTGGCATTTGGCAATGTTTCTGGATGGCCCCACATACACAGTTTAGTAGGCTGTTGTGTGGCAAATTTGTAATTGCTGCTTAAATGCTGAGTCTACTTCAGTCTGTATTCTGGGTCTGAGTGCCCGCCATATCTATCCTGTCTGATGCAGCCTTCAGCGACACCTCAAATGAACCCAAATCGTTGCTTCGACGTGCTTATGATTCAACGCTTTCCCTTCGCGTTATTGGTGGGGCTGTATACAAGCCTTTCCATGTCTTTGTTGCACTCCTCTAGCCACCTACAAACATGCCCCAGACCGCTTCCAACCTGAGGCCGAATCCACGACTCGCCTCTGCAGATGCGTTGCATGCAGACCAGGCATTGGGATTACATTGTGCCATTGACTTTATGTTACATGCCAGGTCCTTTTGGGTTCATTGCGTTGTCTCGGGCGTAACGTACTCCTACCGTGTTCACCACTGTGAGCCCGTTTGACGTCTTCGGGAGCTCCCGCTGCCACACGTGTGTGGCCTTCCCATCTCTCCGGGACGAAGAGCAGTGCTGGCCTGTAGTTAGGTCGCAGGTTCGCCCTCTACTCCAACTTATTCTCACCAAGCAGCTATATCAGGCAAGGGGCCCTGCACTACCATAAACAGCAGGCGATCAGGCAGTACGGAGCTGCCTCTTGCGTGTCACTGCAGAAGCTTGTAATCCCCAGCTCGCCGCAGGCGTCCTCTTGTGTGGCGCGCACTGCGGCTCGGGCTCACATCGCTGTTCGGATCCGCACCTGCCTTGTCGATGTGACTGGTCTTGAGCAGCGGCCCTCGGCATCAAAGCCCACATGGCGTCAGCTCACACTGCGTCTCTTCAGTTATGGGCCACCAGGCAGAGCGAGGAGGACTCAGCAGTGGCTTCGCAGCCCACCGTGTCACCCCAGCTCCCAAGTGACTACAGGCGGGAGGGTCTCTCTGTGTGTTTCCTTGTCTGATACTGTAAGTGGCGAGAGGGCCCCCAACACATGTCCAGGCCTGGGGGGGGGGGGGGAGAAAAGAGCAAGCATTGGCATTGCCAATAGGTCTCGCCTTTGGGACCTTATGTGTTTAGCCAGAACTTGTGGCTATGTTGTAGAGCATTGTGGCTGCTGTACATCATGTTGAAAAGTTATAATAAAAAAGTGTTAAGCATTTTTGTTACCTTTATACAAACCAAGACGACATTATATACAACTGAACAACTTGATTAAAAAAAGGTTTTAACATGAAAAATGTCTTCTAGTTTTTTTGTACTTGCACTGCTGGCAACTTCTTCCTGCCTGTTCTCATGCTTGATTGTTATAATTTTTTTTGTTATGGGGGAGCGAGACATAAATATAGGGGGAGTGAAGGCTGGAAAACAGTAATTTAATGAGAACATGAGCAGCGGACAGACACTCAGGGAGAATCAATAGATGCCAGTTTCCGAGGGCAGACTGACGTGATGCTTAGGTGATGTTTAGGTGATGCTTAGGTGATGCTTAGGTGGTGCGCTGATGCAAAATGGTGGTGGTGAGTGATGTTTGGTGCTCAGGTGGTGCCACTATATGGTGTGGAATGAAGGTACGTTGTGGATTGTGGAGTTGAAATATTTTGTTTGGTGTGTAATTATTATGTGGTGTGTATTGGAAATGTGTGGAGTTGAATTGTGTGGCCTGGAACTGTGGTGTTGAGTGAAATTATGCTTAGTGAAATTGTGTCATGGTGTGGAGTGCATTTATGTTAATTGGTGGTATGTGGTAAAGAGTACATTTATGTTGCATTGAGTAGAGTGCAATTATGTGGTGTGTTATTATGTGGCACTGAGTGGTATTATGTGGTGTTTATTTATGTTGCATTGAATACAGTGTAATTATGTGACATGTAATTATGTGGTACTGAGTGGTATTATGTTGAGTGTAGTTATTTTGCATTGAGTAGAGTGTAAATATGTGGCGTGTAATTATGTGGCACTGAGTGGTATAAAATGGAGTACATTTATGTTGCATTAAGTAGAGTGCAGTTATGTGGCGTGTAATTATGTGGCACTGAATGGTATTATGTGGAGTGTATTTATTTTGCATTAAATAGAGTGTAATTATGTGGCTTGTAATTATTGGGTAGTGAGTGGTATTATGTGGAGTGTATATATGTTGCATTGAGTAGAGTGTAATTATGTGGCGTGTAACTGTCACACTAAGTGGTATTATGTGGAGTGTATTTATGTTGCATTAAGTAGAGTGTAATTATGTGGTGTTTAATTATGTTGTACTGAGTGGTATTATGTGGAGTGTATTTATGTTGCATTGAGTAGAGTGTAATTATGTAGCTTGTAATTATGTGGTACTGAGTGGTATGTGGTGTGTATTTATGTTGCCTTGAGTAGAGTGTAATTATGTGGCGTGTAACTATGTCAGACTGAGTGTTATTATGTGGAGTGTATTTATGTTGCATTGAGTAGAGTGTAATTATGTGGCGTGTAATTATGTGGCACAGTGTAATTCTGGGGAGTGTATTTATGTTACATTGAATAAAGTGTAATTATGTGACGTGTAATTATGTGGTACTGAGTGGTAGTATGTGGAGTGTATTTAAGGTGCATTGAGTACAGTGTAATTATGTGACGTGTAATTATGTGGTACTGAGTGGTATTATGTGGAGTGTTTTTATGTTGCATTGATTAGAGTGTAAATATATGGCACCGAGTGGCATCATGTGGAGTGTTTTGTGTTGCATTGAGTAGAGTGTAATGATGTGGCACGTAATTATGTGGCACTGAGTGATATTATGTGGAGTGTTTTTATGTTGCATTGGGTAGAGTGTAAATGTGGCGTGTAATTGTGTGGCACTGAGTGGTATTATGTGAAAGGGCAATAAGAGGCTGGGGAATAAGAGCTATGCATGGTGCCTCCTTGCCTGTGTTGAACTCCTCATGGCTGAGCTTTAACAACATGTGACTGTGAAAGTTAATCCCAATTAAACATAAAAGAAATATGGGAAGAACCACCGCACAACCTATCATGCTCACATGCAACTCAAATTATAAGGAGCTCTGTAAAATTAAAACACGTTTTTCCTCACCTGGTTTGCATCGAGTGGTGGCAGAAAGTAAAAACAAACACAAAACAAGCACAGACGCAAATGTGAAAGCGACAGCGCTATAAATTAGTAACCTGATCCACAACCAGCTGCCAGCCTGTGCGCAGCAGCTCGCTCCAGAGACCCCTAGGCCATGGGAGTGAAAGTTAAGAGGAAAGGCGGGACATGCACCCGTCTTTGGCCATTTGCATGCTTTCATTAAAAGCCACACGCAAAGGCCAATGGAATGTGTGGGAGGAGTCCAACCCACACGGAGAAGTCTCTTTGAAGTCTTTAGTGATTCCAAGAGGCCCTCTCCTATGGTAGCGCATGCACGCTGCACTAGGCTCGACCTAAAAACATTGAGAAAGCTAATAGATCTCGCATAGGTAAAACCTATTGACTTTGCCAATGCGTAATGGTTTGTTAGTAAACTGGACACCTGTTTACCAGTGAGCAAATCGGTATATTTTAAAGAGGGCTGAGGCTGGAGGATGCCTAAGGGAGACGAAAACGTCTCTGAGTGAGGCCTGCAGGTAAGAGGTTTGTAAGGCAGTAGGGTTGAATCAACTTTTCATCCTTGCAGGTGCACAGAACGGGTGGAGCGGGCAGACTTCGAATACAGAACTTGGCTTGAGGGAAAACAGGGTTGGAGAGTCCAGGATGTGACGTATGGTGCTTTAAATGGAAAAACAGGGGTGCAGGTACTCACTGTTCTAGAGCACCTCTTTGCTTCTGAGGCAGGCAGGTACTCTCTCAATAAAAGTACTGCATCAGTGCTGAGAAGTGCGGGTACACAGTGCCGGAAAGTACCTGCCCATAAAAAAGCACTGGTAATGTACACACCAGTTTTCATCCCAGCATGAATGTGTGCATTCCAGGTAGGAAACGGAACTGAAGATCGTGTCACTGGGGATGGTGGACATTAATGCTGAATTTGGAAGTGCTGTCTCCATCTGTAAACTTTGTATATGTACTATGTCTCCCTGGTCCATGAAAAGTAAGAGAGACGGGGTTGTGAGGAAGTTTCGACCAAGTTATCAACCGTTGCCCCCTCCACCCACCTTCACATCCAGGTACTTATAGTCGGGTGTCCCCCACCCTCCTGCCAACCGTGCTGTTCTAACTACTGCGCCTGCTGTAACAAAAATGTTCTCAGAAAAGCGCTATGATGCGGCTTGGGCCCTGTGGCACGCCATCAAATATATGTAAAAACATAAATAAAATAAGTTGCTTGTGGAGGGGGTGGGCAGTAAGGGGGCATCAAATTTATAACAGGACTCGGGAAGAGATAGGATGGCGCCATTTTGCGTTACTGCACGGAGAGGGGCTGTGGGCACCACCCTCTCAGTGCCAAGAAGCGAAGCCTGATGGAAGCGAGGCGAAGGGAGGTCATCGTGACTGCACTGAGAGCAAAAATAAATATTTTACAGCAAGATTCCTGAGAACTGAGGCACAAGGGAGTGGAGGGCGTGGGGAGGGAGGGGGCAGGACGGCGAGTGTGGAAGTACGAAGACGGGAGGCTTATGGAGCGTACAGATGCGAGCTTTAGGGGCGAGAGGGGGTAATTCATGAGGGCCTTGGAGTAGGTTACGTACAAAGGGGGCTGTGGATCCGACTGTCAGCAAGGGAGGGGAACGTGCCAAAAATATGCAGCAGTGACGTACTAAGAGTACATAAAGAGTAACATGGAGTACTCTTTCATTGGAGAGACTGGGAGACGATTCAGATCAGGATGTGAGAGTATGTAACAAAGAAATGCTGTAGTACTCTTTTATATGCCTTGGTTAATTGCCCCCAAAGCATCCAAAAAGGAATAAAACAGTACTCTTCATGCACAATTGGTATTAATAATGGCACCGTGCCTTCTTTGAACTTTTGGGAAGTGAACATGTCATTAAGAGTATGGCAAAGAGTACTCCTGCAGTAATTCCAGTACTCATAAATGCTTTTGCGAATTGGAACCAAAGTGTAATAAAAGATAACAAGGAGGCACTGCAGCTGCTCGCTCCCGCAGGCAAAATACTGTGGGATGCGAGGAATGCAGCTGCAGTGTCCCGCGAGTGGTGCGTGCCCACTGTAAGGAAGACAAGCGCGGCCGCGAATGTAAAAGCGACCTTTGTAATATGACCCACAACAGATGGCACCCTGCGTGCCACTGCTCGCTCCCGCAAGGTGGAGGCCGTGGGAGAAAACAATTACTGGGAAAGGTGGGCCTTTGTCCATTTGCGTGCTTTCATTTTTGAAAGCCACACGCAATGGCCAACAATGTGTGCAAAAAAAAAAGCCACACGCACAAGTTTGCTGAAAAGCTGGAGCGATTCCAAGAGGTCATTTTCTAGAGCATGCACTAGGCTTGACGTAAAAAGGAGGAAGGGGCAGAGGAAACAACACCACTTCCCCCTATACTTCAGCCCCAATCGGCTATTTGATTCGGTTAACTCCCCGATAGAGCGGTGTCACAGCCGGTCTCGCTCTCTGCTGCCCAGGGGGTGCTCCGATCCTTCTTCACCACTCACTGAGATGCACAGCTGGGCCGACGGCGCAGCACTGCTTCTGCCATCGGGGACTCGACAGGCATTTATCTGAGCACCGTCGAGTCACATCACGTACCCGCGAGCTGTTGTGTCTCTGGCATGGGCGTAGGAAGTGTGGGGGACACGGGGATATATCCCCCCCAGATTTTGGAGTGGGGGGGACACGGGGGACAAGGGTGGGGGGGACGAGGGGACAAAGGAATTTCCCCTCTCCCTTCTGTTATCGCAGGGCCATTAGCACGCGAAAGCGCTACCTAATGGCCCTGCACTTGAGCTGCCTGGAGTCAGAGGCCACCCGCCCTCTGCCTTTTGTTATGCTGCAGGAAGGCTCAGCCGTTCTGGGAAGGGCAGAGAACGGAAAAAAAGTAAACGCGGTCTCTTTTCCTTCATGGCAAGGACCGTGTCCACTACTCCTGATCTGCCTCTGGCGGCTGCCCTGCTCTCTTTATTCCTCCATCTCTTTCTGTCTCTGTCTCGCTCCTGCTTACCTGCTGATTTCAAGAGGCAGCTCTTAAGGTACTCTCTCTTGCCTCTCCTTTTCTTTATTTGTTCCCCTGTGAAATTGATCCAAAAAAGGCTGAACACTTTGGCTGTAAATGTCCTCATTTTCTGACCGTTTTCTATTGAAAAGAAAAACCTCGGAATGGAGAGAAAAAATAGTTAAATACCTAAATAAAGCAATACAGAGTGGACAGCAGACAGGCCAGACTGTTATTTACACCCACACATATTAGCGCCACTTTACAGAGTTTGCCAGTGAAAGCGCTACTTTCTTTTTATCTTCTTTCTTTGAACAACATTGTTTTCCCAGGGTGGGTAAGTGCGCCATTCCTAAAGGGACTGCAATACCTGGTTGATGGGTAGAGTGGAAACGTTTAATATGATCGTTTTCAACTTTTTAATTATTTTAGCTTATAAAATGCGGCTCTGTGTTTGGGGATGTGGTCTTTTTTAAACCAAACTGCATACATTTTGAAAGGATATAAGCAATGGACATTGAAAGGGGTCCCTTCTTGGTCCTGTAGCCATGTCTTGAACTTTTCAGGCAAAATCACTTACTGATTTCTGAATAATGAGTTTAAAACCCTTAAGGTAACCATGTTTTTTTCTGATTACAGTTCACATGCTTTGCTTATTCTTGCCTTCCCTATGAGTGTTTGCTTTTTCCAGGGTGTTATTCATTTTTTTCAGGCAGCATTTTCCTGTTGTCTAGTGCATAATTTGAATTTAGTCGCAGCACAATTGAGTTGTGCTGAAGGCAGTGCGAGTTTCTCTCAGTGGGGCAGTATGGTGTTCAGTGTGGGAGAGAATGTGGCACTCTGGCCAGAGCTGCTGAATTTGGAACTGGAGAACCATGTTCAGACCTTCATGACCAGTTCACCATACCACACTCCTGACAGAGCTTATTCCGATGCTACACCTTAGAAGGCCCGATAGACCTTAGAAGCCCAGGTGTCTTAGCACCCGCAGGTGGACCTGTCCACCACAATCCATACTGCAGTTCACTTCCAGTCTTACAGGCAGGCATATGAAGAAGCACATCCTAGATCGACAGTGAATCTGTCACTGAGGTCACAAGGCCATTGAGGCTAGTCCACCTCATCCATTGGTACCTCCATTGGCCTTTTTCCAGCACTAGCAGTGCAACTTGCCAGGGGTTGGCAATGTAGGATTTGCATGCACACCAAACTTAGGGGGTGATTAAAATGGCAGTGGAACCGCCACGTCACCCCGTCGGTGGCGGTCCCACCGCCATTGGTGACTGCATCACAGCCCGCCATATTACAATGGCGGGTGGTTACCTGACGGTCGGAAAGACCAACCACCACGCACCCGACGGGCTTCTTGAGCCCGCCGGTGTGGTGGAGGGGCTCGTGGTTCCTACAATGCTGGTGGTGCCTACCATGCACCACAGCAGGGATTACGATGTCCCTTACCCGCCAGCTTATCAATGGCGGTTCACCTGCCATGGAAATGCTGACGAAAGGGACATTGGGGGCCCGTAGCAGGCCCCTTTACCCCTGGCCCTCAGACATGGGTCCTGGGGGGATTCTATGATGCCCCACAACATATCACTGCACCATGTGGCAGGCACCGATATATTTAACATGTTCCTTTTTTTTTTACTTTGCGGCGGATGATGCAGCTAGCAGCACCTGCTGCAATGTAAAAGATAGGCACTGCGAACACCGTAGTGGCAGT
Organism: Triturus cristatus; assembly: GCF_964204655.1. NCBI lineage: Eukaryota > Metazoa > Chordata > Amphibia > Caudata > Salamandridae > Triturus > Triturus cristatus. The sequence goes on along the minus strand of NC_140592.1, from coordinate 1,207,508,235 downwards.
CGCATTGTAATGCCTATCGTGGGGCCTCCACCTTGAAGACCAGCGGTCCCATTCCCCGATTAGATGGCGGTGGTACTGAAGTCCGCCTGCCATCGTAGTCAGCCCCTAAGTTTGCATTTTATGAATATGATTCAGCGGGAAATAAATTGATGTTTGCAATTTAATTGACTTTGGTTGGCCTCTTATCTATGAGATTTCCCTGTTGAATGTGCCTTTACATTATACATTTTCGGTTGTATGAATTGATTGCATACTACACTCTCCTACAGGTATTAATTTGAGTGTCATTAGGAGTGTCTGGGACCAATTGTTTTCTTAGGAATTGTTTTCTTTACTAACCTTTGCAAAGGGCCCTAAACTTCACAGCAACACAAGTCACATTTCTTTTAATAATTTGGGATCCGTTTGAGCTACAAAATTGTTTTGGAGGAAATCGTTAGATTATGCAGCAGATGATGTATTATGTGGCAAATATGATATAGCCATAGTTAAGTGGAAAACATTTTTCTACTTAATTTTGCCCTAACATTGTAGTTGATCAATTTGTAAGTTCCCCAAACCCAAAAGTCGAGTTTGGGCACAATTTGCATTTTAAAAGCAGCACTATAACACAGGGCTACTTTTAAACTGACCTCAGGCTTCAGCAGTGCACACATGCAAGCGCAGAAAGGGCTGCTGGCCTCTAAACTCCCATGCCTTATTATATTCTATGGACTTAAAAGTAGTTCTAATCCCCCTGCCCTATTATGTACTAGGGCCTTATAGGAGAGGTCATGCCAATCATAGGGGTACCCTAACCCATAGTGCACCCTAGTGTATGTAGGTGTTTTCACTGTATTTTTAAGTGCCTCTTTCAGAATAGCACTGGCTGTTTAGGCAGAGGCCAGGGTCAGTCAGTCAGGTACCACCAGTACCAGTCAGCAAAAAGTTGGGGAGTGCCTAGGGCGGCTTTGCAACACTAGATAAACACAAACTCAGAATGTAAAACATAACACCATGGTTGGGGGGTTCTCTTCAATAATCAGAATTGATTTCTATCCTAATGAACCCATTTTCCAACATTAGGATAGGGAAAGACTGGGGAAAAATCATAACGTTCTAATCTATACATTTAAGTTTTTATGCAGCTCTTTGATGACGGTTAATAGCTCACTGTTCAATGTTAGGATTTTAACTTATAAACTTCAAATACCAAAAGAATATCTCAGACAAAAGCAGTAACTCACTGACCTTTTGAATTAAAACTATCACTAGACAAGCTTTCGATCTCTCTCAAAAAAAGAACATTAATCACCAAAGTTATCTTCACATTTTTATTGTTGCCTGAAAATTGCTGGAGACCAGGAATGCAGCAGCAGGTACTTTTCAAACCATAATGCACTTGCAAACACGACGCCCCCACCCTAAGTCAGCGGCCTTTGTTTGCTTTGTGCATTAAGATGCAAGATTCATATATATGTTTTTTTTAAACATTTGGTCTCATTACTATATGAATGTAAATAACAATAAAGCATACATGCAAACTGTGACTACATACCTGCTTTTCTCAATATTTCACTTCGAAAGTATGCAATTGTATTTGTTTAATGGGCGGTGATTTGTATAGGGTCACTGGAAAGTGCACAAGGTTGTCCCTGTCCCCCCCAGAATTTTAGTGTCTCCTACGCCCCTGGCTGTGGGGTACTCTTCTAGACTGCAGCCTTGGCGCTCTCGCGTCTCGCAGTGTCGCTCAGCTCCCAGCCCAGCGCTATGGTGTCCTCTCTGTGTAGGTCTCCATATCTCGGTCCATACGGCGCCCAGCGCTTCCAGACTTACTGCACTTGCTCACGAACGGCACCCCAAGGCTGTCGAGCTGACTCTGGCAACTTGATGGCACTGCTGTGCACGGAATAAATATCAGATTATCGGGCCTTGAGACAGAGCCTCACCAGAGCGCATCTGCCATCATGGCTGGCTCGTTGTCAAGTTACACTCATCATTTTGAATACCAAAACAGTAGTAGCTACAAAGTCTAACTCTCCGTTTGTGAATAAGGCCCCTTGATGACTCTGTCGGGTTTTCAAAATTGTTATCACGATTAATAGATGAGTCGATGACATGTGCAGGATGTGAACAGATTGATATAAAGAAACATGTTTGCGCTTCAATTGTGGCCCGCAACTCTGCAGAGCTTTTCAGCAGATAAAGAAGCCTTTGAGTGCAAAAGTGCAAATTTACCAACACTTTGCGCCAGTGCAAGATCACCAAATGTGACGCAAACCTAGGCAAAGTGCTGATTTAGGATCTGATTATCAGCTGTATTAAATACTTCAACCTTCGTTCAATTTTGGCAAGTGAAACCTGCAGAAATTTAACAGGGGAAAAGCATACGGTATTTACCGTGTCATGCAGATTTTGGTGCGTTCAACACACAAATCTGCATGTTATTTCCCAGAATCCCTTAATAAGTGGTATTGTTATTTGTCAGTCAGTCAGTCAAAGGCTTTATTTCGATAAAAACATATCATAAAAGCATAACAGTTAAAATAGAATAAGTTAATTTCATTTGACTTTAAAAAACCTATTTTTACAATAAAGAACAAAACAGGTCATAAATAATTGTTAAGAGTGAATTAAACAATTTCCTTGAGCCTTTTACTTCTAATACGCCATGCCCAAGATAAGAATTTTGCAAGGGCACAAACGTACAATGGGCGAGCGTCTGACATTAAAATGCGGAGCGCCACAATATGGTGTCTAGTTCCCAAGGAGCGGCACAGTTGCTTGAGCCATCTTCTCCTTGGGTGGGCGTACTCATGGCATTCAAATAAAAAACTGAGCCACAGACTCACGTCTGGATGTGCAAAAGGGGCAAAGTTCAGAGGTCTGAGGAAAAGAATTCCATCGTGATGTAAAAGCATAGAGTAGGAGGGTCCCGGTCCTAAATTTAAAATACAAGGCTCTGTCAAAAGGGCTCTCAATAATGTCAAGATATAGTTCCCGGATTGGTTGATCCTTAAAATTCAGGAAGTCCTCTGTAAGTCTCCCCAATGACGTGTTCGTGATCCGTTGGGTCGCAATCCAGTTCCAATATAAGAGCTTAAGCGTGGCTTTCGGAGGGGAAGATCTGTTTTCCCATGCTGCATTAAGCCCCAGATTATACAAGAGGGCTTTCATATCACGCAACCATTTTATCCTGTGCCATCCTGGAAGTGACATGATTTCTGAGAGACCTTTGGCATATTTGGCTAGTTCCGGGACCCGCCACAAACGAGCCCATAGCAATAGAGGGCGAAATTTCGCCAAATCACCGATAGGGCGACAACCAAGATCGAGCATTAATGGAATCGTGGGGGTACCTTGGGGAAGTGACATAATGGCCCTGAAGAACTTCCTCTCTGCTCTTGACAGGTCACCAATATCACAAGAGCCCCAAAGCTCGGCTCCGTAAAGGGCAGAGCTAACTCCTCTTGCTGCATAAATTTCAATGACAGGGGCTATAGGTCTAATAGCACAGGAGCGCTGCTCCTTCACAAGAGCCCCTGTGACCCTTTTGTGGGATAACAGCATCTTGCATAAATGGGGGCCCCACTGCATATTATGGGATAGACGAATCCCTAAGTAATCAAACACATCCACCCTCCCCAAAGGTTCGTCATTCAATTTAGGGGGGCGCATAGATTTTTTAGGGGGATTCAACACAAGATACTTTGTTTTGTCTCTATTGATTACCAGGCCCCGCTCTGTACAGAAGAGCTGGAAATTATTTAAGAGTTTTTGGAGGCCCATTGGGGTTTTGGAGAGTAAGAGTGTATCATCCGCGAAGAGGAGGGTGGGGATACGTTCCCCCGCCAGGGATGGTTCATCTGAGGGATCTTTCAATAGATGCTCAACTACTCCGTTAATATATAAAGAGAAAAGGGTGGGAGCTAGAACACATCCCTGGCGTACCCCTCTCTCTACCGGAATTCTGTTGGTTTTCTCACCATTCCTCCCCCACCTAACCTGGGCAAAAGTATTTTCATGCAGCCTTACCATTAGCAGGAGTAAGTAGTGGGGCACCCCCATAACAGCAAGGACTTTCCAAAGATCCTCCCTAGGTACTAGGTCAAAGGCAGTCTTTAAGTCGATAAAGGCGAGATAAAGACTGCCTGTGCCCAAGACCACCACCTTCCAATACACAAGCAACAATCTGAACGCTTGCTCGATTGTGCCGGTGCCTGCTCTGAAGCCTGCCTGGTAGTCGGAAAGGATGCCGTTTTCGTCGATCCATTGTAATAATCTGACCAACAACACCTTCCCGACCACCTTTTGAGTTATATCTAGCAGGCTTATGGGTCTGTAATTTGATGGGTCGTCCCTGGCCCCCTTTTTAAAAATGGGGACGACCTCCGCCCCTTTCCAAGATGCCGGGATAGGCGCTCCCCCGCTAATAGCATTAAGCAGGCAAATCAAACATAAGCTAAGATGCACCACAAATTTATAAACAGTGTCAATTTGTCTATATTCAAATCAATTTCAGAGGACAAGGTAATCCTTGATTTCAGTTTCTTTATTCCAAATTAATTGGACAATGCAAAACGATACAGCCGACGCGTTTCGTCCTAACACAGGACTTCTTCAGGGCTGTTTAGAAAAATACATAGATACAATACAATTACAAACAGATCATATGATTAAAAAATATCCTATACTGGATATTGATCTAACACACTTGAGCTTACATACTGACAGACAAATTTACATAGATTCTTTTAAGTAGAAAATGATCATTTAAAATTCAATACAAACATAACGAAAATTGTCATGTTATATCTCCTGTCCATGATTTCTCAATATCCCCCACATTGAAAGCACAGCTAGACAAATTTGTATTTAATGCAATATATGTATAAGGGGCTTCTGTTTGAAGTTATCTTATATATGCATTTAGAGACACTAAATGAGGAAGAAGAGGAAAGGAAAAGGTGAGAGTCGGTGGGCACAGAAAGAAAGGAATAAGGAAAATCATACTGCCATTCACTAGGTTTATTCAAGTTAGGTCATTTTTTACATATAAAAGGGAAAATATTCCTGGTTGTGAGGTTTATGTGTACAGATCCCAAGGGTCAGGACTGGGCATACTCTATAATAAGTATATAATGTACCTACCAAGAATTAGCAGATAAGTTACTTCAAACTTTATCAGTTTAAGATTGTGCAATAGAGGCTGAGAATCTTCTGTCCAAATTCTTATGATCCATATAGTTTAATCTGCAATATGAGATAAATAGCCTTTTCATTAAGACAAAAAATGCTTGTAGTATGAATGTATATCTAATAAAGATTGTAAGTGGACACAACCTCCATAGTAAAAAGTTGTTCATATATAACCCCATGGAATCTATTTAATAGAGCAATTGGCTTTACCTATAGGGTCATTGATATAAGTCCACTCCAAGATGGCCGCCACACATTGGAATTCACCCATATACGCTTTTTGATTACCACACTGATATTATTTTTCTTTTAATTAAAAGAATTCTTTTTATGAAGATCCGCATTTCGAATCTAACAAATAAACATAGGTCAAGATTACAAGCAGCCTATAAGGACTCTATAGAGAGACCGTCATATCCTGTGCTAGATCAGGATTCAGATCAAGGACTTTCAGCTCTTATTTTTCTTTTCCATATTCAGCCGCAATATACATTTGAATCGCCTATTTGCAGTCCGTGCACTGCGCTTGCAACTTTTGCAGTTGCCACGTTGAGGCTCGGCTCTTTCAACACACACAACGTGGTGGGTCCCAATTCCCGGATAGGGACTGTGTATATTCCAAGATGGCCGCGTAATTCGTGCCGATAATCACATGACCTGCAGGGGCTTTCGAATGTGAAACTTCCTTTAAACTATAGCTTGTAGATAGGAAATCATCCTTCCGCCGTTTGATCATAAACGCTTCTGGCACTACCTAACAAATATAAATCCCAGATTAAATAAAGTTGATACTGCCAAACACATATCGCCTATAAACTTCATTGGTTCTTTATTACTCTAAATGGGTGATCAGGACATATCATTTAAAGATGGTCACTTTTGTCACGCCAGAACGTTGAGGCTCGGCTCTCTCATCACGCACAACGTGGTGGGTCTCAACTCCCTGATAGGGACTGTGTATATTCCAAGATGGCCGCGTAATTCGTGCCGATAATCACATGACCCGCAGGGGCCTCCGAAGGTGAAACTCCTTTCAAATAATAGCTTGTAGATAGGATTTCATATTTTCATCCTTTGTATCATATACACTATTAGTACCACTTAATAAATATAAATTTGAGATTAAATGAAGGTGACACTGCCAGACACATATCGCCTATAAACTTCATTTGGTCCTTTATTACTCTATAAAAGTGATCGGGACATACCCGCCCCGTAACCTCACACAGGTGTTTTGAACTTGCCGGGCCATTTGAAACATATAAAGCGAGTGTTTTATTGGCATAATGGGATTCCTGATCGAGGGACCGCTTCCTGTTGCAGTGGATTGTCCTGTGGCCCGCCTTTCGTAACTTACAGATTATGGTAAGCGCTTGTCAGCCTAACCACTCCGTAAGCGATAGATTATTATAGTAGGCTTCGTCAAAGAACCAGTGAGATCGTTGACCTAGAGACAGTACTGTTTCTTGGTTTTGACTTTAGGAACTCTGTTTAAAGTATGATGATAGATTGGGTTTGAACAGGGCTCTAAGAGGGGCGCATGACGTGAAAATGACCTAGAGACAATATTTTTTCTTGGTTTTGACTTTAGGAAATCTGTTTAAATTATGATGATGGATTGGGTCTGAACAGGGCTCTTAGAGGGGCGCATGACGTGAATAGGGCGCAGATGCTCAAGTTAGTCCAGCACGCAACGGATCATAATAGGGATTCTGAATGCCTCTTACCTTATTTTATATCAAGTTCTTTTAATAATAAGAGGGTGTGCAATAAGAATACAGAGATCTAACACTGGGGAATTTTTGGTGGAATGGCTCTTGTCCTTGATTTTTACGTATTAAATTTTCTTGTAGCCTTTATAATAGGCTCTGAAATACTTTACATGCTCATACCTTACTCTGTTTACCTCCCTTCCTTTAGATCGGTTCATGTGCCCCCTCCGTATTTGTGAGTGGATCACGTTTCTCCAGTTAAACTCAGTAGAAAAATAATTCCCGAAAGTAACATTACAAAGAACATGTTTTTGAACGTCATATATCCACATGTAGGTACGTGTTTCATGGACCTAACATGGGTACATAGCTTATATTTCGAAAATTAAATGCTCTATTAAATAGATTCCATGGGGTTATATATGAACAACTTTTTACTATGGAGGTTGTGTCCACTTACAATCTTTATTAGATATACATTCATACTACAAGCATTTTTTGTCTTAATGAAAAGGCTATTTATCTCATATTGCAGATTAAACTATATGGATCATAAGAATTTGGACAGAAGATTCTCAGCCTCTATTGCACAATCTTAAACTGATAAAGTTTGAAGTAACTTATCTGCTAATTCTTGGTAGGTACATTATATACTTATTATAGAGTATGCCCAGTCCTGACCCTTGGGATCTGTACACATAAACCTCACAACCAGGAATATTTTCCCTTTTATATGTAAAAAATGACCTAACTTGAATAAACCTAGTGAATGGCAGTATGATTTTCCTTATTCCTTTCTTTCTGTGCCCACCGACTCTCACCTTTTCCTTTCCTCTTCTTCCTCATTTAGTGTCTCTAAATGCATATATAAGATAACTTCAAACAGAAGCCCCTTATACATATATTGCATTAAATACAAATTTGTCTAGCTGTGCTTTCAATGTGGGGGATATTGAGAAATCATGGACAGGAGATATAACATGACAATTTTCGTTATGTTTGTATTGAATTTTAAATGATCATTTTCTACTTAAAAGAATCTATGTAAATTTGTCTGTCAGTATGTAAGCTCAAGTGTGTTAGATCAATATCCAGTATAGGATATTTTTTAATCATATGATCTGTTTGTAATTGTATTGTATCTATGTATTTTTCTAAACAGCCCTGAAGAAGTCCTGTGTTAGGACGAAACGCGTCGGCTGTATCGTTTTGCATTGTCCAATGAATTTGGAATAAAGAAACTGAAATCAAGGATTACCTTGTCCTCTGAAATTGATTTGAATATAGACAAATTGACACTGTTTATAAATTTGTGGTGCATCTTAGCTTATGTTTGATTTGTCTGATTATGTTCCCTAGGGAACTAGCATTGTTACAATGGGTGCTACTCAGAATGCACACATCCCCTTGACCTATGTGTAATAGCATATCTCTGTGGGAAAGATACTAAAGGGTGATATTAATTTCAGGTGCTGGCAAAATAGAAGGTCCCATTGTTAGTCCATTTTATAGCATTAAGCAGGCAGTTAATAAATTTACCCCATTTCGGGATGTCTGCTCGTAGCAAATCCCCGGGTAAGCCGTCTGGGCCAGCTGCTTTTTGGGGCCTGATGGTAGTAATTGCATACTCCACTTCTTTGATCGAGAAAATGGAGTCTGCCACCCAGTTGTTTGATGGCAAAGCTATGCATAGCATTCCGGTTACGAGATCATCACTCCTTGTTGGCAAATCCGGAGTTGCTGGGGCCACCTCCCTTATGTGTTTTTCATTAGAAATGTCCATAGAGAGGGCATTAGAGGTAGCACCTGTTTGACTGGCATATAATTTAGAAAAGTGGTTGACCCAAGCTTGGCTGGTGATATTGCATGTAATGAAGTCAGTATCAGGTCTATTTTTGGCTCTAATTATGTCCCAAAAACGCCTTGAGTCTTTCCCCAAACTTGCCTCTTTTAGAGAGCGCCAATGTTCGATTTCCCACTCCTTTTTAGCACTGGCCAGGGTTTTCTTATAATTTAGCCTAGCTCCCTGAATAGCTTCTAGGGTTTTGCTTTTGACGGCCTTAATCAAAAGCGATTTGGCGTGCCTACAAGCAGGTGTGTACCAATCATGCTTTCCCCTAGGAAGCCCAATTGCCGCATTTTTGCCCACTTGATTCATTTTTAGGAATACATTCCCAATGGACCTGATGGTTTCCTCAAAAATAGGGGTAACCCGACTGGGATTTAGCTCACCCTTGTCTGAGCTATCCAGTTCCAATTCCAACTGTGCGTCTGTGAGTACTGTATTGATTGTATTTAGTTTAATTTCGTCCTTTGAAACCATGTTCCATTTTAGGCGTTTCCCACACGAGGATACAGAAATTTTGTAGGCTGGGTTAAGGGATGTTATGGTCTTTTCATGAGGCCATGGATTCCTGAGGGACAATGAAAGCGAGTTATGATCGCTTTCAACTGTGGGCAGGACTACCATGTCCTGAACAAAACTCCAGAGAAGGAAATCTAGCATGATGTAATCGATCCTAGAGGTATGATTGACTCTGTTAAACGTGGCCGCACCCAAAGGATCAGAACGCGTGCGGCCATTAGCTGCTCTTAGCCCGAATTCCAGCGTTAGGGCATTGAGCTGAATAGCAGTTTTGGACCATTTTTTAATCGGAGGGATAGTTAAGATCGGGATACCCCATCTATCATCATCCTCACTTGGGTCATGGATGTCATCCTGTATAAGGGGCTCATAGGTACAGTTGAAGTCACCCGCAACCAAAACTTGGAATCCAGCTAAATTTTCACTCAGTGCCGTTTCAAGGATAGATACTGTCGGGGATGGAGAGCCATATTTAGTACCTCTGGCATATACATTAAATAGGTCGAGGATGAATCCTCAAAGAAATTTTTTAAGATATCTGGAGAATTAATTTGCTTTGACTCAATCCGAAGATTTAAGGCAATGCTTACCCAGATGAGTAGGCCTCCCGAGGGACGACCTGACCCATTTCTTGGAAGTACTGCAGGAACAAAGTAGGTAATATAACCTACCCGATACACGGGTTCCAGGCTCCAAGTCTCTTGGAATAGGCAAATCGTATGTGCCTCTACTAGGGCATTCCACTCAGGCAGATAAAGTTTCCTGTGGATGCCAGCTACATTCCAGCTTAGGATCTTTATAGTATCGCCATGTTTAAAGCGAGTGGTTTTTTTTGGAATACTGGGGCATTCAGTTCGCGGCAGAAAAACATCATGGCTCACAAGCTCCTTGCAGGGCACAAGTGGTACCTTCCCAGACCCTAATACAAGGGTAGAACGTAGGCGGTGGGAGGGGGTCTGCAGAGCTTCTTGAGGAGTAGGGTTAAGGGAGGTTATGGGCTGGATAGGAGATAAGCCGTTTTTGGGTAAAAAACAGTCTACGAGTTGGAATGGGTTGGGACTAGTACATTCATTGTCCTCAGGGACAGATCCAGAACCCAATAATGGTCAGTCTACTTCTTCTAAGCAGCTGAATCTGTTAGCAAGTGGTATGCCACTCCAACCTTCAGAGAGAACTGTGTCTCTACCCTCAAAGCCTGGCCTGACCTCCCTCTCCCTTCTTTTGTTCCAGGGTCTTACTTCAGACGTACCCCTATCGGGAGTATCGTCACAACAATTTATAGGAAGGTAAAAGGAAGAGAGTCTTCTCACCTTTATTCCGTCAATTTTGGGCCATGTATTACGACGACAGATATAATCAGCCGTTCGAGAATTATCAAAATTGACAATAATACAATCTCCCTGGATCTTTTTCTTCTCACTACCTATCCAAGAAACCCTACGCACCATAAGGATCCTGCTACTACAAGAGTGAGGGAGCGGTCTATTAACATTGAACCAATGCTGTAACTTATTTTTTAAGGACCACGTTGGTTCTTCTTTATGTGGCCTTAGCTCAGGAACACCAGTCATAATCACAACATATGGGTCGCTTTCTGGAGGTAAGTGTATAAGATGAATAAACTCACCCCTAAAATTGTCATTTTGATCTACTGTCCCCGTGGGTTTGAGTAATTTATTTCGGTGAACTGGCCCCGGTATTTTTGCTAAAGTAATTTGGTGTACTAACCCCAGGTATTTAGGTAGTGTGTTGTCCAAAATTTCACCAGAGGTAGGGGGTTTGGAGGGTTCACCAGCTTTCCTTAATGCAGCTGGCAAAGATTTTGATGGCGGATTTGAATCAACCGGGGGAGCGCTCGCCACTACCCGCTCCATCCTCAAGGTCGAGGGAGTAGCCCGCAACTCCTGATGGTTGGCCGAACCATCGCTCTTGAGTGCATTCAGAGATAAGTTCATGGAGAGTAGGTGCTTTTCGATGTTAGTAAGAGAAAGTACAATAGGTTGCACATATTCTCTAAAGAGTTCACCTAGTATACTTAAAAGTTGGTTATTAGCCTCACAAACTTTGCAACCCATGCCCAAACTGCTTAGATCACTAGGGGCCGATGGAATCGTAAAAGGGACTGCTGTATCTATAGCTGTTTTATGTAGGGCACTCTGGACAGGATTACTTTTATTTTTTCTTGGCGCCTGGGTAATCAGAGTTTTATTCGTGACTTTGGAGTTACATTTTTTCGATTCCCTAGGCTTCTTCCGTTTGGGGATGGCACCCTCCCTTTCCCCCCTTGGGTGATTTGGACTGGGCCCCTCCTGCCTTGGACTTGAAAACAGGTCAGGCATCCTCTCAAGATCTTTGCTTGAGTGCATATCTGAGAGGGCTAAGGAAGCGGACAGATCACCCGTATTAGGTACACCGTGGGTTTCGACCTGGACTTCAATGAGAGGCCTAATGGTGTTTGAGCTTATAGGTGTCTTAGCTAAAGCCATAGGGCCTAATGAGGAGCGTCTTGCTAGAGCTAGATCTTGCGAAACTCTTCGCTCCAAGAGTGACATACCTTGATTAATAGCTTCATTTGCCCTAGTAATGTATTGGTCAATCGGGCCAGATGTACGCGCTACACCCTGAGCGTTTTTACTCCTAGAACCCCTCGTCATCCTGTCAGACATGTACTGATATGTAGGACCTTCACACAGTTTAAGTTGAGCAGTTGGCAATTTGCCAATGGGATTTCGGGCTGTATATGACTAGGTACCATAGCTGCAATACCACATCAAGATGTAAATATCAATGGGGTGGCCCAGTCTAGTCTTACCCGGTCTTTAACGGGCTTAAACGGGCCCGCCCTTGGCCCGGGCTTCGCCCGTGCGCGGCCCGCGCGCGGTTCCCGCGAGGCGGTCACCCAGCAGATCTTTTATGCGCCTCCAGGCGCGAGATTGTTAGAGGCGGCTTCCTCTTCCGCCGCACAGGATGCTGGGGGATGAAGTCCCCCTCCTAACGGCGGCCGCTTTGGAATGGCGGCGGCAGGAGGGAGACGAGCAGCAGACACGGTCCCCAAAAGGAAGCACTGCGAGGAAATGCAGGTAAGTTTCTAGAGCAGGAGTCGCCCACTCGGCCAGTCGCCCAGCAGATCTTTTATGCGCCTCCAGGCGCGAGATTGTTAGAGGCGGCTTCCTCTTCCGCCGCACAGGATGCTGGGGGATGAAGTCCCCCTCCTAATGGCGGCCGCTTTGGAATGGCGGCGGCAGGAGGGAGACGAGCAGCAGACACGGTCCCCAAAAGGAAGCACTGCGAGGAAATGCAGGTAAGTTTCTAGAACAGGAGTCGCCCACTCGGCCAGTCGCCCAGCAGATCTTTTATGCACCTCCAGGCGCGAGATTGTTAGAGGCGGCTTCCTCTTCCGCCGCACAGGATGCTGGGGGATGAAGTCCCCCTCCTAACGGCGGCCGCTTTGGAATGGCGGCGGCAGGAGGGAGACGAGCAGCAGACACGGTCCCCAAAAGGAAGCACTGCGAGGAAATGCAGGTAAGTTTCTAGAGCAGGAGTCGCCCACTCGGCCAGTCGCCCAGCAGATCTTTTATGCGCCTCCAGGCGCGAGATTGTTAGAGGCGGCTTCCTCTTCCGCCGCACAGGATGCTGGGGGATGAAGTCGCCCTCCTAACGGCGGCCGCTTTGGAATGGCGGCGGCAGGAGGGAGACGAGCAGCAGACACGGTCCCCAAAAGGAAACACTGCGAGGAAATGCAGGTAAGTTTCTAGAACAGAAATATTGTTATTTATGAGGTGTGATAAATAGCACCTGTGCTCGTAATCAGGGCCGAAAGGGAGAGCTGCATGGTGATGATGGTGATGATGCAACAGGGCTGCACCCTCTCCTGACACATTCCATTTCATTAGCTAAAAACTAATTTAAATCCATTTTTTTATGCAGAGAATGCATTTCCACTCTTCTAAATAATTCAAAATGAAAACGTTTTCTTCAGAATAATGGTCTAAAAATAATCTGACTGTTTTACAGTAGGTTGGCATAAATGAGTCTTGTGTGACCTGCTGTTTATTTTTACTGGGTCATAGCCTCAGCTCTATGCACCTAATAAATTGAGAATTGCTACAAAGGCGCCAGCCTCCTTGTGAACAGACAGGGTCACAGTGACACTGATGCACAGCCTGTTCTTGGCAGGCATATATTTGGCAATAATAGCCTCACTTAAATTAAATGCTTAGAAACCGCAAACATGTAGTATGAAGCACAAATTATCGCACACAGAGGCTGGTAAACAGGGAGGATGTTGTTCACCCTGGAGGTGGCTGCACGCTGATGCTTGTGGGGTGAGGCAGAAGATTCTCATAGATGTGCACTAGAGGGTGAGCCTGCACCCTGGAGGTGGTGGCACACCGAGGCTTGCGGGGTGCGAAGAGAGTTCTCTTTTATGTGCACCAGAGGACGAGACTGCACCCTGGAGGTGGCTGCACCCAGAGTCTTTTGGGGGTGATGCCGATGGTTCACTTTTATGTGAACCGTAGGGTGAGCCTGCACCTTGGAGGTGGATCCAAGCTGAGGCCTGCGGGGTGAGGCAGAGGTTTTTCCTTTATGTGCACCAGAGGGTATGACTGCACCCTGGAGGTGGTTGCACACTGATGCTTGTGGGGTAAGGCAGAAGATTATCATAGATGTGCACCAGAGGGTGAGCCTGCACCCCAGAGGTGGTTGCACACCAAAGATTGTGGGGTTCTGCGGAGTCTCCTCATATATGAGCAGCACAGGGTGCGCCTGCACCTGGAGGTGGTTGCACACTGAGGCATGCGGGTGAGGCAGAGAGTTTTCATTTATGTGCACGAGGGTGAGCCTGCACCTCAGAGGTGGTTGCACACCACAGATTGTGGGGTTCTGCAGAGGTTTCTCATATATGTGCAGCACAGGGTGCACCTGTACCTTGGAGGTGGTTGCACACTGAGGCATGCGGGGTGAGGCAGAGGGTTTTCATTCATGTGCACAAGGATGGAAGCCTAAACCCTGGAGGTGGCTGCAGACCGAGGCTTGCAGAGAGAGGCAGAGGGATCTCTATGCTCACGAGAGTGTGAGCCTGCACCCGGAAGGTGGCAGCGCACTCAGGCTTGGGGGGAGGTTTCTCCTAGATGTGCACCAGAGGTTTACCCTGCACCTTGGAGGTGGCTGCATGCTGAGGCTTTAGAGGGTGAGGCAGGGGGTTCTCATACATGTGCACCAGAGGTTTAGCCTGCACCTTGGAGGTGGCTGCATGCTGAGGCTTTAGAGGGTGAGGCAGGGAGTTCTCATACATGTGCACCAGAGGTTTAGCCTGCAGCTTGGAGGTGGCTGCATGCTGAGGCTTTAGAGGGTGAGGCTGGGGGTTCTCATACATGTGCACCAGAGGGTGAGCCTGCACCCTGGAGGTGGCTGCATGCTGAGGCTTCAGAGGGTGAGGCAGGGGGTTCCCATACATGTGCATCAGAGGTTTAGCCTGCAACTTGGAGGTGGCTGCATGCTGAGGCTTTAGAGGGTGAGGCAGGGGGTTCTCATACATGTGCATCAGAGGTTTAGCCTGCACCTTGGAGGTGGCTGCATGCTGAGGCTTTAGAGGGTGAGGCAGGGGGTTCTCATACATGTACACCAGAGGGTTAGCCTGCACCTTGGAGGTGGCTGCATGCTGAGGCTTTAGAGGGTGAGGCAGGGGGTTCTCATACATGTGCACCAGAGGGTTAGCATGCACCTTGGAGGTGGCTACATTCTGAGACTTTAGAGGGTGAGGCAGGGGGTTCTCATACATGTGCACCAGAGGGTCAGCTTGCACCTTGGAGGTGGCTGCATGCTGAGGCTTTAGAGGGTGAGGCATGGGGTTCTCATACATGTACACCAGAGGGTGAGCCTGCACCTTGGAGGTGGCTGCATGCTGAGGCTTTAGAGGGTGAGGCAGGGGGTTCTCATACATGTACACCAGAGGGTTAGTCTACACCATGGAGGTGGCTTCATTCTGAGGCTTTAGAGGGTGAGGCAGGGGGTTCTCATACATGTGCACCAGAGGGTGAGCCTGCACCTTTGAGGTGGCTGCATGCTGAGGCTTTAGAGGGTAAGGCAGGGGGTTCTCATACATGTACACCAGAGGGTGAGCCTGCACCTTGGAGATGGCTGCATGCTGAGGCTTTAGGGGGTGAGGCTGGGGGTTCCCATACATGTGAATCAGAGGGTCAGCTTGCACCCTGGAGGTGGCTGCATGCTGAGGCTTTAGAGGGTGAGGCAGGGGGTTCTCATACATGTGCACCAGAGGGTCAGCTTGCACCCTGGAGGTGGCTGCATGCTGAGGCTTTAGAGGGTGAGGCAGGGGGTTCTCATACATGTGCATCACAGGTTTAGCCTGCAACTTGGAGGTGGCTGCATGCTGAGGCTTTAGAGGGTGAGGCAGGGGGTTCTCATACATGTGCATCAGAGGTTTAGCCTACACCTTGGAGGTGGCTGCATGCTGAGGCTTTAGAGGGTGAGGCAGGGGGTTCTCATACATGTACACCAGATGGTTAGTCTACACCATGGAGGTGGCTGCATTCTGAGGCTTTAGAGGGTGAGGCAGGGGGTTCTCATACATGTGCACCAGAGGGTTAGCCTGTACCTTGGAGGTGGCTGCATGCTGAGGCTTTAGAGGGTGAGGCAAGGGGTTCTCATACATGTGCACCAGAGGGTCAGCTTGCACCCTGGATGTGGCTGCATGCTGAGGCTTTAGAGGGTGAGGCAGGGGGTTCTCATATATGTGCACCAGAGGACGAGCCTGCACATTGGAGATGGCTGCATGCTGAGGCTTTAGAAGGTGAGGCAGGGGGTTCTCATATATGTGCACCAGAGGTTTAGCCTGCACCTTGGAGGTGGCTGCATGCTGAGGCTTTAGAGGGTGAGGCAGGGGGTTCTCATACATGTGCATCAGAGGGTCAGCTTGCACCCTGGAGGTGGCTGCATGCTGAGGCTTTAGAGGGTGAGGCAGGGGGTTCTCATACATGTGCATCAGAGGTTTAGCCAGCACCTTGGAGGTGGCTGCATGCTGGGGCTTTAGAGGGTGAGGCAGGGGGTTCTCATACATGTACACCAGAGGGTTAGCCTACACCTTGGAGGTGGCTGCATGCTGATGCTTTAGAGGGTGAGGCAGGGGGTTCTCATACATGTGCACCAGAGGGTCAACTTGCACCCTGGAGGTGGCTGCATGCTGAGGCGTTAGAGGGTGAGGCAGGGGGTTCTCATACATGTGCATCAGAGGTTTAGCCTGCACCTTGGAGGTGGCTGCATGCTGAGGCTTTAGAGGGTGAGGCAGGGGGTTCTCATACATGTACACCAGAGGGTTAGCCTGCACCTTGGAGGTGGCTGCATGCTGAGGCTTTAGAGGGTGAGGCAGGGGGTTCTCATACATGTGCACCAGAGGGTTAGCCTGCACCTTGGAGGTGGTTGCATGCTAAGGCTTTAGAGGGTGAGGCAAGGGGTTCTCATACATGTGCACTAGAGGGTGAGCCTGCACCTTGGAGGTGGCTGCATGCTGAGGCTTTAGAGGGTGAGGAAGGGGGTTCTCATACATGTACACCAGAGGGTTAGCCTACACCTTGGAGGTGGCTGCATGCTGAGGCTTTAGAGGGTGAGACAGGGGGTTCTCATGTGCACCAGAAGTTTAGCCGGCACCTTGGAGGTGGCTGCATGCTGAGGCTTTAGAGGGTGAGGCAGGGGGTTCTCATACATGTACACCAGAGGGTTAGCCTACACCATGGAGGTGGCTGCATGCTGAGGCTTTAGAGGGTGAGGCAGGGGGTTCTCATTTATGCACCAGAGGGTGAATCTGCACCCGGAGATGTCTGTACACTGAGACTTGTGGATTATGTGAAGGGTTCTCATATATGTGCAGCACATGGCAAGTCTGCACCCGGGAGGTGGCTGCACACCTAGTATTGTGGGGTGAGGCAGAGGGTTCTCATAGATGTGCATAAGAAGGTGAACTTGTACCCTGGAGGTGGCTGCATGCCGAAGCTTGCGGGGTCAATGAGAGGGTTCTCATATATGTGCACCAGAGGGTCAGCCTGCACCCTTGAGGTGGCTGCAGGCTGTGGCTTGCGGAGAGAGGCAGAGGGTTCTCTATGCTCATGAGGGGGAAGAGGATTCTCATAGATGTGCACCAGAGGGTTAGCCTGCAACTTGGAGGTGGATGCAAGCTGAGGTTTGTGGGGGTGAGGCAGAGGGTTCTCATACATGTGCACCAGAGGGTTAGCCTGCACCATTGAGGTGGCTGCATGATGAGGCTTTAGAGGGTGAGGCAGTGGGTTCTCATTTATCTCCACCAGAGGGTGAATCTGCACCCAGAGATGTCTGCACACTGAGGCTTACGGATTATGTGGGAGGTTCTCATATATGTGCAGCACATGGCGAGTCTACACCCTGGAGGTGGCTGCACACTTAGTCCTGTGGGGTGAGGCAGAAGGTTCTCATATATGTGCACCAGAGGTTTAGCCTACACCTTTGAGGTGGGTGCATGCTGAGGCTTTAGAGGGTGAGGCAGGGGGTTCTCATACATGTGCACCAGAGGTTTAGCCTGCACCTTGGAGGTGGCTGCATGCTGAGTGTCGAGGCCTTGGGCGACAAGAACAGAAGGTGCAGAAATCCACAGAAGCGAAGCCTGTGTCTTTCTCTTCCCCAAGATAGTACCCCCTAGGTCATTTAAGATACTCAGAAGGCGGGGAATATCTATAAGGAGAGAAGAGACCTAGAAGCGCCGCCAGGGAGCGTCAGGAGAGAAGTGGCAGGGAGTCAGGTAGAAGTTGGAGAGGAACAGATTAGCACTCACCCCTAACTTGTATACAAACAAACAATACACTTTTTTTTTGATGTTCATATGCCTTGTGTACCCCCACACACTTACTCGGAGACCAGCAGGAGAGGCGCGCTATTTATAATAGTTCCAATAAGGGGGTTGGATAGTGTCTCTGTGTTCTCTAGATCCCGGTCCTCTTTAGTTTTCTACTCAATTACCCAGGATTAGTATATTGAAGACAAGGCCCCCAAGACGTCGGGGTTTGGAACTCCAGTAAAAATGCAAAAGCAAAAAAGGAAAATATGCACGCAGTGCTCAAGCAACAAAGTTCTGAGCTTATATGCGAAAATGGTACGGACTTACTGTCACTGAAGATCTTCGAGTGGCAAAGAGTCACCTACAGGTAGTGGAAGCTCTCCACGCTCGACACGATTGGAGGCCGAAGCGGGGAGTAGATTTCCGTCCCAGTCGTTATTCTCGACAAAGGCTTGAAGCCGTCTCTGCCGATTTCGAAGGGACGCGAGTCCGTGTTCTCCAAAAAATCAATAAAGTAAAAAAATTCCTTCCGGCAAGTTGTTTTCCGCGAGATTTAAAGGCACAGCGTGCCTTTTCGTTGAGGTCAATTTCTCCACGCTTTAGCCCGGGAATATCCTGGTTGTCGCACCACGATTGTGCCGGGGTCTTTAAGCAACGTTACCCTTCGTTGTCGTATTGTGGTTTCTCTAGGGTAATCAGCAGCGGTTCGTCACGCTCCCACATCAGGAGGGGGGGTGAGAGATATGTCCAAGAGCGTCCCAGCGTGTTAGTGAATTGAAGTTGTAAAAGATCCAAGAGGTAACGCTATATTCAGGTACACGAGTGAACCATGGTCCATCAAACAAGCGTATTTCCAATGTGGTGAGGTCCGGTCGACTTAGCACAGGGGAAGGGCGGGGCTCCGACAGGAATCAAAGCCAAGCACCCGGGACTGGTTGCTGAAGGCTTATAAACTGTGTGTCAGCTGTTCTTCCCTTGTTGCAGTCTGGGAAGGCACACAAGGATTCCCTAGAGTGGTGCATTATGGGATTTGTAGTTAAAGCGGTACTAAAACGTATTCTTTGGTAATTCCCACCGTTAGCACTGAGGCTTTCGAGGGTGATGCAGGGGGTTCTCATATATGTGCACCAGAGGGTGAGCCTGCACCCTGGAGGTGGCTGCATACTGAGGCTTTAGAGGGTGAGGCAAGGGGTTCTCATATATGTGCACCAGAGGGTGAGCATGCACCCTGGAGGTGGTGGCACCCGAGGCTTGTGGCAGTGAGGCAAGCGGTTCTCATAGATGTGCACCAGAGAGTGAGCCTGCACCTTGGAGATGGCTGCATGATGAGGCTTTTAAGGATGAGGCAGAGGGTTCTCTATGTGCACACGAGGGTGATCCTGCACCCTGGAGGTGGTTGCACCCGAGGCTTGTGGCAGTGAGGCAGAGGGTTCTCTATGTGCACCAGAAGGTAAGCCTGCACTCCAGAGGTGGATGCAAGCTGAGGTTTGTGGGTGTGAGGCAGGGGGTTCTCATAGATGTGCACCAGAGAGGGAGCCTGCACCTTGGAGATGGCTGCATGATGAGGCTTTAAAGGGTGAGGCAGAGGGTTCTCTATGTGCACCAGAGGTTGATCCTGCACCCTGGAAGTGATTGCACCCGAGGCTTGTGGTAGTGAGGCAGAGGGTTCTTATATAAATGCGTCTAAAATCTGGAACGAACTCCCTTTCATGCTGAGAAACACCTCTGACTTCAGCTTTTTTAGGAAAGGTCTAAAAACATGGTTTTTCTCTCAGTTTTAGTTCTCTGTTATCTTAGGTTATCAGTGCTTAGCACCAGGACACTGTATGGTAATCGTGCGCGTCTATAAGTCATAATAACATAACATAACATAACATATATATGTGCACCAGAGGGTGGGCTGCACAGAGAGGTAGGAGAGGTTGGGGTAGTACTACAGGGATACATCAGCCTATTCACTTTCTTCTGACTGAGGTGTTAACATGAGACTTGAGCTGCCAGCCTCCAGCTACTGACCTAATGACCCTCGATTGACCCCAATTACATAGGCCAGGTACCAGCTGCCCGGGGACATGACAGAGTATTCACTGGTGATGCCCTCTCTAACTCCCTGCCATAGTGACTCAGTATCTCATTATTTAAGCAGTGCGGCTACACTCAGGGTGATAGTTATGGAATAGTGGTGCAGTGCAGCGCAGCAAGTCACCTTGGTGCGCTGCACTGTGGCACTGGGAAAGGGCAGGAATGAGCTGTATTTAAGGCACAAAGCACATTCCTATCTTTTCCCTGTGCTAGCGCCATTTTGGCCCATTGCAAAAAATGGGGTTGTCCCAAAATCAAGGACCTGGGAATCAAATTAATACAACAAACAATGATCCTGACTCAATACTTAACAAATTAGCAGTGTGTCATCTCGTTAGATCTTTGTTAAATTTGGAGCTGAATTACATTTAGCATAGCTCAAGAAACTCAATTTAACACTTCACCATGAAGTGATGCAACATCCACCATTTGATTGAGCAATATTTATTTATTTACAACAATTAATTTTATAAAAGTTCGGCGCATGGTTGCTCCAGAGGGAACGTGCATAAGGTAAAGGTGATGAGAAGTGAATGTGTGAGGAAAAAATTTCAAAGAGGCAATAGAAGAATTGAGATAAGTAGCAAAATACACGGTTTACAATTCACCGTACAAGGTGTCCTGGACACGTATCACTGAATACAGTCACAATTTTCTGTACAGAATCCAATTCATATTTTAGCACGTTGGGTAGGGGACGTGTACCAGGCTCATTATGAGGGAGTGTCGACGTTTCGACCCGTCTTAGGGTGCTAAGGTAATTTGATGCCTTGACCATGCGGGTCTTCTTCAGGACAACAAGGAAGGGGGGCAACCTGACGAAGTCCTCAGCTTGACTTAAAGGTCTAGGAAAGGAGGTGCAAAACAGATGATCAGGATGTTGCATAGCTGATGTGATTAACACCTGCCAGAGCGGG
This sequence comes from Triturus cristatus, assembly GCF_964204655.1. Lineage (NCBI taxonomy): Eukaryota > Metazoa > Chordata > Amphibia > Caudata > Salamandridae > Triturus > Triturus cristatus. Next base: position 1,207,487,160 of record NC_140592.1, on the reverse strand, counting down.
TGTATGCTTACCTAGCGTGATTCCAGGGGTGGTTCAACCAAGGATCACTAGTGGCAATAATTCAAGGACCATAAGTGTGGTCCACAGACACTGGAACTGAAATTAAACAGAATTGAACAGTGTGAGGGCCGGGTCGACGATCTGCTCGCTCAGATGCGAGGATGGGGGCATAAAATTATATAAAATCCACAGTACCTGCAAACGCGGACTCAATCCGTTCAGCAGTATATTTCAAGGAAAAGGAGTTCAATTTAGGCATCTCATTTCCAGGACACTGGCCGTTCTAGGGGAAAGTAAGTGAGTGATATAAGTACCAATTGGCCAGCGTCGTAAACAAAAACATCAGAAGGGGACTCCCAGCGTTCTTACCTGCTTCTAATGCAGAGCGTGCTTCCCGTTGTGTCTCAACCGGAGGAAGCGGGGGCGCATGCGCTCTAATTATATGAAGCGCACCGAGTAACCGTGCACGTCGTGACGGTGCGTCGTTAAGAGTCAGAGTGGAAAGACTCACCGAAGCGTTACAGCTGTAGTTCCCACGGGGCCTGTGATGTCTATCTGTGGTCCTACAGGGCCGTGTAATAGGACCATAGTCTACCGTAGCAGGAGTTGCTGGACATAATTGCGAATAGTGACTTAAAAACAAGGACAGAGCTCATAGTTCAGTAAAGTCAATCGGCACACAGCAATACTTAATTCTGTCATGCAATAATTGATCCATTATAATGAATATACAGTTCATGAAGGAACGTCATTTCTAAATTTACAATGAATGAGTACAAACAAACCTGACAGACAATAGAACAATAGTTCCAACGTGTATACAATTTAGACATACATACAATTGAACATAACATAGGCTGTCAATGTAAAGGCCAAATTATACAGTGTTGACCAGTTGTAATTAGGGGCAATCTACCTGAAGCAAGGGATTAATAGAACAGGCCACATTTCACAGTATAAATCAGTTGTAATCATGAGCAATATGCCAGTGGCGAGCGATTATTACCAAAGCCCTACTAACCAGTACTCATAATGGAAATCTGTCTGTTAATCTCCTCCAGCTCGTTCAATCCTCTATGGATAGTGTCCAAGGAATCTATCCATCTGCATTCCCTTCTATTGAGTGTAATACTGAGGTCCCCTCCCCTGGGATTTGGCTTGATCTTTTCAAGAACCCACCATTTTAAACTGTCAGCTGCATGGCCAAACTTCGTAAAATGGTCAACCAAGGGTGCTCCCACTGTTTTGCAGCGTATACGGCTGCAGTGCTGGAGGATGCGACACTTAACTTTTTGAGTCGTCTGCCCCACATGCATGAAGTCACATGGGCAAACAATTGCTTATATGACCCCTGACGAGTTGCAATTACTGAAACCCTTCAGCGTGTGTACCTTTTCATGGTGTGTGAATGCATTGATTTCTTTGGTCAAGGGGCAGGCTTTGCAGGATCCACATTTGTGGTGTCCCGTAGCGGACGGAACACCCCATAACGTGGTCTGACCGATATTAGGGGGCATAGGTAGTAAAGATTTGACCAGATGATCTCGTATATTTTTCCCTTTCTTGAATGCATGTAAGGGGATTGGTGTGTTACCCAATTCGTCAGACACTAGGTGCCAATGTTTATTGACTATCTTTTTGATCTCATTGCTCTTTGTGCAGAATGTTGTGACACATACTAAGCGATCTTCCTTAGGGATCTCCTTGGACTTAGGGGTCAAAAGAAATTCCCTGTGGTTATGCCATGCCCTTTTGCGGGCTTTTTTAAGGAGCCTGATAGGATAGCCCCGTTCCACCAAACCTGCTAGAAGTCCGGCAGACTCATCAAAAAAGTCCTCCTTTTTTGAGCAATTCCTACGTAACCTCAGGAACTGTCCAAAGGGTAAGTTGTCTCTGAGGTTACGAGGATGGTGGCTCGAGTAATGAAGTAGAGTGTTCCTTTCACTGCTTTTTCTGTAGAGATTCGTGTGGAGTTTGCCCTGCTCGGATATTATAAGGATGTCGAGGAAGTTGATCTTTTCTCTACTGTATTCCATGGTGAATTGTATATCGGTCGAACATGTATTGAGCCAATGATGAAATCTTTGAAGGTCTCCCACATCACCACGCCAAATGATGAGCACGTCATCAATATATCGTCGCCAGAGTGCTATCTTCGCCCTATACGGGTTAAGATCGCTAAGGACATATAGCTGTTCGTAGTAACTCATATAGACAATGGCCAGATTCGGCGCAAAGCTAGCCCCCATTGCTACGCCCTTTGTTTGATTGAAAAACTGTCCCTGAAAGCTAAAATAATTCATGGTCATTGCAATCTCAAGGAGTTTGATAATGAATCCTGTGGGAACTGGGTGTGGTGCCGGTCTCGTGTCAAGGGCCTGTTCCATACAATTCAATGCCTGGAGTTGGGGAATGTTTGTATATAAGGCAGATATATCCATGGTCGCAAGTATCTGGGCATTGGAGTCAAAAGGGTAATCATCCACTAATTGAATAGTCTGCATGGAATCCCTTAAATAATTCTGGAGCCTCTATGTAAATATATCAATGTTTTCTTGAAACCCCTAGCCGAGAACACTGCCACTTTTTTAAGGGATTCCATGCAGACTATTCAATTAGTGGATGATTACCCTTTTGACTCCAATGCCCAGATACTTGCGACCATGGATATATCTGCCTTATATACAAACATTCCCCAACTCCAGGCATTGAATTGTATGGAACAGGCCCTTGACACGAGACCGGCACCACACCCAGTTCCCACAGGATTCATTATCAAACTCCTTGAGATTGCAATGACCATGAATTATTTTAGCTTTCAGGGACAGTTTTTCAATCAAACAAAGGGCGTAGCAATGGGGGCTAGCTTTGCGCCGAATCTGGCCATTGTCTATATGAGTTACTACGAACAGCTATATGTCCTTAGCGATCTTAACCCGTATAGGGCGAAGATAGCACTCTGGCGACGATATATTGATGACGTGCTCATCATTTGGCGTGGTGATGTGGGAGACCTTCAAAGATTTCATCATTGGCTCAATACATGTTCGACCGATATACAATTCACCATGGAATACAGTAGAGAAAAGATCAACTTCCTCGACATCCTTATAATATCCGAGCAGGGCAAACTCCACACGAATCTCTACAGAAAAAGCAGTGAAAGGAACACTCTACTTCATTACTCGAGCCACCATCCTCGTAACCTCAGAGACAACTTACCCTTTGGACAGTTCCTGAGGTTACGTAGGAATTGCTCAAAAAAGGAGGACTTTTTTGATGAGTCTGCCGGACTTCTAGCACGTTTGGTGGAACGGGGCTATCCTATCAGGCTCCTTAAAAAAGCCCGCAAAAGGGCATGGCATAACCACAGGGAATTTCTTTTGACCCCTAAGTCCAAGGAGATCCCTAAGGAAGATCGCTTAGTATGTGTCACAACATTCTGCACAAAGAGCAATGAGATCAAAAAGATAGTCAATAAACATTGGCACCTAGTGTCTGACGAATTGGGTAACACACCAATCCCCTTACATGCATTCAAGAAAGGGAAAAATATACGAGATCATCTGGTCAAATCTTTACTACCTATGCCCCCTAATATCGGTCAGACCACGTTATGGGGTGTTCCGTCCGCTACGGGACACCACAAATGTGGATCCTGCAAAGCCTGCCCCTTGACCAAAGAAATCAATGCATTCACACACCATGAAAAGGTACACACGCTGAAGGGTTTCAGTAATTGCAACTCGTCAGGGGTCATATACGCAATTGTTTGCCCATGTGACTTCATGTATGTGGGGCAGACGACTCAAAAAGTTAAGTGTCGCATCCTCCAGCACTGCAGCCGTATACGCTGCAAAACAGTGGGAGCACCCTTGGTTGACCATTTTACGAAGTTTGGCCATGCAGCTGACAGTTTAAAATGGTGGGTTCTTGAAAAGATCAAGCCAAATCCCAGGGGAGGGGACCTCAGTATTACACTCAATAGAAGGGAATGCAGATGGATAGATTCCTTGGACACTATCCATAGAGGATTGAACGAGCTGGAGGAGATTAACAGACAGATTTCCATTATGAGTACTGGTTAGTAGGGCTTTGGTAATAATCGCTCGCCACTGGCATATTGCTCATGATTACAACTGATTTATACTGTGAAATGTGGCCTGTTCTATTAATCCCTTGCTTCAGGTAGATTGCCCCTAATTACAACTGGTCAACACTGTATAATTTGGCCTTTACATTGACAGCCTATGTTATGTTCAATTGTATGTATGTCTAAATTGTATACACGTTGGAACTATTGTTCTATTGTCTGTCAGGTTTGTTTGTACTCATTCATTGTAAATTTAGAAATGACGTTCCTTCATGAACTGTATATTCATTATAATGGATCAATTATTGCATGACAGAATTAAGTATTGCTGTGTGCCGATTGACTTTACTGAACTATGAGCTCTGTCCTTGTTTTTAAGTCACTATTCGCAATTATGTCCAGCAACTCCTGCTACGGTAGACTATGGTCCTATTACACGGCCCTGTAGGACCACAGATAGACATCACAGGCCCTGAGGGAACTACAGCTGTAACGCTTCGGTGAGTCTTTCCACTCTGACTCTTAACGACGCACCGTCACGACGTGCACGGTTACTCGGTGCGCTTCATATAATTAGAGCGCATGCGCCCCCGCTTCCTCCGGTTGAGACACAACGGGAAGCACGCTCTGCATTAGAAGCAGGTAAGAACGCTGGGAGTCCCCTTCTGATATTTTTGTTTACGACGCTGGCCAATTGGTACTTATATCACTCACTTACTTTCCCCTAGAACGGCCAGTGTCCTGGAAATGAGATGCCTAAATTGAACTCCTTTTCCTTGAAATATACTGCTGAACGGATTGAGTCCGCGTTTGCAGGTACTGTGGATTTTATATAATTTTATGCCCCCATCCTCGCATCTGAGCGAGCAGATCGTCGACCCGGCCCTCACACTGTTCAATTCTGTTTAATTTCAGTTCCAGTGTCTGTGGACCACACTTATGGTCCTTGAATTATTGCCACTAGTGATCCTTGGTTGAACCACCCCTGGAATCACGCTAGGTAAGCATACACCCGCTCTGGCAGGTGTTAATCACATCAGCTATGCAACATCCTGATCATCTGTTTTGCACCTCCTTTCCTAGACCTTTAAGTCAAGCTGAGGACTTCGTCAGGTTGCCCCCCTTCCTTGTTGTCCTGAAGAAGACCCGCATGGTCAAGGCATCAAATTACCTTAGCACCCTAAGACGGGTCGAAACGTCGACACTCCCTCATAATGAGCCTGGTACACGTCCCCTACCCAACGTGCTAAAATATGAATTGGATTCTGTACAGAAAATTGTGACTGTATTCAGTGATACGTGACCAGGACACCTTGTACGGTGAATTGTAAACCGTGTATTTTGCTACTTATCTCAATTCTTCTATTGCCTCTTGGAAATTCTTTCCTCACACATTCACTTCTCAGCACCTTTACCTTATGCACGTTCCCTCTGGAGCAACCATGCGCCGAACTTTTATAAAATTAATTGTTGTAAATAAATAAATATTGCTCAATCAAATGGTGGATGTTGCATCGCTTCATGGTGAAGTGTTAAATTGAGTTTCTTGAGCTATGCTAAATGTAATTCAGCTCCAAATTTAACAAAGATCTAACGAGATGACACACTGCTAATTTGTTAAGTATTGAGTCAGGATCATTGTTTAGCGCCATTTTGGCAGCCTAGTGCCAACTCAGGCACCCTTGTACCATGGTGCAAGGGTACCCGCAGTGCATGCTGGATTGTTTTTGTGCAGGAAGGAACACTCTCCTGCACAAAAACAATCTTGAGAGGCATTCTCCTCCTTCTATGTGTGCTGCAGAATTTAGCACTAATAAAAAGAGGAATTAACAAGGAGAAATAATTTCTCCTTGTTACGCTTCTCCTAGGGAGGCGTACCTTTTGGCGCATTCCCAGGTTTACAAGGTCTTGTAAATCTGAGAATGCGTCAAATGCTATGGGAGATGCATGGGAGCACCGACGCAAAGCCCAAGGAACGCCTACCCAGTGTGACTTGCCTTGCATTGTGTTGCACAAGATTTTTGGTGCCACTCAAAGCCACTTCAAGGGCCATGCGTGGCTTCAAAAATCTAACTTAAGGTTTGCGTTGCTCTTGCGCCGCGTTGCGTGGTGCAAGAGAGAAGCAAACCGGGTCATAAGTAGGGCCCTCAGTGCTTAAGGGTGCATTTCTGATTAGGGCACAAGCGATGACATTGTCAGTGTTTGAGGCTTCTATTGATCGGTGGGTATGAAGTAGTTTGTGTGAACCCGTCATTAAAAGCCATCATTTCCATGTCGTTCACTGTTGTAAACTTGCACTGCCTGTTTTCACACACCCACTGCATCTGTTTACGCTGCAAAGCAAATTATCTGTAATTTACACCCTTATTTCTGCACAATCTTCCTACAAATTGGCAGTTCAAAAGAAGGTGTGTTGTTACAACAACCAAAAGCAGTCCTTTTAGATGAATGAAAGCAACACCAGCAGGCTTTATTTATGACAGGGCTGGTAAAGGTTACATTTATTGAAAAAAATAATTTTTCAAGTTGTTTCTTTTTTTAAGAAAGTGCAAAGCAGATAAGATGGACTACACTAAACACTAGACAGTGAAAGGTTAACACACAGAGGCCCTTATTACGAGTGGTGGCATCCCACTAATAGCGGTATCTTATGGGGATACCGTACCGGCCATTACAGGTAGCCCGGAGTCTCTGGACCAATAAGGCTGTGTCCAAAGACACTGGGCCCGGTTTCACCGAGTTCAAATTGCACCCGGTGAAACGGGGCATGGACTGTGGGCCGGAGCACAGCTCGGCCCCCAGCCAGTGCTTAATTTGAGCTGGTGGTTGCCAGTGGGGGGGGGGGCACAGGCACTCATTTTTGGAGACCTGCACTTATATTCCTCATCAGACATTTCCCAAGAGCAAGCGAAGGAAAAACACACAAAGCGGAAAGAAGGAGGACGAGAAAGATGGAAAAATTCTTCACAAAGGGAGAAAGCAGGAGCCGGCAGGCACGAGATAAAGGGCAGGGAGTGTCTGGCCAAGGATTAAAGAGACCTGAGGTGAATTCAAGTCTATGCACCCGTGGAATCCCACCTTCTGACATTTAACAACACCAGCCACGGGCTTCTGAGCAGAGCTTTAGGCACCGGCATTCATTCTTGTACAAATTAAGCACTGCCCCCGCCTGACCACTAGAGCACCACGGGAGGAGCAGACAGTGCAGCACTTTGCCTAACCCAAACCTGCCCTGACTACCTGATTCTCACCTTTCCACCTCACCGCCCCTCCCACTGACAACTTCACCCTCTCTGAGCAGGTGGAAAATGTCAGCAAATCTTTCGCAAAATCAGGGAAAACCCTGTGGAAAGGGAACCCTGTAATCCTGGGTCTGGCTGGTCATTCCCCATCTAGGGGACACAACTTGTAACTGTCAGATCTTAGTAGGGATACAGGCCCGAATGGGAGATTATGAAGGGAAAACCCACTCATTCATGTTGGAATTGAAATTACTTGCTGGTTTACTTCCTCGTTCCAGTCATTACTTACTAGAGGAGCACCCACCTCCTCTGACACACCTTCTGTTGCCCTTTATTTAGTAAAATTAGAATAAACCTCAAAGTACCCATACTTACCTCTTGTGTATTAAAAGACACTTCCAACGGAGACTATCAAATTGAAGTGCTGGTCCTGAACTGCAAAATGTAGATATTTCTGATGCTCTTAATGCCAGCATGAGTAGATAGGCTTCGTGGGGATGCACCGTTGCAATGAATGTTCCTGGTTGGCTCAGCAGAATTCTCCTTTGCATGCCATCCATATTCGCATTTATTGCTCTCACCCAAGAGTTCACTTTTTCAGATCTAGTTCAGGCCTGAATCCTGAAGGCTTTTCTGTTAGAAATAAGATTGAATAAATCCCTTGCTTTTGATCTTCTGTAGGGACTGGAACTACTGCTCGTTCTAGGATTAAAAGCCCTATTTAGAGTTGGGTGGCTAGAGTCCTTTATGCCGCCCCACAATTGCTTTCCTTTTCCCCCTCGTTCTTTAGCATGGGAGTAAGGATGAATGCTGAACTCTGATCTATAGATACAAAGTCTATATTCTAAACCTTCTGCACGATGTTTATTCAGTGTCCATGAATCCAAGACACTAGCCCCAAAGCTTGACAAAGAATCTTGCACACAACTTCCCGCTGGCGTTAGCCCCTCCACTGCACCACACGAGTCAGGAGCGTTGATTCTTTTGTACTGATGGCTGTCCTTTATTTGTATTTTTAAATGAGTGATGTGATTGAAATTGCTTTCTCCTTTTCCTTTGTTTGTGTGTATTCTGACATTATAAAACCAGCCAGCAGAACCCTTGCCTAGGTAAGCAAAGGTATGCCTCCTGTACCTGAAAGACTTACTTGACATCCTGTCCAACTGGTCCCCAAAGAGTTTCATTTCTGAAAACAGGATTTTCAACAGTGCGGATCTCTCTGCATGTTCTGCCTTCCAGTCTCTTTCCTGGTAAGGTTGCCAACATAGGGTCAGCTCTGACAGCATGCAGTAGTATGGACTCAGCTTCCTTGAATAGGTACGTATTTTAAATACAAATCCGAATAGATAAATGCTCCACATCCTTCCAGAACTTGAAGTTCTCCCACGCTGCGGAAATAATGTGCTAGACTCCTTGGGGCAGATTTACAAGCCCCTTGCGCCACTTTTGCGTCACTTTTAACATGGGAAAAGTGACGCAAAAATGGCACGAGGGGCTTGTAAATCTGCCCCCCTTGTGTCCCTTTTCCAATGGAAAAAAAGTCCGCATTCCCCCTTGGATGTTTCCGAATCTCGTGCACTTCCTCTCTTCTCACTTATGTTTCTTTTGGAGAAGGACCAGCTTCATCTGGGTAAGTATGGAGAGAACAGACCCGTGATGGAGGGATTACTGTTGCGGAGGTCAGAGAACCACGTTGAACCTATCACGTGGAGAGATAAACTCGCAGTTATTGAGTAATATGACTTGAGTGAAGATCTCCTGTTAAAAAAAAGAGCCCCAAAATAAATAAAAAAAACAAGTGCCCATGTTCTATTTTCAAGGATTTCAGAGACCTTTACATTGTTCTGGTCTTTCCTCTGGAAGCTTATTCTCCAGTCTCAGTTTAAATATTTCACCCATGCCTATTTGTGTGAAAAGAGAGCCAAGGATACCTTGGTCTTTGGTCTTCTTATTCACTTGATGCACAGTTGAGGACCACAGGGCGTGGGATTTCATTATAGGGTAAGGGCAGTGATGAGAAATATAGACAAGCTGGGAACATCCCAGTTACCTCATTTTCATGAACTGCAGCAGAGAACCACCGTCGCTGAGTTAGCAGGGATGATAGAGCTGAGGTCCAAGGCAGGAGCACATGTGGAGACCGAGAGCCAGATGTGAGCAAGGAGTCAGAGCTCCAGCTAGGGACTGAGGGCTGGACAGTGACTGGGACAGGGATGCTCTACAGAAGGCAGGAGGCATACGAAGATAAGGTGGAAACTAGTAATGAAGTGTGGCTTGGAACGGAGACAGAGGGACTTCAGGAAAGCATGTATGTAGGCATCGGTGAAATCTTCATCAGTCAATAAACAGTAGGACAGGCAGAGCTTCCCTTGCAGCACATGATAGAACCCCCTCCTCCGACACCCAAGAAAGCAGTGAAAAGTCTTGGGATGAGGATCTATCCCTGAAACAGCAGACAGGGATTGCCTCTTCCTCTTGTTTTCTCCAACTCCGGAGAATAAGGAAAATCAGGAGATACTTCATGGTGGATGCTGTCGTCATCCAAAGGATTATTGCCTATGTGATGTCCTGGATTGACTATGACAGCAGTCTTTATCTGGGACTCCCTATTGGCTTAAGCCACAGGCTGCAATTGGCTCAAAACCATGCTGCTTGGTTGTTTTTTTGCCAACCAAGACACTGCCATACTCAGCCTCTGATGAAAAGGCTGCATTGGATTCCTGTAGCCTAGAGGTCCGCTTTAAAAAAAAGTCTGTATTGTCTTTTAAAGCCCTTCACAGCTGTCCTCGAGAATTCAGCAATATAGTCCTACCCGCCATCTCAGATCAGCTCAGCTAAATTTACTAACTGTCCCAAAAAGTGACAGAAAGAAGCTTGGAGGGGTCATATTACCTGTAATGGCTCCTCACATCTGCAATACCCTCCCCCCTGGCATTAGATCATCAGCCAATTATGTGGGTATTAGGAAGCGCTTAAAAACTTGACTCTTCAGACAAGCTTTTGGGCTAATTCTTGCCGCTGTTGTTGCTTCCTTAGCGCCAAGACACCTCATGGTGAATGTACATGCTATAAATTCCCGATAACATAATATAACATAACAAGGTTTGAAATAAACCAGACTGTACCATCAACAGAGTGTAGAAGTGAAGCAAGTTTTGCAGTGGTCTGGGTGGGAGTGTTGTATAACGAACAGGGCTAAAAGCAGGGCCTCTTTGTTTTTTGGTGTGTGATTCCTGGTGGCAGGATGGCAAAGCGCTGATACGGGTTCAGGCTCCAGTTGTGCCTGCCACACTCACCCAGCGTACTGTGATCCAGAGCATGCACACATGGCACAGGCCTATAGATGTGTATGGTCATGGAGGTGTGGAGAAGGGAAGCCTGTGGCCCCCTGAGGCAGGCTTGCTCTTGGCCATACTCTGCTGCCATATGGAATCTGATTACAAAGGTCTCTGGCACAGGTCTAAGACACCTGGCAAGAGCTGCCCCTTGGCTCTCTGTAGCAGTGTGTGACTTCCCAAGGAAAGAAGTAAAACGTGCCTACCATTCTAACAACAGAGATAATGTGATATCTCTCCAATCAAGAAAAGAGTAATAAGCACTGGCAACGCCAATAGGTCATGCTTATGAATGCACTGTCAAGCCAGACTTAAAAATGTATGTAGGTTAATAGCTGCCTCCTCCCATCTGTGCTGCTTCCAGAGAGAAACACCATAGATTATCTAGTTATCTAAGACACTTTAATAGCATTAGAATATCATGTGTGTGCCCCTGAAAGTTCAGTTTCGGGCAGCTGGATAAATAGAAACAAGCATTTGCAATGCAATAGGTCTCACATTAGTGATAGTTTGAGCTATTGGAGTTTCAATTAAAAAACATTTTATAAGGGCTGCAGGAAACTGGTGATACTTGAAGATTGTCTACACTATCAACTACCATCTGCTGAGGTAAATGCACTCACATCCTATTATTGTGAACCAGGACCTGCCCTTTTTTCAAACAGTTGACACTTTTTGTGCATCCAAACGCAAACTAGATGAGCAAAAAGTGTGGTGAATTCCTATTTGAATATTTGAATGTGTGCTACGTTTGTTGCACACATTCTACATTTTATACAGTAACCCAAATTACTGTATGGCAAAAAGGAATAATTTTGAAGTAAATGGACTGCAATTAAAGGAAAAAAATGTGTTTATTTGCAATCTGCTCTGTCAAAGTTGTGAATGTTAATTCCCAAGTATGTGTTTTGAATATAAACTTAAAGAGCCACTGGAGGATTGTAATGAAACAAATAAACTACGGTAATAGCTGCTCTTAGTATATCCAGTATGGCTAATTCTGGTGTGCTTGATTGCTAAATATGTAGTCTTCTCCAGCAGCACTCGTTTGTACATAACAGGGTTTGAGAAGCACTTGTGTGTCCAAAACAGGGTTTGAGAAGCACTCCTTTCTGCATAACAGGGTTTGAGAAGCACTTGTGTGTGCAAAACCGGGTTTGAGAAGCACTCCTTTCTGGATAACAGGGTTTGAGAAGCACTTGTGTGTGCAAAACCGGGTTTGAGAAGCACTCCTTTCTGCATAACAGGGTTTGAGAAGCACTTGTGTGTGCAGAACATGGTTTGAGAAGCACTCCTTCGTGCATAACAGGGTTTGAGAAGCACTCCTTCGTGCATAACAGGGTTTGAGAAGCACTCCTTTGTGCATAACAGGGTTTGAGAAGCACTTGTGTGTGCAGAACATGGTTTGAGAAGCACTCCTTCGTGCATAACAGGGTTTGAGAAGCACTCCTTCGTGCATAACAGGGTTTGAGAAGCACTCCTTCGTGCATAACAGGGTTGAGCAGACAACTTACAGGAGTTAAAAAATACTCACCATCCCTTCCAGAAAGGGTGAAGTGTGCTTCTGCCAACATTACAACACAACACACAGGAAGGGAGTGGAAACAAGTGGGAAATGTCCATCAGGAGCTGTGCCCCCACATGGTCACACTTCTATAACCTTCAATTGCTGCTCGTCAGAAACGTTGAAGAATGTAGGGGGGGGGGCGTCTGTAGCCAGGTGGACAGGGAGAGGATTTGATTAACGAAGATGGACTTTCTGCCAATTCTGTCCTTATGAAGTGACACCAACTTAACCTGTACGCGTGGGAGACGAGTCACGCGCCACATTTAAAGTGTTAACTAAACGCCGCAATGTTTTATTATTTTTCATGTCGCAATTTATTTTTTAATAAGCTGTTACATTTTCTTAAATAATTACTAATTTACTAGGCGGAGGATGATGATGATGCCAAGCGCAGTCTTTACATGGGATTTCGAACGAAGGAGAGTTGTCAACACACCCAGAGGGAGGCACTGTGAGCAAAGCAAGTGCAGACTCGGCCACCCACGTAGGAAACTAATGTTACCTTTTATTGCTGAGGCAGGAGCCACACCAGAGGCACCAGCAGTAGAAAGTGAAGATGAGCCAGACCTGTGCAAGCAGACACGCACAAAGCCTCTTGTAGAGTGGTTCCGCCTCCATGAGTATGTGGGCAAACACCACCAGTTTTTAAAGAAGCGCCGTGTACAGCAAACAACTACAAAGGGCTTTAAATGTAACACATATGAAGCTGTGAATCCCGTAACGTACCTTCCTTGTCCTGCATGCTATGTAAATCAGTCCAACTGTATACATCGCGTTCCCTTGTGACTGACCCCAGCACACAGAGAAAGCATGCTACAGTGCTTGGGCAGCAAACAAACAAGCAGTACTGGTTTATCAATGCACGTATAAACTTTTCCACCTCGCTGATAACGGCAGGGCTGGGGGCAGGTGGGATTTACTAAAATGTAACCGCCAAAAAGCAGACACCATGTTGGGGGAAAACAAAAGCCACAGAAGGGCATGGAGGGGGAACAATGGTGCATAGAGGAAACGTCCGCAAGGGGGTGGAGGGACAAGCATATTTAAAAGTTATAGCACAATGCCTATAAAGCGGGCGTCACGCTGAGTTAGGAAAGCAAGACAAAAGGGAGCGGGAAAAAGTTTGCGATACCTGCGCAGCCTAAAGAAAAGTAGACAAATAACTTTTTTTAAAGTATAGCGCAACGTCCATAAAGCGGGTGCCGTGCTGAGTTAGAAAAGCAAGACAGGAGGGAGCAGCAAAGAGTTTGCAATACCCGGACGGCCTAAAGTAAAGTAATCACATTAAAAATAAAAAGATTTATCTTGCGGCGAGCCGCAAATAAGAACAGAAAGGTGGTGAGTGGAATCCATGCTAAAGTGCTGCTTTAAGAGGCAGTGCTGTGTGTGGCTGAATATAAAAGAAGCCACAAACAGCATTCGGTGCCTGCTTCACCAAGACTTTAATTAAGTAAATAGTTCTCTGGAAGTGCTGATGAAAGCTACAGAGTAAGGACACGTGTGAGAGGGGATGTCCTTATGCGAGTTAACAACGGGAGAGAGGGTGGTACTAAGGAGGGAATACTAAGCCAAATGACGAATCAAAAGCCATCATTTACAAAGGAAAGGAAAAGGAGCCAATTGTAAATATGGGCGGAACATGGGCGGAGCTTAATGCCCATATCCTAACTACTGCAACGCTCTAAGAGACAACGCAAGCGCTGCCTAGGCGAGACCTAAAAATGATCGCAGCTGTTTAGAAGGTAAGCACTTTTTTGTGGAAGCACACAACTTCTGCCCAATCAAAACATGTACTCCTGGCTCCCAACATGTCAGCAGACCCAAAGGCCCTCTCTAGTGATGCTCACATAATTGTCTGCCGACAGCTGCACTGTCAAACCGGACCATAAAAACCAGAAGAATGGAATGGGGGTGGTTTATAGCCAAAATTAGCCTTTAAAACGTACACAAATAATAATTATGGAAACCTAATTTCGTATAGTTCTACTGGAAGATTTTTCTATTGAGAAACAACATTGAGGAACAACTTGTCCGTCCCCTGTGTAGGGACTCACTTTGAGAGTAAGGAATGTGACAAGAAAGAGGGATGAGACAGTGTAGGTTGTATTTATTTTTTCTAAACAGTTGAAACCCTGTAGTAGCTAAGAGGGAGTCTCAGGAGAGGTGAAGGTTGAAGGCTATTTTATGGAAGATGTCTCAGCATTTGAGGAACATGGCGAATAGTCAGGGGAGAGCAGATGTTTTTAACCTCCAATAAACTGACCCTAATGCAGGTTTTCTGACAAACTCAAGCTATGCAAATTGAAAGAGTGCAAGGCCCAACGACCTTGAAATGAGCTGTGCAGAAGATTGGCCCTTCCAGTACATAAACTTTACTGACCGTCTGCTTACTTACTCAGGCAATGATAGCTTTGAATATGTCACACACAATAAGTGGAGTAATTTCACCACAATCACAATGGTAGCATAAAAGGCCCATTAAACCAAGGTGACATGACTGGATGTGACATCATTCTTCGTGGTGAAATCCACGATTTGCAGCATATTAATAAACCAGGAGTAAACAAAGGCTCAAACAGGCACAAATTGTGTGATGTACAAGTCTAAATCCATGTTTGGGATTTTCATGTATAAAATAAATCTCCCAGAGGTGGGGAGTGTAAAGGGGCCCGAGTCAACACTTGGTGTGTGCCGCCTGGGCCTAGAACAACCATGCTTTGCAGCAGTGCACACAGACACTTAGGGGCCGATTCCGATACGGTCGGAGCCCTCCTGCCCGCATCGGAATGTGCTGTTCGGATTTCTTTCCGACCGAGCCATTCTGATGGGCTTGGTCAGAAAGGAATCCGACTCGGTTTACCGGATGGCTTCCGATGGGCCCGTAGAGCCCGTCCACCATCCCAAAACCCTTCAGTACTCCCCCGGCCGGCTCTTTACGGCCGAGGGAGTACAATGGTAGTTTCCCACTGCCTTTCAGTGCCGGCCTTTCTGCCACAAAAAGGCAGTGGGAAACTGTCTTTGGGGCCCCCAGGAGGGGCCCCATGGGTGGGAGTCCACTGAATGGCAGCCTAGGGGGCAACTATGGTGCCCCCCTGTTGATCCCTGCACCCGGTGGCAGGCACCTTGGGGTGTCTGCCACCGGGTGCCGGGGTGAACTGCACCACTGCTCTTTCAATGAGAGCATGCATTCCGTTCGGAAATGCATGTTCCCATTCAAAGGTATAGGCATGCGACCGAACAGGGTTCGGTCTCATCCTACTTGCAGGTCTGTAACCGACGACAGGAGGTCGTTCAGTTACAGATCCTGACCGATGTCGGACAGACCCAGGCTTCAGGCCCAGTGATCCTCGGCCCTATATTTATACCATTCAGCCGAGCACGGACTCCTGGGTTAATGTGCGAGACATTGTATAGTAGAGGTCGGTGGCAGGGAAAGGGAAGTTTGTGCACACCCACAAAGGTAAGTGTCTCTGTGTATTTCACATACTTTTCCTCAACCACTCCCACTCAAGACATGGTTAAATATTCACTCCTGTCAAAGGCAGGAATAAATCTGCTGCAATGGCAGGGGTGGGAAAGAAACAATCCCAAAACAGGTGAGAGTGTAAAGAAAGGTGTCTCTCCACAGCCCACATCTATGTTTCTCCTTTTGGGCTATTTTTGTCCCCTTGCAATTTTGCATCGCATTTATGCAAGCATAAAGGTACACAGTGTTCACTTACATATGTGAAAATACCTTTGCATGAATGTAAATAGAAATGTACAAAATAATTGCAGGTACTGTTGCATGCTACACTAGCACAGAGTTTTAGGAATAGCAGTTAACGATATATTTTCTCCATCCAACTAAATTTTAGCCTTGATCTACATCTTCTCATAAGAGGAATTCAAGACAAACTATACCTTTCCCATATAGAGATGGCAAAAGCATGTCTGTTTCTACCATTGTAGGTTCACGTTTGGACTATGCCAGTTCTTTCAATCTGGGCATTCTTGATTATATGCTGCTTGGTCTGTAAGTTATCCAGAATCAGGCAGCTCGACTAGAGGCCATAGAGTATAGAATGACCAACTGGCATGGGTGCAAATTCAGGACGGTAAGTGTAACAATTCAGGGCACAGGGTCAAAATTCAGAACAAAAATTCAGGAGAGATGGGTCAAAATTTAGGTCAAAAGTTCGTGACAAAAGGTAAGTTTTACAGACACATCAGAGGAAGTTGTGCGATAGTATAAAAGTACTTAAATAGACATCCAATTAAGTACAAGTCATATTAGGTTAAGACAATCGTGCACGTCACGGTTTTTCGGTATGAGTGCAGCTATGAGCAACTGTGCAGGTCTTTTTATGGCACTTCATATGATAATAATTTATCTATAAGGTTACTGCACTGGCTGTCCAGTCTGATATTTTGTTTGCAACTCATGGTCCTGAGCAGGCATGCTTGGTGAGAGAAGTGGTTAGGAAGATCTGCTCGGATAAACTTTGTTACTAGCATCTCATATCTAAGTGCCATTGTGAGATGCAAAGCGGCAATAATAGGTGAACTAAAGGGAGGATTGCGATGATCAACCCACTATAGGGAGCGCATTATGGGTGTTTCAGCAAGTGGAACTTAAAACATGGAATCTGACTTTTATTATGGGGGGTTCGCAGAGAGTTGCACAAGCTGACGGAAGTCACAAAGGTGCTTTTCCCTGCAGCTTTCTTAACCCCTTCCATGCTGCGCAGATTCCGCCGCTGTGCTGACGGAATCTTGCGCGGGCGTGGTCATGACGGAACGGTTCCGTCATGAGCACAGCTCAACCGTGGCTCATGACGGAACCGTTCCGTCATGAGCACCGAAGGGGTTAAAGAATGCACTGTCAACACACTATTAATATAGCTTATTTTTGACGCCTTAGCTATTGCTACAAACACAATATACATCTCAAGAACAGCTCATGGCACCATGAGACTCTCCCTAAAATCTTACACCTAAAACAAAACATGCAAAGATTTACAATTACTAGTGTCACTCAAAATGTAATCTATTAATTCTTTCATCAATCATTCAGTCTTTCACCATTCATTCTGTCCTTCCATCTGTGTGCCCCAAAAATATACAAAGCTTTTTAACCATTTGCACATCTATTCATCATCTGTCCTCCTAACCATCATTTCACCCATCCATCCAACCATTTACCCTTTTACCCAAGCCATCCTTTCACTCATCCATCCACTCTTCCACCCATCCATTCATTCACTCATCCATCCAATCATTCACCCTTTCACCCATCCATCCATCCATCCATCCTTTGACTTACTCATCCATCCACCCAGTTGCTCATCCGTCCACCGATTCACCCTTTCAGTTTTCCATCCATCCATCCTTTCTTACAGCTCTCCACCCTCCCTTTCACTCATGTATGTATTTTTTCACTCATCCATCTTTACATTCTTCTTTTCACTCATCCATGCACGCATTCGCCCATCCATTCTGTCAATCCTTCATCCATGCTATCATTCATCTATCCATCCATCCATCCTCCCTTTCTCTCTCCGTTCCCCTTTCACATAGCCACCCATCCTTCACCCATCCACCCACCCATCGAGTAGCAGACAGAAGAGGCCCATCTAGAACTTCACCCACGCTGTAGTTCCTGAAGCAAGGGGTGGGGTGAGGGAGGGTTCACTATGCCCCTGCACATAGGCAATCTGAAAACATGGAAGTCATGAGTCATGCATGATGCACAGTGCCAGGACGCGAGGTGTTGTTTCCAGGGCTTTAAGTGGGATGAAACATCTGGGGGTCTCTCCAAGGGGGGTGTTTGATGTAATGAAGGGCGTGGCTTAAAACACCTCACCTTAAAATATATGCTGAGCATAATGTGTTGCCCGACTGGTATTTTGCTGTTTCTATCATTCCATCCAGTAACATTAGAACTTCAACAAGCCAGGACTATTGGCTTTGTCAATGGATGTTAGTTGCATAAAATAAATAAAAAAGCAGCATTATGGTGCCGATTACGATCCGGTAAAAAAATTCCCCGTACGACTCGTATCCGGTCTTTTTACCGTACGAATCGTACAAGTGCCGTACAAACTGCCAAGTACGATTCGCATGGGAAAAAGTCTATACGAATCGCATTGGGAATCATTTCCCACACGTCCTCGGGTCGGAAAATGTGTCCGACACGTCCTCGGAAGATTTACCGTAAAAATGTGAAAAGTGAAGTCCGACCGCGGAATTACGATCCATCCCGTACGTCCGATGTTACAACCGTATGGAAAAAACACCGTCCGCACCGAACTCCCATAGCAACCATGGAGACATGTGCCCGCATACGCGCCGACCCCACCCCCAGCCCCTGTAGGTACACGCCGACCCCCCCCAGCCCCCGTACGTATGCACCGACCCCCGTGTATGTACACCCGTGTACGTTCGAGTCGTACCCCCACCCGTGTATGTACACCCGTGTACGTGTCGTACCCCCATGTATGTACACCCGTGTACGTGTCGTACCCCCCATGTATGTACACCCGTGTACGTTCGAGTCGTACCCCCACCCGTGTATGTACACCCGTGTATGTGTCGTACCCCCGTGTATGTACACCCATGTACGTGTCGTACCCCCGTGTATGTACACCCGTGTACGTTCGAGTCGTACCCCCACCCGTGTATGTACACCCGTGTACGTGTCGTACCCCCCGTGTATGTACACCTGTACGTACGTGTCATACCCCCGTGTATGTACACCCGTGTACGTTCGAGTCGTACCCCCACCCGTGTATGTACACCCGTGTACGTGTCGTACCCCCCATGTATGTACACCCGTGTACGTTCGAGTTGTACCCCCACCCGTGTATGTACGGTGCATACCCCCAGCGCTACGGGTACGCACCGTACATACACGGGTGGGGGTACGACTCGAACGTACACGGGTGTACATACACGGGGGTACGACACGTACATACGGGGGTACATACACGGGGGGTACGACACGTACACGGGTGTACATACACGGGGGGTACGACACGTACACGGGTGTACATACACGGGTGGGGGTACGACTCGAACGTACACGGGTGTACATACACGGGGGTACGACACGTACGTACGGGTGTACATACACGGGGGTACGACACATACACGGGTGTACATACACGGGTGGGGGTACGACTCGAACGTACATGGGTGTACATACACGGGGGTACGACACGTACGTACGGGTGTACATACACGGGGGTACGACACGTACACGGGTGTACATACACGGGGGTACGACACGTACACGGGTGTACATACACGGGGTGGTACGACACGTACACGGGTGTACATACACGGGGGGGTACGACACGTACACGGGTGTATATACACGGGTGGGGGTACGCACCGTACATACACGGGTGGGGGTACGACTCAAACGTACGGGGGCTGGGGGGGGTACGACTCGAACGTACGGGGGCTGGGGGGGTACGACACGAACGTACGGGGGATGGGGGGGTCGGCACGTACATACGGGGGCTGGGGGGGGTCGGCGCGTACGTACGGGGGCAGGGGGGTACGGCGCGTACATACGGGGGCTGGGGTGGTGGGTCGGCGCGTACGTACGGGGCGGGGGTGGTACGGCGCGTACCGGGCCACCTACTCTGGTCGTTTCGTGCCGTACTTCGCTTTTCCGGCACTTTTTGGGTGCCGTGAAAATATCGCCGTCCGGACTGCTGTCGGTCCGAATCGTACTTCCTGGGTCGTGAAACGCTGCCTGACAGCGTCCCGACGTCATGTCGCAGCATTCCCGGATCACATTCGTACATATATTTTCGTCGGTCGGTGTTTTTTTACGATTTGTACAGAAATGGTGTTTCCGTGCGAATCGTAATTCCATGTTTGTAAAGTTTTCCGACCGGGTACGAGTCGGACGGAGAAAACTCTCCGACCGACGGTTCGTACCCGGTTTTTACCGGATCGTAATCGGCACCTATGTCTTCGTTTTATATAATAATACGAATGCTTCAGTTCTGAAATGATGAGACTGTGTAAGAACTATAACGTCTTCTTTTTAACTTTGTACGTTTGTTTTGTACATTTCTTCCATCTAACGCTTACAGAATGCCCTGCTCTAGACCACAGCAGGAGGAGGCTCCACATGCTGTAAGGGCTTAAACTGGCCCATTGTCATTCTGTCTGTGGCAATCAGCCGCAGAGTGACAATGGGTGGGTGGGGCTGCTCTTACACTCCTAAAATGAGTGAGGGGTGGTCCCATCAGGGAGCTGAGGCCTCTCGCAGCGGAACAGATCTGTTCCCCTTCAAGTCTTAAAATTACGGGCAAAAGGCGTCCGTAAAAAGGATCCTCACAGACGATGGACGTGAGGACCAAATTACTGAGGGTCAGTGAAATTTACAGACAGTTGGTCACCCTGTATGCAATGTGCAGCTCGGCACAGACATACGTACTCAATCAGACGCTGCAGCGACAGGCATGACGTCATGAAGACACTAAATGAGATCGAAAGCACACAAAATCTGTTGTGAATAACCAGCCTGCGGTGCCTTTCACTCAATTAGAGCTGACGCAGGACATGGGACAAGTGAGCCACTGTCCCGCGACCTGAGTCAACACTTGGTGTGTGCCGCCTGGGCCTAGAACAACCATGCTTTGCAGCAGTGCACACAGACACTTAGGGGCCGACTCCGATACGGTCGGAGCCCTCCTGCTCGCATCGGAATGTGCTGTTAGGATTTCTTTCCGACCGAGCCATTCTAATGGGCTTGGTCAGAAAGGAATCCAACTCGGTTTACCGGATGGCTTCCGATGGGCCCGTAGAGCCCGGCCACCATCCCAAAACCCTTCAGTACTTCCCCGGCCGGCTCTTCACGGCCGAGGGAGTACAATGGTAGTTTCCCACTGCCTTTCAGTGTCGGCCTTTATGCCACAAAAAGGCAGTGAGAAACTGTCTTTGGGGCCCCCAGGAGGGGCCCCATGGGTGGGAGTCCACCGAATGGCAGCCTAGGGGGCAACTATGGTGCCCCCCTGTTGATCCCTGCACCCGGTGGCAGGCACCTTGGGGTGTCTGCCACCAGGTGCAGGGGTGAACTGCACCCCTGCTCTTTCAATGAGAGCATGCATTCCGTTCGGAATGCATGTTCCCATTCAAAGGTATAGGCATGCGACCGAACAGGGTTCGGTCTCATCCTACTTGCAGGTCTGTAACCGACGACAGGAGGTCGTTCAGTTACAGATCCTGACCGATGTCGGACAGACCCAGGCTTCAGGCCCAGTGATCCTCGGCCCTTTATTTATACCATTCAGCCGAGCCCGGACTCCTGGGTTAATGTGCGAGACATTGTATAGTAGAGGTCGGTGGCAGGGAAAGGGCAGGATTACACCTGGAAGTTTGTGCACACCCACAACGGTAAGTGTCTCTGTGTATTTCACATACTTTTCCTCAACCACTCCCACTCAAGACATGGTTAAATATTCACTCCTGTCAAAGGCAGGAATAAATCTGCTGCAATGGCAGGGGTGGGAAAAAAACAATCCCAAAACAGGTGAGAGTGTAAAGAAAGGTGTCTCTCCACAGCCCACATCTATGTTTCTCCTTTTGGGCTATTTTTGTCCCCTTGCAATTTTGCATCGCATTTATGCAAGCATAAAGGTACACAGTGTTCACTTACATATGTGAAAATACCTTTGCATGAATGTAAATAGAAATGTACAAAATAATTGCAGGTACTGTTGCATGCTACACTAGCACAGAGTTTTAGGAATAGCAGTTAACTATATATTTTCTCCATCCAACTAAATTTTAGCCTTGATCTACATCTTCTCATAAGAGGAATTCAAGACAAACTATACCTTTCCCATATAGAGATGGCAAAAGCATGTCTGTTTCTACCATTGTAGGTTCACGTTTGGACTATGCCAGTTCTTTCAATCTGGGCATTCTTGATTATATGCTGCTTGGTCTGTAAGTTATCCAGAATCAGGCAGCTCGACTAGAGGCCATAGAGTATACAATTAGGGTGACCAACTGGCATGGGTGCAAATTCAGGACGGTACGTGTAACAATTCAGGGCACAGGGTCAAAATTCAGAACAAAAATTCAGGAGAGATGGGTCAAAATTTAGGTCAAAAGTTCGTGACAAAAGGTGAGTTTTACAGACACATCAGAGGAAGTGGTGCGATAGTATAAAAGTACTTAAATAGACATCCAATTAAGTACAAGTCATATTAGGTTAAGACAATCGTGCACGTCACGGTTTTTCCGTATGAGTGCAGCTATGAGCAACTGTGCAGGTCTTTTTATGGCACTTCATATGTTAATAATTTATCTATAAGGTTACTGCACTGGCTGTCCAGTCTGATATTTTGTTTGCAACTCATGGTCCTGAGCAGGCATGCTTGGTGAGAGAAGTGGTTAGGAAGATCTGCTCGGATAAACTTTGTTACTAGCATCTCATATCTAAGTCCCATTGAGAGATGCAAAGCAGCAATAATAGGTGAACTAAAGGGAGGATTGCGATGATCAACCCCCTATAGGGAGCGCATTATGGGTGTTTCAGCAAGTGGAACTTAAAACATGGAATCTGACTTTTATTATGGGGGGTTCGCAGAGAGTTGCACAAGCTGACGGAAGTCACAAAGGTGCTTTTCCCTGCAGCTTTCTTAAAGAATGCACTGTCAACACACTATTAATATAGCTTATTTTTGACGCCTTGGCTATTGCTACAAACACAATATACATCTCAAGAACAGCTCATGGCACCATGAGACTCTCCCTAAAACAAAACATGCAAACATTTACAATTACTAGTGTAACATTCAAGTAACAGTTGGGTGTCACTCAAAATGTAATCTATTAATTCTTTCATCAATCATTCAGTCTTTCACCATTCATTCTGTCCTTCCATCTGTGTGCCCCAAAAATATACAAAGCTTTTTAACCATTTGCACATCTATTCATCATCTGTCCTCCTAACCATCATTTCACCCATCCATCCAACCATTTACCCTTTTACCCAAGCCATCCTTTCACTCATCCATCCACTCTTCCACCCATCCATTCATTCACTCATCCATCCAATCATTCACCCTTTCACCCATCCATCCATCCATCCTTTGACTTACTCATCCATCCACCCAGTTGCTCATCCGTCCACCGATTCACCCTTTCAGTTTTCCATCCATCCATCCTTTCTTACAGCTCTCCACCCTCCCTTTCACTCATGTATGTATTTTTTCACTCATCCATCTTTACATTCTTCTTTTCACTCATCCATGCACCCATTCGCCCATCCATTCTGTCAATCCTTCATCCATGCTATCATTCATCTATCCATCCATCCATCCTCCCTTTCTCTCTCCGTTCCCCTTTCACATAGCCACCCATCCTTCACCCATCCACCCACCCATCGAGTAGCAGACAGAAGAGACCCATCTAGAACTTCACCCACGCTGTAGTTCCTGAAGCAAGGGGTGGGGTGAGGGAGGGTTCACTATGCCCCTGCACATAGGCAATCTGAAAACATGGAAGTCATGAGTCATGCATGATGCACAGTGCCAGGACGCGAGGTGTTGTTTCCAGGGCTTTAAGTGGGATGAAACATCTGGGGGTCTCTCCAAGGGGGGTGTTTGATGTAATGAAGGGCGTGGCTTAAAACACCTCACCTTAAAATATATGCTGAGCATAATGTGTTGCCCGACTGGTATTTTGCTGTTTCTATCATTCCATCCAGTAACATTAGAACTACAACAAGCCAGGACTATTGGCTTTGTCAATGGATGTTAGTTGCATAAAATAAATAAAAAAGCAGCATTATGGTGCCGATTACGATCCGGTAAAACAATTCCCCGTACGACTCGTATCCGGTCTTTTTACCGTACGAATCGTACAAGTGCCGTACAAACTGCCAAGTACGATTCGCATGGGAAAAAGTCCATACGAATCGCATTGGGAATCATTTCCCACACGTCCTCGGATCGGAAAATGTACCCCCACCCGTGTATGTACACCCGTGTACGTGTCGTACCCCCCGTGTATGTACACCTGTGTACGTGTCGTACCCCCCGTGTATGTACACCCGTGTACGTTCGAGTCGTACCCCCACCCGTGTATGTACACCCGTGTACGTGTCGTACCCCCGTGTATGTACACCCATGTACGTGTCGTACCCCCGTGTATGTACACCCGTGTACGTTTGAGTCGTACCCCCACCCGTGTATGTACACCCGTGTACGTGTCGTACCCCCCGTGTATGTACACCCGTACATACGTGTCGTACCCCCCGTGTATGTACACCCGTGTACGTTCGAGTCGTACCCCCACCCGTGTATGTACACCCGTGTACGTGTCGTACCCCCATGTATGTACACCCGTGTACATTTGAGTCGTACCCCCACCCGTGTATGTACACCCGTGTACGTGTCGTACCCCCGTGTATGTACACCCGTGTACGTTCGAGTCGTACCCCCACCCGTGTATGTACACCCGTGTACGTGTCGTACCCCCCGTGTATGTACACCCGTGTACGTTCGAGTCATACCCCCACCCGTGTATGTACGGTGGGTACCCCCAGCGCTACGGGTACGCACCATACATACACGGGTGGGGGTACGACTCGAACGTACACGGGTGTACATACACGGGGGGTACGACACGTACGTACGGGGGTACATACACGGGGGGTACGACACGTACACGGGTGTACATACACGGGGGTACGACACGTACACGGGTGTACATACACGGGTGGGGGTACGACTCGAATGTACACGGGTGTACATACACGGGGGTACGACACATACGTACGGGTGTACATACACGGGGGTAGGACACATACACAGGTGTACATACACAGGTGGGGGTACGACTCGAACGTACATGGGTGTACATACACGGGGGGGTACGACACGTTCGTACGGGGGTACATACACGGGGGGGTACGACACGTACACGGGTGTACATACACGGGGGGTATGACACGTACACGGGTGTACATAAATGTCAAGGTACTTATAGAGCGCACTGTCACCAGACGGCCACCTTGCGGTGTCGCATTTGCGGTTTCCTGGCGCTGATACTCATACCGCTGTGGAACCCCTCCTGGCTTTCCCTGTGAAGAGTCCACTCCTGGGCACCCCCAGGGTGAAGCCAGGCATCCTTAGCGCTGTTGGGGCCGGTGTGGAGGCTAAGCAAGCTATTGCCCAGAGTTGCAGCGTGGGGCCCGTGATTAGAATAGGCACCGAGGCGAGAACAGACAGGTCCGAGGAAATTGAGCCCGAGCCCCGCCGAGGCGGGAATCGAACCCTGGTCCCTGGCCAGAACTCTGCTTCAGGGTCTGCCGCTCTAACCATTGAGCCACACTCCTCCACATACACGGGTGGGGGTACGACTCGAACGTACACGGGTGTACATACACGGGGGTACGACACGTACGTACGGGTGTACATACACGGGGGTACGACACGTACACGGGTGTACATACACGGGGGGTACGACACGTACACGGGTGTACATACACGGGGTGGTACGACACGTACACGGGTGTACATACACGGGGGGGTACGACACGTACACGGGTGTACATACACGGGTGGGGGTACGCACCGTACATACACGGGTGGGGGTACGACTCGAACGTACGGGGGCTGGGGGGGTACGACTCGAACGTACGGGGGCTGGGGGGGTACGACATGAACGTACGGGGGCTGGGGGGGTCGGCGCATACATACGGGGGCTGGGGGGGATCGGCGCGTACGTACGGGGGCGGGGGGGTACGGCGCGTACATACAGGGGCTGGGGTGGTGGGTCGGCACGTACGTATGGGGCGGGGGGGGTACGGCGCGTACCGGGCCACCTACTCTGGTCGTTTCGCGCCGTACTTCGCTTTTCCGGCACTTTTTGGGTGCCGTGAAAATATCGCCGTCCGGACTGCTGTCGGTCCGAATCGTACTTCCTGGGTCGTGAAACGCTGCCTGACAGCGTCCCGACGTCACGTTGCAGCATTCCCGGATCACATTCGTACGTATATTTTCATCGGTCGGTGTTTTTTACGATTCGTACGGAAATGGTGTTTCCGTGCGAATCGTAATTCCATGTTTGTAAAGTTTTCCGACCGGGTACGAGTCGGACGGAGAAAACTCTCCGACCGACGGATCGTGCCCGGTTTTTACCGGATCGTAATCGGCACCTATGTCTTCGTTTTATATAATAATACGAATGCTTCAGTTCTGAAATGATGAGACTGTGTAAGAACTATAACGTCTTCTTTTTAACTTTGTACGTTTGTTTTGTACATTTCTTCCATCTAACGCTTACAGAATGCCCTGCTCTAGACCACAGCAGGAGGAGGCTCCACATGCTGTAAGGGCTTAAACTGGCCCATTGTCATTCTGTATGTGGCAATCAGCCGCAGAGTGACAATGGGTGGGTGGGGCTGCTCTTACACTCCTAAAATGAGTGAGGGGTGGCCCCATCAGGGAGCTGAGGCCTCTCGCAGCGGAACAGATCTGTTCCCCTTCAAGTCTTAAAATTACGGGCAAAAGGCGTCCGTAAAAAGGATCCTCACAGACGATGGACGTGAGGACCAAATTACTGAGGGTCAGTGAAATTTACGGACAGTTGGTCACCCTGTATGCAATGTGCAGCTCGGCACAGACATGCGTACTCAATCAGACGCTGCAGTGACAGGCATGATGTCATGAAGACACTAAATGAGATCGAAAGCACACAAAATCTGTTGTGAATAACCAGCCTGCGGTGCCTTTCACTCAATTAGAGCTGACGCAGGACATGGGACAAGTGAGCCACTGTCCCGCGACCTGAGCAAAAGGCAGACCACAGCTTTCGAGCTTGCCTGCTATCTACAGGTTTATGGAACAGAAGGCATGCAAACATAATTCAATTTGTATTTTTCTTAGATATGGCAAGGGCAGGGAGGTTGAGTCTGAACTACTGACAGGGCATTGGGCCAGACAGTGATTCTAAATTTAGACAGCCTGTCCTGGAAGCGCCTAGAGCTGCCTTCCTCGTGTGCTATGTTTCCAGCTTTGCTTCATTAGCAGCATCCTATATCCTACCCCAAGACTGGAGATGAAACACCTGACCCCACAAACGAGGCAGTGAGACCTCTGCACAACCTGGGCAGATACACCACCAGTCCTAGAGGAGGGAAACACCCTGCCACCGTTACCTGAGTATCCCACCTGCTACCCGCCAATGGGTTCATTTTAAATGGGACCACTACATAGAAGAGGGACTGTGTGCATAAAATGCTGTAAGTCAGAGAAGTGGGGGAATCACACAGGAGTGTTAAAACTGCCCTCACACACAAGAAACTGTGTCATGCTTCATCATAGCGATACCAAAGGGGATGATGGATGGAGCGTTAGAGCAAATCAAACACTCACCCCCAGTCAACTGATCTGGGTTTAATCCATCATCATTCTTTAGCTCACTCCACCACCCCAGTTCAGACATGGCCATATGCAAATCAGTCTGACCCTGTGCCTCATGGGAACAGTCCTGCCCGAACTGCCAAGCCATGTCTTCCTTGGACCGGAAACAAGCATCCTGGGACCGGTTTCTGGTTCATAACCCTCGTCAGCCAGGCTATCTTGAATCCAGTGGCAAAGTGAGCAAGGGACCCACGTCTGGGCATACCCTACCAACTTAGGGCGAACAAAGCGATACCAAAGGGGATGATGGACGGAGCGTTAGAGCAAATCAAACACTCACCCCCAGTCAACTGATCTGGGTTTAATCCATCATCATTCTTTAGCTCACTCCACCACCCCAGTTCAGACATGGCCATATGCAAATCAGTCTGACCCTGTGCCTCATGGGAACAGTCCAGCCCGAACTGCCAAGCCATGTCTTCCCTGGACCGGAAACAAGCATCCTGGGACCGGTTTCGGGTTCATAACCCTCGTCAGCCAGGCTATCTTGAATCCAGTGGCAAAGTGAGCAAGGGACCCACGTCTGGGCATACCCTACCACCTTAGGGCGAACAAAGCGATACCAAAGGGGATGAGGGACGGAGCGTTAGAGCAAATCAAACACTCACCCCCAGTCAACTGATCTGGGTTTAATCCATCATCATTCTTTAGCTCACTCCACCACCCCAGTTCAGTCCCTTGCTCACTTTGCCACTGGATTCAAGCAAGCCTGGCTGAAGACGGATGAAATGCCAGAAACCGGTCCTAGGAAACTTGTTTCCGGTCCAGGGAAGGCATGGCTTGGCAGTTCGGGCTGGACTGTTCCCATGAGGCACAGGGTCAGACTGATTTGCATATGGCCATGTCTGAACTGGGGTGGCAGAGTGGGCTAAAGAACGGTGATGGATCAAACCCAGATCTGTTGACTGGGTGTGAGTGTTTGATTGGTTCTGATGCTCCGTCCATCACCACCCCCTTTTGTACCACTTTGTTCGCCATAAATTGGCAGGGTATGCTCAGACGTGAGTCCCTTGCTCACTTTGCCACTGGATTCAAGCAAGCCTGGCTGAAGACGGCTGAAATGCCAGAAACCGGTCCTAGGAAGCTTGTTTCCGGTCCAGGGAAGGCATGGCTTGGCAGTTCGGGCTGGACTGTTCCCATGAGGCACAGGGTCAGACTGATTTGCATATGGCCATGTCTGAACTGGGATGGCAGAGTGGGCTAAAGAACGGTGATGGATCAAACCCAGATCTGTTGACTGGGTGTGAGTGTTTGATTGGTTCTGATGCTCCGTCCATCACCACCGCCTTTTGTACCACTTTGTTCGCCATAAATTGGCAGGGTATGCTCAGACGTGAGTCCCTTGCTCACTTTGCCACTGGATTCAAGCAAGCCTGGCTGAAGACGGCTGAAATGCCAGAAACCGGTCCTAGGAAGCTTGTTTCCGGTCCAGGGAAGGCATGGCTTGGCAGTTCGGGCTGGACTGTTCCCATGAGGCACAGGGTCAGACTGATTTGCATATGGCCATGTCTGAACTGGGGTGGCAGAGTGGGCTAAAGAACGGTGATGGATCAAACCCAGATCTGTTGACTGGGTGTGAGTGTTTGATTGGTTCTGATGCTCCGTCCATCACCACCCCCTTTTGTACCACTTGTTTGCCATAAATTGGCAGGGTATGCTCAGACGTGAGTCCCTTGCTCACTTTGCCATTGGATTCAAGCAAGCCTGGCTGATGACGGCTGAAATGCCAGAAACCGGTCCTAGGAAGCTTGTTTCCGGTCCAGGGAAGGCATGGCTTGGCAGTTCGGGCTGGACTGTTCCCATGAGGCACAGGGTCAGACTGATTTGCATATGTCCATGTCTGAACTGGGGTGGCAGAGTGGGCTAAAGAACGGTGATGGATCAAACCCAGATCTGTTGACTGGGTGTGAGTGTTTGATTGGTTCTGATGCTCCGTCCATCACCACCCCCTTTTGTACCACTTTGTTCGCCATAAATTGGCAGGGTATGCTCAGACGTGAGTCCCTTGCTCACTTTGCCACTGGATTCAAGCAAGCCTGGCTGAAGACGGCTGAAATGCCAGAAACCGGTCCTAGGAAACTTGTTTCCGGTCCAGGGAAGGCATGGCTTGGCAGTTCGGGCTGGACTGTTCCCATGAGGCACAGGGTCAGACTGATTCGCAAATGGCCATGTCTGAACTGGGATGGCAGAGTGGGCTAAAGAACGGTGATGGATCAAACCCAGATCTGTTGACTGGGTGTGAGTGTTTGATTGGTTCTGATGCTCCGTCCATCACCACCCCCTTTTGTACCACTTTGTTCGCCATAAATTGGCAGGGTATGCTCAGACGTGAGTCCCTTGCTCACTTGCCACTGGATTCAAGCAAGCCTGGCTGAAGACGGCTGAAATGCCAGAAACCGGTCCTAGGAAGCTTGTTTCCGGTCCAGGGAAGGCATGGCTTGGCAGTTCGGGCTGGACTGTTCCCATGAGGCACAGGGTCGGACTGATTTGCATATGGCCATGTCTGAAGTGGGGTGGCAGAGTGGGCTAAAGAACGGTGATGGATCAAACCCAGATCTGTTGACTGGGTGTGAGTGTTTGATTGGTTCTGATGCTCCGTCCATCACCACCCCCTTTTGTACCACTTTGTTCGCCATAAATTGGCAGGGTATGCTCAGACGTGAGTCCCTTGCTCACTTTGCCACTGGATTCAAGCAAGGCTGGCTGAAGACGGCTGAAATGCCAGAAACCGGTCCTAGGAAGCTTGTTTCCGGTCCAGGGAAGGCATGGCTTGGCAGTTCGGGCTGGACTGTTCCCATGAGGCACAGGGTCAGACTGATTTGCATATGGCCATGTCTGAAGTGGGGTGGCAGAGTGGGCTAAAGAACGGTGATGGATCAAACCCAGATCTGTTGACTGGGTGTGAGTGTTTGATTGGTTCTGATGCTCCGTCCATCACCACCCCCTTTTGTACCACTTTGTTCGCCATAAATTGGCAGGGTATGCTCAGACGTGAGTCCCTTGCTCACTTTGCCACTGGATTCAAGCAAGCCTGGCTGAAGATGGCTGAAATGCCAGAAACCGGTCCTAGGAAGCTTGTTTCCGGTCCAGGGAAGGCATGGCTTGGCAGTTCGGCTGGACTGTTCCCATGAGGCACAGGGTCAGACTGATTTGCATATGGCCATGTCTGAACTGGGGTGGCAGAGTGGGCTAAAGAACGGTGATGGATCAAACCCAGATCTGTTGACTGGGTGTGAGTGTTTGATTGGTTCTGATACTCCGTCCATCACC
This sequence comes from Triturus cristatus, assembly GCF_964204655.1. Lineage (NCBI taxonomy): Eukaryota > Metazoa > Chordata > Amphibia > Caudata > Salamandridae > Triturus > Triturus cristatus. The sequence goes on along the minus strand of NC_140592.1, from coordinate 1,207,456,213 downwards.
ACCCCCTTTTGTACCACTTTGTTCGCCATAAATTGGCAGGGTATGCCCAGACGTGAGTCCCTTGCTCACTTTGCCACTGGATTCAAGCAAGCCTGGCTGAAGATGGCTGAAATGCCAGAAACCGGTCCTAGGAAGCTTGTTTCCGGTCCAGGGAAGGCATGGCTTGGCAGTTCGGCTGGACTGTTCCCATGAGGCACAGGGTCAGACTGATTTGCATATGGCCATGTCTGAACTGGGGTGGCAGAGTGGGCTAAAGAACGGTGATGGATCAAACCCAGATCTGTTGACTGGGTGTGAGTGTTTGATTGGTTCTGATGCTCCGTCCATCACCACCCCCTTTTGTACCACTTTGTTCGCCATAAATTGGCAGGGTATGCTCAGACGTGAGTCCCTTGCTCACTTTGCCACTGGATTCAAGCAAGCCTGGCTGAAGAAGGCTGAAATTCCAGAAACCGGTCTTAGGAAGCTTGTTTCCGGTCCAGGGAAGGCATGGCTTGGCAGTTCGGGCTGGACTGTTCCCATGAGGCACAGGGTCAGACTGATTTGCATATGGCCATGTCTGAACTGGGGTGGCAGAGTGGGCTAAAGAACGGTGATGGATCAAACCCAGATCTGTTGACTGGGTGTGAGTGTTTGATTGGTTCTGATGCTCCGTCCATCACCACCCCCTTTTGTACCACTTTGTTCGCCATAAATTGGCAGGGTATGCTCAGACGTGAGTCCCTTGCTCACTTTCCCACTGGATTCAAGTAAGCCTGGCTGAAGACGGCTGAAATGCCAGAAACCGGTCCTAGGAAGCTTGTTTCCGGTCCAGGGAAGGCATGGCTTGGCAGTTCGGGCTGGACTGTTCCCATGAGGCACAGGGTCAGACTGATTTGCATATGGCCATGTCTGAACTGGGGTGGCAGAGTGGGCTAAAGAACGGTGATGGATCAAACCCAGCTCTGTTGACTGGGTGTGAGTATTTGATTGGTTCTGATGCTCCGTCCATCACCACCCCCTTTTGTACCACTTTGTTCACCATAAATTGGCAGGGTATGCTCAGACGTGAGTGCCTTGCTCACTTTGCCACTGGATTCAAGCAAGCCTGGCTGAAGAAGGCTGAAATGCCAGAAACCGGTCGTAGGAAGCTTGTTTCCGGTCCAGGGAAGGCATGGCTTGGCAGTTCGGGCTGGACTGTTCCCATGAGGCACAGGGTCAGACTGATTTGCATATGGCCATGTCTGAACTGGGGTGGCAGAGTGGGCTAAAGAACGGTGATGGATCAAACCCAGATCTGTTGACTGGGTGTGAGTGTTTGATTGGTTCTGATGCTCCGTCCATCACCACCCCCTTTTGTACCACTTTGTTCGCCATAAATTGGCAGGGTATGCTCAGACGTGAGTCCCTTGCTCACTTTGCCACTGGATTCAAGCAAGCCTGGCTGAAGACGGCTAAAATGCCAGAAACCGGTCCTAGGAAGCTTGTTTCCGGTCCAGGGAAGGCATGGCTTGGCAGTTCGGGCTGGACTGTTCCCATGAGGCACAGGGTCAGACTGATTTGCATATGGCCATGTCTGAACTGGGGTGGCAGAGTGGACTAAAGAACGGTGATGGATCAAACCCAGATCTGTTGACTGGGTGTGAGTGTTTGATTGGTTCTGATGCTCCGTCCATCACCACCCCCTTTTGTACCACTTTGTTCGCCATAAATTGGCAGGGTATGCTCAGATGTGAGTCCCTTGCTCACTTTGCCACTGGATTCAAGCAAGCCTGGCTGAAGACGGCTGAAATGCCAGAAACCGGTCCTAGGAAGCTTGTTTCCGGTCCAGGGAAGGCATGGCTTGGCAGTTCGGGCTGGACTGTTCCCATGAGGCACAGGGTCAGCCTGATTTGCATATGGCCATGTCTGAACTGGGGTGGCAGAGTGGGCTAAAGAACGGTGATGGATCAAACCCAGATCTGTTGACTGGGTGTGAGTGTTTGATTGGTTCTGATGCTCCGTCCATCACCACCCCCTTTTGTACCACTTTGTTCGCCATAAATTGGCAGGGTATGCTCAGACGTGAGTCCCTTGCTCACTTTGCCACTGGATTCAAGCAAGGCTGGCTGAAGACGGCTGAAATGCCAGAAACCGGTCCTAGGAAGCTTGTTTCCGGTCCAGGGAAAGCATGGCTTGGCAGTTCGGGCTGGACTGTTCCCATGAGGCACAGGGTCAGACTGATTTGCATATGGCCATGTCTGAAGTGGGGTGGCAGAGTGGGCTAAAGAACGGTGATGGATCAAACCCAGATCTGTTGACTGGGTGTGAGTGTTTGATTGGTTCTGATGCTCCGTCCATCACCACCCCCTTTTGTACCACTTTGTTCGCCATAAATTGGCAGGGTATGCTCAGACGTGAGTCCCTTGCTCACTTTGCCACTGGATTCAAGCAAGCCTGGCTGAAGATGGCTGAAATGCCAGAAACCGGTCCTAGGAAGCTTGTTTCCGGTCCAGGGAAGGCATGGCTTGGCAGTTCGGCTGGACTGTTCCCATGAGGCACAGGGTCAGACTGATTTGCATATGGCCATGTCTGAACTGGGGTGGCAGAGTGGGCTAAAGAACGGTGATGGATCAAACCCAGATCTGTTGACTGGGTGTGAGTGTTTGATTGGTTCTGATGCTCCGTCCATCACCACCCCCTTTTGTACCACTTTGTTCGCCATAAATTGGCAGGGTATGCTCAGACGTGAGTCCCTTGCTCACTTTGCCACTGGATTCAAGCAAGGCTGGCTGAAGACGGCTGAAATGCCAGAAACCGGTCATAGGAAGCTTGTTTCCGGTCCAGGGAAGGCATGGCTTGGCAGTTCGGGCTGGACTGTTCCCATGAGGCACAGGGTCAGACTGATTTGCATATGGCCATGTCTGAAGTGGGGTGGCAGAGTGGGCTAAAGAACGGTGATGGATCAAACCCAGATCTGTTGACTGGGTGTGAGTGTTTGATTGGTTCTGATGCTCCGTCCATCACCACCCCCTTTTGTACCACTTTGTTCGCCATAAATTGGCAGGGTATGCTCAGACGTGAGTCCCTTGCTCACTTTGCCACTGGATTCAAGCAAGCCTGGCTGAAGATGGCTGAAATGCCAGAAACCGGTCCTAGGAAGCTTGTTTCCGGTCCAGGGAAGGCATGGCTTGGCAGTTCGGCTGGACTGTTCCCATGAGGCACAGGGTCAGACTGATTTGCATATGGCCATGTCTGAACTGGGGTGGCAGAGTGGGCTAAAGAACGGTGATGGATCAAACCCAGATCTGTTGACTGGGTGTGAGTGTTTGATTGGTTCTGATGCTCCGTCCATCACCACCCCCTTTTGTACCACTTTGTTCGCCATAAATTGGCAGGGTATGCTCAGACGTGAGTCCCTTGCTCACTTTCCCACTGGATTCAAGTAAGCCTGGCTGAAGACGGCTGAAATGCCAGAAACCGGTCCTAGGAAGCTTGTTTCCGGTCCAGGGAAGGCATGGCTTGGCAGTTCGGGCTGGACTGTTCCCATGAGGCACAGGGTCAGACTGATTTGCATATGGCCATGTCTGAACTGGGGTGGCAGAGTGGGCTAAAGAACGGTGATGGATCAAACCCAGCTCTGTTGACTGGGTGTGAGTATTTGATTGGTTCTGATGCTCCGTCCATCACCACCCCCTTTTGTACCACTTTGTTCGCCATAAATTGGCAGGGTATGCTCAGACGTGAGTGCCTTGCTCACTTTGCCACTGGATTCAAGCAAGCCTGGCTGAAGAAGGCTGAAATGCCAGAAACCGGTCGTAGGAAGCTTGTTTCCGGTCCAGGGAAGGCATGGCTTGGCAGTTCGGGCTGGACTGTTCCCATGAGGCACAGGGTCAGACTGATTTGCATATGGCCATGTCTGAACTGGGGTGGCAGAGTGGGCTAAAGAACGGTGATGGATCAAACCCAGATCTGTTGACTGGGTGTGAGTGTTTGATTGGTTCTGATGCTCCGTCCATCACCACCCCCTTTTGTACCACTTTGTTCGCCATAAATTGGCAGGGTATGCTCAGACGTGAGTCCCTTGCTCACTTTGCCACTGGATTCAAGCAAGCCTGGCTGAAGACGGCTAGAATGCCAGAAACCGGTCCTAGGAAGCTTGTTTCCGGTCCAGGGAAGGCATGGCTTGGCAGTTCGGGCTGGACTGTTCCCATGAGGCACAGGGTCAGACTGATTTGCATATGGCCATGTCTGAACTGGGGTGGCAGAGTGGACTAAAGAACGGTGATGGATCAAACCCAGGTCTGTTGACTGGGTGTGAGTGTTTGATTGGTTCTTATGCTCCGTCCATCACCACCCCCTTTTGTACCACTTTGTTCGCCATAAATTGGCAGGGTATGCTCAGACGTGAGTCCCTTGCTCACTTTCCCACTGGATTCAAGTAAGCCTGGCTGAAGACGGCTGAAATGCCAGAAACCGGTCCTAGGAAGCTTGTTTCCGGTCCAGGGAAGGCATGGCTTGGCAGTTCGGGCTGGACTGTTCCCATGAGGCACAGGGTCAGACTGATTTGCATATGGCCATGTCTGAAGTGGGGTGGCAGAGTGGGCTAAAGAACGGTGATGGATCAAACCCAGATCTGTTGACTGGGTGTGAGTGTTTGATTGGTTCTGATGCTCCGTCCATCACCACCCCCTTTTGTACCACTTTGTTCGCCATAAATTGGCAGGGTATGCTCAGACGTGAGTCCCTTGCTCACTTTGCCACTGGATTCAAGCAAGCCTGGCTGAAGATGGCTGAAATGCCAGAAACCGGTCCTAGGAAGCTTGTTTCCGGTCCAGGGAAGGCATGGCTTGGCAGTTCGGCTGGACTGTTCCCATGAGGCACAGGGTCAGACTGATTTGCATATGGCCATGTCTGAACTGGGGTGGCAGAGTGGGCTAAAGAACGGTGATGGATCAAACCCAGATCTGTTGACTGGGTGTGAGTGTTTGATTGGTTCTGATGCTCCGTCCATCACCACCCCCTTTTGTACCACTTTGTTCGCCATAAATTGGCAGGGTATGCTCAGACGTGAGTCCCTTGCTCACTTTGCCACTGGATTCAAGCAAGCCTGGCTGAAGAAGGCTGAAATGCCAGAAACCTGTCCTAGGAAGCTTGTTTCCGGTCCAGGGAAGGCATGGCTTGGCAGTTCGGGCTGGACTGTTCCCATGAGGCACAGGGTCAGACTGATTTGCATATGGCCATGTCTGAACTGGGGTGGCAGAGTGGGCTAAAGAACGGTGATGGATCAAACCCAGATCTGTTGACTGGGTGTGAGTGTTTGATTGGTTCTGATGCTCCGTCCATCACCACCCCCTTTTGTACCACTTTGTTCGCCATAAATTGGCAGGGTATGCTCAGACGTGAGTCCCTTGCTCACTTTGCCACTGGATTCAAGCAAGCCTGGTTGAAAACGGCTGAAATGCCAGAAACCGGTCCTAGGAAGCTTGTTTCCGGTCCAGGGAAGGCATGGCATGGCAGTTCGGGCTGGACTGTTCCCATGAGGCACAGGGTCAGACTGATTTGCATATGGCCATGTCTGAACTGGGGTGGCAGAGTGGGCTAAAGAACGGTGATGGATCAAACCCAGATCTGTTGACTGGGTGTGAGTGTTTGATTGGTTCTGATGCTCCGTCCATCACCACCCCCTTTTGTACCACTTTGTTCGCCATAAATTGGCAGGGTATGCTCAGACATGAGTCCCTTGCTCACTTTGCCACTGGATTCAAGCAAGCCTGGCTGAAGACGGCTGAAATGCCAGAAACCGAACCTAGGAAGCTTGTTTCCGGTCCAGGGAAGGCATGGCTTGGCAGTTCGGGCTGGACTGTTCCCATGAGGCACAGGGTCAGACTGATTTGCATATGGCCATATCTGAACTGGGGTGGCAGAGTGGGCTAATGAACGGTGATGGATCAAACCCAGATCTGTTGTCTGGGTGTGAGTGTTTGATTGGTTCTTATGCTCCGTCCATCACCACCCCCTTTTGTACCACTTTGTTCGCCATAAATTGGCAGGGTATGCTCAGACGTGAGTCCCTTGTTCACTTTGCCACTGGATTCAAGTAAGCCTGGCTGAAGACGGCTGAAATGCCAGAAACCGGTCCTAGGAAGCTTGTTTCCGGTCCAGGGAAGGCATGGCTTGGCAGTTCGGGCTGGACTGTTCCCATGAGGCACAGGGTCATACTGATTTGCATATGGCCATGTCTGAACTGTGGTGGCAGAGTGGGCTAAAGAACGGTGATGGATCAAACCCAGATCTGTTGACTGGGTGTGAGTGTTTGATTGGTTCTGATGCTCCGTCCATCACCACCCCCTTTTGTACCACTTTGTTCGCCATAAATTGGCAGGGTATGCTCAGACGTGAGTCCCTTGCTCACTTTGCCACAGGATTCAAGCAAGCCTGGCTGAAGACGGCTGAAATGCCAGAAACCGGTCCTAGGAAGCTTGTTTCCGGTCCAGGGAAGGCATGGCTTGGCAGTTCGGGCTGGACTGTTCCCATGAGGCACAGGGTCAGACTGATTTGCATATGGCCATGTCTGAACTGGGGTGGCAGAGTGGGCTAAAGAACGGTGATGGATCAAACTCAGATCTGTTGACTGGGTGTGAGTGTTTGATTGGTTCTGATGCTCCGTCCATCACCACCCCCTTTTGTACCACTTTGTTCGCCATAAATTGGCAGGGTATGCTCAGACGTGAGTCCCTTGCTCACTTTGCCACTGGATTCAAGCAAGCCTGGCTGAAGACGTCTGAAATGCCAGAAACCGGTCCTAGGAAGCTTGTTTCCGATCCAGGGAAGGCATGGCTTGGCAGTTCGGGCTGGACTGTTCCCATGAGGCACAGGGTCAGACTGATTTGCATATGGCCATGTCTGAACTGGGGTGGCAGAGTGGGCTAAAGAACGGTGATGGATCTGTGGTAAATATTTCATTACCGGTACTATTTTTTATGCGGTAAAGTCTAGTAAGAATAACTCAGTAAATATAAGAGGCAGAATCCGTGGTATTAGAGGTTATAAAAGGCTTTATTCCTCTACAAAGGAATTACAGATCGAACTGTAGGCTTCAAATTCCATCACCACGAAGGTTCAGGAAGGGAAGGCAATACATTATTGACAAGTAATGATATTTATATGAAAAGTATTACATTAAGACAGATGCAAGAGGCGTAACAGCTGATAATACAGATAATGATACACATACGTAATGAAAAGAGGCGTAAACATAGGCGTAACTAAATACGTCATTAAACATGATGTCACAAGTGGGTGGATCCATAAGAGAATCCTGCAGTGTCAGCAGAAATATTTGGCAGAGATGCGCGCGCAGCCGCATGACGTGTGATTGACGTGCAACTAGAGGGTGAAGGGGACTTGACATTTAGCTCTACATGTGGAGACAGAAGTCTGGGGGGTCATGTCAACCTAATCCCAAATCATATCTAATATCTTATGTTTAAAGAACTGTATTATTCAAAAGGAAAGGTCTCTCGGACGGAATCTATTCTATACTGACTGTTAGTGTGTGTACAAGCGTCTAAATGTCTACATGAGATGCGAGGGGGCAGGAATCTTCCATGGTAACAGGGGCTATGAATTACTTGCATGAGGACAGTGAGGCCTGGCCCTTTGCACGGTAGCTGGAAGAATGTTTACCTAAACTACTAGACAGGAATGCATCGGATGAGGAGCGGAGCAGATAATCTTGAAGGTGAAATACAGTTTTTTGGCAGGCAACAGGCTGGATCAGGCACCGTTAGCCGCGCAGGGAGTAGGACAAAATTCATGGATACAGATGCAGGTTCGGACTGGAGCTTTCAGAGGCAGAAGGCAGGAAAGGCTTGATGGCAGAATTCAGGGCCTACTCGCCTGAATCTGTAAAATGTGGAAAGTGAACCACATAAAGTCGGTGGCCTTTCATACTTAGGAATGGAATATCTGACCCATTCATGGCGGATCTGAAAGAGGACATGTTGACGGTGGACGCACATGTATTTGCGTCTTCATAACTGGAACTGGAGGGAACATACATGTACTTATAGCATGCACATGGAGCCGTTGGGGTCTACGATAGGGGACATAACTGATCACAAAATTCATATTTCCTCATTCCCTCCTTGTCCCCTACGGACCCTCAGGAGATATCGATCTTCATCAATCCATCGATCTGTTCATATAGCATCATTTGTTCTTCTTTCTTCTTCCGGGACCTTGAACGAAAACTTGGATGCGGGATACACGATGTGGCACACAGACCACAAATCGCTGGCCCACATTGTAGACATAAGCAGCAACTGAATAGTATGAGAAAGCCAATGCCTAGGAAGGATAGGATCCTCCATCCCCAGGCTGACAACACGCTCCAGAACCAACCGGACCAAGTCCAGGTGCCTGGACTCTGGTGTATCTGGCTTATAATCTTATGAAGGCGAGTTATGGCTTTATATACTGACGGCGAATTTTCTGGTATGAAAACACAGCAACTTGATCCGATGACCCTACAAGCTCCGCCCCTATCGGCCAGGATGACGTCAAGGACAAGACGATTTTGAAGCACAACAATCCGCATAGCAGACTGCTCTTCTGTTAAATTGCCTAAGGCGGAAGTAGTCTCGTTCACTACTGCTTCAAGGGTTCTAGTTAATCTACGTATCAGCTTACTATTAGTGACTGTACCTATATAGGGAAAGAAACCTTTATTGAAATCTGTGTATTGTTCCCATGCCGTTTCAGTGTAATCGACAATCGGGAGATCTCTCTGCTGTCTATTGTGTACTAAATGGGTATTTCTGTGATAGTCAGGAGGGGCTAGGAAAACAGGTGGCAGAAGGAATGCTATGTAACAGGTACCATCCCAATCTAGAGGTAGACATATATATGCGGTCTGGCCACATATGAAGTAGGAATGACGGGAAGCTCTAAATGTAGACTTGCCTTGATCACTGAATTTTATTACAGTGGTGCATTTACTATGGCCCATGTGTATGGAACCATTCTTTCTTACACATAATTCCCCTTTAACTGGGAATACTGACATAGCGGGCAAGATTGGCGTAGCTTCGGATTCAACATTCAGAATCAGGAGGTTAAGTGTAAAATTACCTAATCCATATACTTCATTTTCTAGATCAGTTCCTGTTCGTTTGGGAAGTCCCTCCTTGTTAGGGTAGCAGACTTTAAGCAAAACTAGGTTCAGGTTTCCCCATACCCAGTTGTCTTGATAAACTACGGAATTTGAATCTAGGGAATTAATCAAACTAAACCATGCTCCACAGGAGCCATTGTGTGTGAACGGATACGGAAAGAGGGGCAAAACTCCCTTATAGTTCTGATAGGGAGGGAGTCGGCCACATATCCAACAATTGGTAGCATTACTGGTCTGATGGGAATGATGTAACATACTAATGAAAGTGTTGTTGCGCAGCGCAAATCTATAAGACAACTCATGCGGAGGTAATTCGCTAAAAGAATGTTCTGCGGTAACATTGTAAGCATGCTTAGAAATAGGGTAATACATATGTAACAATATACTAGAAATGATGATCAAAAGACTTAGAAAAAACAAAATTAATAATGTAACTGTGCAGTGACTACGAAGCGATTTACAGTACGCATGTTTTTTAAGCTTTATCTGTCTATTTCTCTCTCTATTTCGGTCTAGAGGATACATGTCAGAGACAAATTCAACCGATTCACCTTGGAGAGGACTTAAACAATCAAATTGTCTGACTTGCTAGACCTTAGTTTCAGTTTATAGAGTTCATTTTTTGTCTGTTCAACCAAGGGGAGCTTTGAGTCTGTCTGTGAGGGAATGCAGGGCTGAGTGTTCACATCGGACGGTAGTCCATAAAATTTCTTGATATGACTCGAGTGCAACCACCCTTTACGTCCCTCAACCTTCACGGCTGTCCTTGTTGTCAGCAAGACGAGTTTGGGCGACTTCCACCTGGGCTCCAGCTGAGTCTTCCGGTCGAAGTTCCTCACAAGAACCAGGTCACCTGGAACCACGTCATGGGGCTTCACCTCAGTGTTATCGGGAAAAGCTGCAGCTACCTGTGAACGACAAGATTGTAGTGCAGACATCAAGGAAGCCAGGTAATCTGTCAGCATATTACAGTCAACATCAGTGATTTTGCGAGGTATAGGCGTCCCCCACATATTTGGTGGTCTACCGAAGATCACCTCGTACGGGGATAGCCCTGTTCGAGAATGTGCTACCATTCTCATATAAAAGAGCGCAACTGGTAAGGCTACTATCCAATCGACACCTTTTTCTCTACATATTTTGGACAATCTGATTTTCAGAGTTTGATTATGACGTTCCACAAGACCTGCTGCCTCGGGATGTCGAACACAGTGGAATTTCCATTGGTAACCTAACAGAAGTGAAACGTGTTTCATTAGTTCGGATGAGAATGGCTGACCGTTATCTGAGTATACAACACGTGGTAAACCGAATCGTGGGAAGAATTCTCGAACTAGCTGTTTGGCAGTAGTCGGGGCAGTGTAATCTGAAACCGGGTAGGCTTCTGTCCAACGGGAAAGAGCACAGACAACTACGAGAACATATTTGAATCCTCGACATCGTTCCATCTGGATATAATCCATCTGGAGGACTTCAAAAGCATGATCGGGGGGTTGAAATCCACCCTGCTCTACGGGGATGCTTTTACCTGGATTAAACTGACAACATATCATACAGGTACGTACTTTCTGTTTGGCTGCTGCTCGCAAGTGTTTGTTGAACCAAATGTGTTGAATACTGTCTAGCATAGCTTTTTCTCCTAGGTGCGCCGGACTATGTATTGTGTTAATGATGACTTGAACCATGGAGTCGGGAAGAAACCATATAGATTTTTCCTTCGTCATCCATCCTTGATCTGTTTGGATCCCTCCTAATTCAGTCCATTTCTTTATTTCTTCTGGTGTAGCATGTGTCTGTATGTCAATTACATCAAGGGCGGGATCCTTAACTGTCATGCAATGTGTTGGTGTCTGAACTATTGTCTTTGTCGTGTCAGTTGTATGAGTCTGATTCTGAGCAGTCTGTTTAGCTGTTCTGTCAGCTAGGTCATTACCCTGAGAAATGATATCGGTAACTTTTGTACGGGCTTTGCATTTCATAATCGATATTGCAGTAGGTAGATGAATCGCGTCTAATAGGGCTTGAATTAGGGGTCCGTGTTGGATGTGGGCACCGTGAGAAGTTAAATAACCTCTCTCTCGCCACAGTACGCCGAAGTCATGGACGACTCCGAATGCATAACGCGAATCTGTGTATATGTTGACTTTCTTATTTTTAGCTTGAATACAGGCTTGTGTCAGAGCGATGAGCTCTGCTGCTTGAGCTGACAAAGTGTTAATACAATTTGTTTCAATGACTTCAGTGTCTGTTGTGACTGCGTAAGCGGCCACTAACTCTCCTGTACTTGTTCTCATACATGAACCATCTACATACAATGTCAGGTCTGGATCTGATAAAGGGATGTCTGTCAAGTCTTGTCTGGGTTTCGTCGTGATAGTAATGACTTCAATACAATCATGTGCTAATGGATCTGTTCCGTTTACTGGCAAAAGTGTGGCAGGATTTAACGTATTACAACGTCTGATTTCTATATGTGGCTGAAACAATGTTAATTCATAACCGGTGAGTCTTGCTATAGTCAAGTGTTGAGTTTGTGTGCGGTTCAAGAGAACCTCTACTGCGTGTGGTACTTGTACTGTTAATTGATGTCCTAACACTATGGCATCGCTTTGTCTGATTGCTAAAGCTGTTGCTGCCACTGATTTCAGGCACGCAGGAAGAGCCTGAGCTACTGAATCTAATGTACTAGAGAAATAAGCACATGGTTTGTGTGATCCTGCTTGTTCCTGAGTGAGTACTGACAAGGCAGTACCTTCGCGTTCTGTAACAAAGAGTGTAAAAGGCTTACTGTAACATGGTGTTGCTAAAACAGGTGCTTGGCATAAAGCTTTCTTTAAGCTTTCAAAGGCATGTGTATGTTCTTGAGTCCAAGGGAGGACAGTCGATGTGGCTGCCTCCTGTGTTGTCAACTGGATGAGTGGTTTTGCTAGAAATGCATATTGGGGGATCCACTGCCTACAGTATGAAGTGAGACCTATAAAAGCCCGCACCTCCTTTTGTGTCTTTGGTGGTGACATGTTAGCAATTAACTGGATGCGATCAGGTGTAAGCTGTCTTCCCTCCTTGGACAGCGAGTGCCCAAGGTAAACAACTTGCTGGACACAGAATTGCAGCTTAGAAGGGGACACCTTGTGCCCCTTGTCGGCCAGAAATCTTAAAACCGTCAGTGACGCTTTTTCACATTCAGGTTCGCTTCGGGCGGTGATCAGCAGATCATCGACATATTGAAGCAAGGCAGTGTTAACTGGCATGTGGATACTGTCAAGTTCTCGTTTCAGTGCTTGGCTATAGATGCTGGGGCTTTCTGTAAATCCTTGAGGTGCGCGTGTGAATTTAAAACTTCGTCCATTCAAACTGAATCCGAACAAATATTGACTTTCCGGATCTATTGGGACGCTAAAGAAGGCATTCTTGAGATCAATTACAGTGAAGAACGTTGCTTCTGAGTCAATAGCCGTTAGTAAAGAAGAGATATCTGGGACCACAGGGTATTGTGGTACAATACATTTATTTAATTCGCGCAGATCAATAACTAATCGATATACTGGTGATGCTTTTGGATCCGTTCTTTTAAGAATCGGAATTATAGGGGAATTACATACATTGGAGTCGGTTTCTACAACCACTCCTTGTGCAATGAGCTCGTCAATGAGTTGCAGTAAAGCCACAACAGCATCTGGTGGTAACTTGTATTGTCGCATTCGTGGTAGTACCACTCCTGTTTTTAGTGTGACTCGATATGGTGTAATGTTCATGCAACCAACATCAGTCGGGCCTTGTGCCCATAAATGTGTAGGTAAATTCTGCAGCCGGTGATCCATGTCTCTGGACACGTAGTGACCTTTGAAATCACGTAAAAATAATCGTACTCCTTCCGGAGAACAACATATTATAGCTCCTAGAGCTTTCAATGTTTTTATACCTAACAAGTTTTCTGGACATGATTTAGTAAGCAATAAATCTGTGGTTCGTGTCAATGGACCAACCGTAAGTGGAAGGGGTTGCGTTACTTCATTAATGATAGGCTTTCCTGAGAATCCAAGGGAAATATTCTGTGAGCCTGAGAGGGGTGCCCCTGGAACTTCACTGTGTCGTATAGTTGTTCTGCTTGCCCCTGTATCAAGTAAAAACTTTCTGTCTTCCCCTAATAGTTCACTATGAACATAAGGTCCCTCTTGATCTACAGGAACCTCGATAAGGGGTAGGCCAACTTCCCTCTCTAGGCTATTTCATGTGTATCGCTGATAATCGGGATAGTCATTTTGTGCATACTGGTACATCTGTTGTGTCGTTGCTTGTGTTGCAGCAATAGGCTGTGCTTGTGGTGGTGCTACGATCTGTTGTGGAGCTGCCTGTTGCGGAGCTGGCTGTTGCGGAGCTGGCCTAGATTGTGCATGCTGAGGGATTTGTTGTTGATTCTGATCCTGTCTAGGTGGACGTGGTCTTTCCTGGGTTCTACCTGTGGCAATATTATGTTTCAGGACTGGACAATCGTGTATATAATGACCTTGTTGTTTACAATAGTTGCATGTCCCTTTCGTCGGACCTGTGGAATCACCCTTTTTATGACCATCAGCTGGAACTGACTGAGCAACAAGCATTTTCATTTTCGTATCTTTCATACGTCTTTGTTCATGTTCTTGTTCTTCTCTAATTCTATTGTGGTGATATTGTAACATCTGTAACATCTGTGACGGGGTGTTACCTTGCCAGGTACTCTCAAATTTCAATACTGTATTCTTAACTTGTGGCAGGGAATTTTCAACTAATTTTGTCACAAACAGATGTGGATATGACTCGCTACTTGCTTTTATGCCTCTATTAATACCAAAACATTTTTCAAATCGGGAATAGAAATCACTAGTGTCTTCATCTTGCTTTTGTTTACAGGCTGAGATTGCACCCCAGTCCTCCTTTTTCGTAGTTAATAAACGTGGCAGTACCTGTACTAGTAATCCTGGTAGTGCTGTAGTCTTTTCCCCAAGCCCAGATCCTGCAGCTCGGGCCTTTTCTTCGTTTTCTAGTGCTGTCCAATCTATCTTTTGGTCTCCCACCTCCCATTCCTTTTCTTTGAGTTTCTCGTAAACACCGGCAGGCATTAACACTTTCAATATTTTCATAATGTCGGGGTAGGTATACTCTCCCATGAGTAACATGTCCTTTATCTCACGGTGGAAACCTGCTGGATCCTTGTCATGGCTGGGTACTACTTTCTTCATTTCTAATAATTCAATTTTAGTTATAGGCGTGTACACAAACACACGTGTAAAGTTATTATCTTCACCTCTGATTGGGTGTACTTCGCGTAAGGGATTCTGTCTATCTATGTGATACATTTTTCTTCCCATAGTGGGAATTGGAACGTGTTCTGGGCATACGAAAACTATATACTGGTTTCGAAATTCTAGAATTTCTTTAATTAAATCAGTACCTGACCCTCTCCATTTATTCGTGAGTAATTCGGTCAATATGTCAGGTAAGGGTCCAGGATCGGAGTGTTGGCTTTTATATAATATAAGGAGGTGTTGAATCATGTATATACTAGCTAAACGCTGTTCGTCTGGGGCAAGATTCAGAAACGTGTGTGCTAGTGCATCTTCACTGTATTTGTCGGGACTGTCAGCCCATTGTACGGCTGACCTGGCCAATTCTTGTTCATCCATGGAATCGAGCATATGGTACCCCCTTCGGTCTCGGAGTAGTTTATCGGCAGCTTGGAATAGGTGTTCAGGAGACCTTGTATTTAACATAGGGGCTGGGAAATGTCTGTTACATTCTGGACGTATCGGACGTATCGGATCATTAAAACATCTCGTTTTATTAAAAGATCTTCCTTTACCTACATAAGCCATCGTTTCTAATTGTCCTGTAGGCATTTCGTCCTCCTCTCCCTCTGGTTCATGTAGATCTGACTCTAATCTTTCTGTATGTATTCGTTCTACTTCTTTGCGGATCTTACGGCACATAACTACTATACATGTCTGTTTATCATGTTTCCCTTCTGATATATTCTGACCCCATTTGGTAAGTACTTGCATTTCCTCCTGATCTACCCCAGGCCTATCTCTGTTTCTGATCACACAGTTTATGAAGAAGCGTAACAGTTGTCTCTGTACATCCACTTTCTGATATTCCATAGCTTCGTCAATACTTTCAGGGCCTCGCCCTGATTGGACAAAGTGATATATATTGTCTAAATGTGCCACCATTCCTGGTAGCGTCGCTAAATATCTTGAAGCTCGTCGTATACGTAGTGATGACAGCAGCATACCGTCCCGTCTACCGGGCAGAGGATCATATCTACAATCCACTAGATGCTCTTTAAACAAGTCTGAAGTTGCTAGTTGGGGTGTACGTTCGTATGCTAAATCTCTAAGGGATAATTTATTTCCTCGAGGTGGCGTGGCAAAAATGTCTGTCACACCTCCTGTCGCACCGTCTGAGGTGCTAGGCACGAAAGGATTTGTTGGATGTAAGATAGAAACTGTAGATGTAGGAAAAGCGGTAGAAACAGATGGACCTGTGGGAATGTGCGTAGGAGTTTGTTGTTGCGGGGATACAGACGGATGATCTTGGCGTTGAGCACCAACGATGGGCGGTGGGTGTGGCGGAGCATTAGCATATTCAGGAGCTACATCATCTAAATAGGAAGAAAGGAAAACGTCTTTTGCTGTTTTGGGATGTGCTTTTATCGGGAGTAATGGAGGTGTCAGGTTTTTCGGTATTTCCTGGGTGGCCTGAGGTAACCCTTCGGCCAGAAGAGGATACATACCATTCATAAGAGTGTTTCGTTGTCTGTCTACTTGTTCTGCTTTTACTCGGGTACCTTCCTCAATTAATAAATTTTCTCGGGTTTTATTCGAATTCTCCCTACCTTTCTCTTCTTGTCTGAGCGCTTTTTCTGTACGTCTATATGATTCTTTACGCCATAATTCAATGGCATCTTTCTGTGACTGTCTGGCTTTCTTTTTCCATAATTCTTCTTCTACTCTCATGATGCAATCTGCATCCCAGGTCCCCGCTGCGGGCCACCTCTGACTTTCTGGCAACTCTTTGGTGTAGTCCACCCATAAATCAAGAAATAACACGGCATCTAGGCCATGCTTATGATACATAAAGTATCCTGGAGTGTCCCTAGGTGGAATGGGAACAGCTTCTTCGAGTACCCCTTTTCTGGTTTTGATCTGTCTTAGTTTTGAAAAGAGCGGCATTTTTAGACCTTATTATTTGAACACACTTAATACAATAAATACAATAATGAACAATCATTCACACCACAATAGGTAGAACGTATTAAAACATTTAACATTTAACAGTTAACGAACGATGATAATTAATAGAAAACTAGTTACTGACATAATACTGACACTAGATAATACTGAATTATATGCAAGACATACTAGATATACTGCTAAACAGTACAGATACACTGCTAAAACAGTGCAGACCGGATTTGTGTACCCAAACCCGTCTTGACCGGCACAACCTATGTGCACGTTTAAATGCCTCCCCGGCAACGGTACTCACCGGGTAGCGCGGAACGGAAGGCCTCGGAACTGAACTGAAACTGGACCGGACTGGACTCGACTCGACTGGACTCGGAACTTCGGAACCTGGTGGGCCTCTGTATACCTCGGATCTTGCTCTCTCAGCTAGGCTCTGGTCGGGATACTTCGCACTTCTCACCGCCTCGTCTGGGTGTTGATCGCAGCCTCAGTCGCCCCCGCTTGGCCGGAGGGAGATACAGGAAATCCTGCAGGTACGCGTTTTTGTCCGTTCAGCTGTGGCAGGAGACCGGGCCTGCAACGCACCTCCGGCGCGTGAGATGAGAAAGTGTCCCTATTCGGGCGCCAATTTATGTGGTAAATATTTCATTACCGGTACTATTTTTTATGCGGTAAAGTCTAGTAAGAATAACTCAGTAAATATAAGAGGCAGAATCCGTGGTATTAGAGGTTATAAAAGGCTTTATTCCTCTACAAAGGAATTAAAGTTCGAACTGTAGGCTTCAAATTCCATCACCACGAAGGTTCAGGAAGGGAAGGCAATACATTATTGACAAGTAATGATATTTATATGAAAAGTATTACATTAAGACAGATGCAAGAGGCGTAACAGCTGATAATACAGATAATGATACACATATGTAATGAAAAGAGGCGTAAACATAGGCGTAACTAAATACGTCATTAAACATGATGTCAAAAGTGGGTGGATCCATAAGAGAATCCTGCAGTGTCAGCAGAAATATTTGGCAGAGATGCGCGCGCAGCCGCATGACGTGTGATTGACGTGCAACTAGAGGGTGAAGGGGACTTGACATTTAGCTCTACATGTGGAGACAGAAGTCTGG
Organism: Triturus cristatus; assembly: GCF_964204655.1. NCBI lineage: Eukaryota > Metazoa > Chordata > Amphibia > Caudata > Salamandridae > Triturus > Triturus cristatus. The sequence continues at coordinate 1,207,438,724 of NC_140592.1, read as the reverse complement.
GGGGTCATGTCAACCTAATCCCAAATCATATCTAATATCTTATGTTTAAAGAACTGTATTATCCAAAAGGAAAGGTCTCTCGGACGGAATCTATTCTATACTGACTGTTAGTGTGTGTACAAGCGTCTAAATGTCTACATGAGATGCGAGGGGACAGGAATCTTCCATGGTAACAGGGTCTATGAATTACTTGCATGAGGACAGTGAGGCCTGGCCCTTTGCACGGTAGCTGGAAGAATGTTTACCTAAACTACTAGACAGGAATGCATCGGATGAGGAGCGGAGCAGATAATCTTGAAGGTGAAATACAGTTTTTTCGCAGGCAACAGGCTGGATCAGGCACCGTTAGCCGCGCAGGGAGTAGGACAAAGTTCATGGATACAGATGCAGGTTCGGACTGGAGCTTTCAGAGGCAGAAGGCAGGAAAGGCTTGATGGCAGAATTCAGGGCCTACTCGCCTGAATCTGTAAAATGTGGAAAGTGAACCACATAAAGTCGGTGGCCTTTCATACTTAGGAATGGAATATCTGACCCATTCATGGCGGATCTGAAAGAGGACATGTTGACGGTGGACGCACATGTATTTGCGTCTTCATAACTGGAACTGGAGGGAACATACATGTACTTATAGCATGCACATGGAGCCGTTGGGGTCTACGATAGGGGACATAACTGATCACAAAATTCATATTTCCTCAGATCAAACCCAGATCTGTTGACTGGGTGTGAGTGTTTGATTGGTTCTGATGCTCCGACCATCACCACCCCCTTTTGTACCACTTTGTTCGCCATAATTTGGCAGGGTATGCTCAGACGTGAGTCCCTTGCTCACTTTGCCACTGGATTCAAGCAAGCCTGGCTGAAGACGGCTGAAATGTCAGAAACGGTGATGGATCAAACCAAGATCTGTTGACTGGGTGTGAGTGTTTGATTGGTTCTGATGCTCCGTCCATCACCACCCCCTTTTGTACCACCATGCTTCATCATAGGGCTGCTAACACACCTCCACGCTGGAGGTGGAGCATTAGGGAGTGGGTAGAACAAATAAATGACAGATAATGTGGGGATCATAAGTGAAAATAGGTGCAAAAACAGTGATAAAAACTGGCCACAGGGAGTCCCATCTAACAATTTTAATGCTGGGTACCCTATCCAGAACAAAAGTGGTCACACCAGGACCAGTGGATGGTGTTATGGGAAACCTATTATGAGTTACCAACCCTGCACTCTGCAAAAACAGTCAACATGTTTCTACCGGCACAATCTAATAACTCGGTTTTCATCAGGACTCACTCCTAAATGATCCCAAAGGTACTAACCCTACCTCCTTAGTTCCAGGGGTGAGGGAAGAAACCCTTGATGAGTAACTTACTCTGAGAACATATGGTAGAGCACCCTGCTCTCCAATAGGAACCTGTAAAAGAACCAACAAGAACACGTGTAAACTGAAAGGTGCTGTGCCCTCTGTGCAATACATGATAACAACTGTAGTGATGTGTAACCCCCTATAAACAACAGCAGTCATAACAGGGCATAATGATACCAGCTCAGACCCTCGTAAAGTGTTAAAGATGCCCAGCGGTGTATAATTTAACGTGCCCGGACAATGCGCTAATTACACATGTAAGGAACACTGATAAAACCAAAATTGCTTTCTAAAAACAGTTGTCATTGCTAGGAGACCGAAAACACTATCATGCATAATGTGAGGATTACCCAGTTCATATAAAATCTAAACTTGAACTGGCGGGGAAGCAAGGGCAGCTCCCTATAGTCACACGCTGCAGGAAATAAAAATGAAGATGAAGAAACACAGTGAATCAAATCATAATGATGGAGGGTTATTGTTGGACCATACCGCTCCCCAATGTGATCGGAGGGTAGGTCAAAAGGGCCTGACATGCGCTGTGTGGCCAAAAAACACGCCCCATTTGCAGGGTAGTTATATCACCGATAGATTCCCAAAAACAACTGGTTAGAAAAAGATTCTCCGTCCTGGAGTGTGCTTGACCTGCATCGGGTCTCTATTAACAAAATATCCCCCTTACTTCATCAAGGTGAGCTGCGGCCCCTTCATGTGTCTCTCCCAGCGCCGCGTTGGCTCCCCTTTATACACACAGTCCCTCTTCTATGTAGTGGTTTCATAGTTGTTGAAGGAGGTGGAAGCGGGACTTTATCCTCCTACCCCTCTTTTGTGTGAGTTAATGTATAGCGCAGCCGCTGAGCCGCAGGGGTTGCAATTGTTTTAAACACCTGTCACTGCCATACCGACAAGGGTTAAACCCACACAGGAATACTGTGTAGGGCCATGGCACCAGAACAGGGTTTGGCCTATGGGGATGATGCATTGGCAGAAATCCTCCCAGGTCTGTCCTTGCTAGGTGACACAACCATCAACCAGGTCCTGACCCAGGGTGAAGGGTGGGACACTCTTCTGGAATTGAAAAGAACCCATGTTAAAACCATATTGCATGGGGCGATCTTGACAGAATACCTGAGGGGCAATGCTGCCCCTAGGAGCCTGCTGGTTACCAATGAGCCCCTGATTATCCTGGAAGACCCTGTCTTCCATAAAGATTGCTCCCTGATAGCCTGGAAATGTAAGAAGGATTGGCTGATCCTTATCATTAATACAGCTAAAAGGACAGCTGATGCCCTCTACATTAAAAGCCAGGCTAATGAACAGGGTATCAAAATGAGTACCCTTTCGGCTACCTTTAAAAAGAAATTGGAGGAGACGAACAATGAAATTGGGGAATATAAGGATTACCTTTTAGGATACAAGGTGGACAAACTTTAGAAAGATCTGAAGAAGTTTTCCAGGGAGAAGGTCTACCCCTACATCACGGATCAGTACATCCAGAATAAGGTAGACGCTTTGAAGAAGGGCCAGAACCGGGATGGCAGATTCTCCAACAGGACTTGCACCAGTAGTGATCAAAGCGACTACATTAGGAGACCTCGGAGGAGGGGTTGGGGAGGTTTTTTTTCGGAGGCCCACGCCCTCAATTCAACCCGATATACCCAAACTATCCAGGTAACAACTTTGGATGGTCACCTATGTACCCACAACAATTCCCAGGGAGGCCCAGTGACACAGTTCCCCCAGACGCCCAATTCTTTTTTAGGGAGAGGCCGAGGGAGAGGCAGAGGCAAACAGAAGGGAGCAGCGGGGGTCCAGTGAGAGGACCCCGAACAGAGGGTAACCAGGAGAATAGTGAGGGACCCGTCGCTGGCACAAGCAGGGAATGATCTCTTTGGTGATGATCCTCACTGACACCCAACTTACGGACACCTAAGTGGCAGTGCTCAACAAGGGTTTGGATTTTGTACCCACCAACACTCTTGATGCCTTCAAGATTCGACGAGAACTGGGGGCTTTCTTTCGCAATATAAGACTGAGAGTTTTCTTTGGAGACCGGGAAGAAGGGGTGGAACAAGGAACGGTACCAAGAGGGGACACCACTTTTCGCCCCAGATCGAAGTTTATACCGGCAGTGGGGTCCCTCTCCATAGAGGTGCAAGCACTTTCAAGAAACAATTGTTCCACCTTCAAGAACTTGACGAACGCAGAGAAGCAAGCTCTTGAGGAACTAAGGAACAACCAAGACCTGGTGATTAAGCCGGCGGACAAGGGAGGAGCGATCGTTGTCCAGAGTAAGATTGCCTACGACACAGAATGCCTGAGGCTCCTCGTCAACAGGAGAAATTACAGCATCCTGAGAGGAGACCCGACTGATGACATCAGAAAGAAGATAGTGTCCATTGTTGAGGAAGCAGTACATAATGACTGGATCACGGAAAAAGAGGGGAGTTTCCTGTGTCAAATGGACCCTGTAACACCTTATTTTTACACCCTCCCCTAGGTGCACAAACCAACGAGACCTCCCCCGGGGGGACCCATAGTATCGGGCATTGAATCGCTCCTTGAGCCACTTTCACAATTTTGTGACTTCTTTTTCAAACCAGTAGTCCAATCGAGACCGCGTACCTTAAAGATACGACTGATGTACTGCTCCTACTGAAGGATCTCAACGTTGATACCGAGAAAGAATTCCTGTTGGGCTTGGACGTGGAGTCCTTATACACAAACATACCGCAGATGGGGACTCTGCTTGTGGTAGAGGAGATTCTGTACTCTTTGGATTGGGATTACCGTACCCCCAGACCTTTCATCCTACACCTGGGTGAAATCGCTCTGACCAAGAACTATTTAAAGTTCAAGGACACCTATTACTTCCAGACTCATTGGACATCCATGGGGAGTGTTTTTGCCCCCAGCCTCGCGGGCTTTATATGGCAGCTTTCGAGGATCAATACATCTACGCCCCTGGGAGTATCTGGAACAACAACATCAAGTTATGGCGGCGTTATATTGATGATGTCCTCCTGATCTGGAAGGGAAACAGACAATCCATTGAAGAATTTCTGGAATGGCTGAACAGTCGCAACCCCTTGCTCCTGTTTATGTCTGCCATTACTAAGGAGAACCTCCCTCTCCTGAATCTCACCATCTTTCCTAAGGAGGGAGGCTTATAGACAAAAATGTTTCAAAACCTACAGACAGGAACAGTCTCTTGTCATTTGAGAGTTTTCATCCCAAATCTCTCAGAGAGAACCTGCCGGTGTTTCTGCACCTCCGCCGTAACTGTTCCAAAATGGAGGATTTTAGATCAGAGGCCAGCACCCTGCAGCACAGACTACTGCAACGGAAGTACCCACGACGGACCGTGAGTAGGGCCGTAAGAGAGCGGGCAACTGCGACCAAGAAACACTTCTGGAACATGTGGAAAAACCATCCACAAACAGAACAATATGTGTAACCACATTTAACACAGCCTCCAGCAAGATCCAGAAGATCACCCTGCGGAACTGGAGAAGTCTCAACTCCAATGGCCTACAGCTGGAGAAACCCCTGTTCTCCTTTAAGAGAGGAGAGAACATAAAGGATCCACACTAGACCCAGAGTGCCGCCCTCAAGACCAGGAGTGGCGGGCTCAAGTGGATTTACATGGAAACTCCCCCCGGTGATGGGACATACCCGCTGTGGGACATGCGATGTGTGCCACCTCACTGCTAACACCAAAACAATGGACATCTGCCTCACCCACCCTTGGGAACAGTGGAAGCATACTAATTGCAACTCCACAGAGGTTATCTACATGCTGAGATGCCCCTGTGACCCGCTTTACATCGCGATGACCACGAGGACAGTGAAGACGAGGTTCATGGAACATAGGTCCACCATTAGGTGCCAGAGAACAATCAGCCGCCTCACCACCCACTATAAGGAGAAGAATCACTCAACCGAAGATTTATTCTGGATGGTTTTGGACAAGCCTAACCTGGGAACCTTCACCAGGAACCCAGAGAATGCCCTCTTCGTTTGAGAACAGACATAGATCTATAGGATCCGTAGTCATGTTGTGGGCTTAAACAATGACATACCTTGGAATAGCCTTAACAACCTGTAGGGTTCCTTGTATACTAAGTTAGTGTGAATGGACATGAACAATCAATTCAATCACGCTACACAGGGATGCTAGGCCCCCCACTCCTGGCCCTTTCCTGTCACATACCGGCCCCCATAAAGATGTCTCTACCCCCAATGGTTTATGGTTTATGTCTGAGGGGACAGCGCAGTCATACTCTGAGGGTACAGCACCGACTGGGCCTGAAGATATTGTGCCTGGGGTGAGAGTGTTTTATAAACCAGTACTATTTGACTACTCCAACCCTTAACACCCTAGACACTTTTCTGTATTTTCTGTAATTTTAGTATAGTTGTAGTTGTGGTTCCCTCTTTTTAACCACTTGGGCAATTATAAAATACAAAAAATTGGCAAGGTTATTTAACCAACACCCTCCGCCAGCTCTACATTCCACGCACTAGCCCCCCTCCAAGTAAAACGGGTACACCAACGCGCTACCGCGCCCCCTCCCAACATGGGAGTCACGGTTGACACTCTGGTGTTTCCTGAACCCATCTCACTTCCCGTTTCCTTTCCACGCCTGGCACGTCCATGATGACGTGGCTGTGGGCGGGACTGAAGGGAGTAACAAGGTCTTGGCAGCACCACACTCGGAGCCTACACGGCGCTGGGAGAGACAAACAAAGGGGCCGCAGCTCACCTTGACGAAGTAAGGGGGATCTTTTGTTAATAGTGACCCGATGCAGGTCAAGGGTCAAGCACACTCCCGCACAGAGAATCTTTTTCCAACCAGTTGTGTTTGGGAATCTATAGGTGATATAACTACCCTGCAAATGGGGCACATTTTTTGGCCACACAGCGCATGTTGGGCCCTTTTGACCTACCCTCCGATCACATTGGGGAGCGGTAAGGTCTAACAATAACGCTCCATTATTATGATTTGATTCACTGTGTTTCTTCATCTTCATTTTTATTTCCTGCAGCTATAGGGAGCTGCCCTCGCTCCCCCGCCAGTTCAAGTTTAGATTTTATATGAACTGGGTAAGCCTCACATTATGCATGATGGTGTTTTCGGTCTCCTAGCAAGGACGACTGTTTTTAGAAAGCAATTTTGGTTTTATCAGTGTTCCTTACATGTGTAATTAGCACAACACCCGGGGACGTTAAATTATACACAGGCATACCGCCGGGCGTCTTTAACACTTTATGAGGGCCTGAGCTGGTATCATTACGCCCTGTTATGACTGCTGTTTTTTATGGGGGGGGTTACACATCACTACAGTTGTTACCATGTATTGCACAGCACCTTTCAGTTTACACATGTCCTTTTTGGTTCTTTTACAGGTTCCTATTGGAGAGCAAGGTGCTCTACCATATGTTCTCAGAGTAAGGTATTAATGCCGGGTCTGGTGGCTCAGTGGACTAATGCGTCTGCTGCAGGGGCCTGTGTTCGACCTCATGGTCACAGGTTCAAATCCCGGCGGGTCCACTCAGCCTTTCATCCATCTGAGGTCGATAAAATGAGTACCATTGAGTTGGGTAACAATAAACATCTGTTATTCAGCGCCAAGATACCCGTAGTGGTGAACGTGCGCTTTACAAATACACGTGTTATGTTATGTTATGTTTTATGTTTATCAAGGGTTTCTTCCCTTTTCCCCTGGAACTAAGGAGTTAGGGTTAGTACCTTTGGGATCATTTAGGAGTGGGTCCTGATGAAAGCCGGGTTATTATGATTGTGCTGGCTGAAACATGTCGACGGTTTTTGCAGAGTGGAGGATAGGTAACTCAAAATAGGTTTCCCATACCACCATCCACTGGTCCTGGTGTGACCACTTTTATTCTGGACTGGGTACCCAGCATTAAAATTGTTAGACGAGACTCCCCGTGGCCAGTTTTTATCACTGTTTCTGCACCTATTTTCGATTGTGATCCCCACATTATTTGTCATTTATTTGTTGTACTGTCTTCCCCCTTCCTATTGCTCCACCTCCAGCGTTGGTCTGCGCGGAGGTATGTTAGCAGCCCTATGATGAAGCATGACACAGTTTACTGTGTGTGAGGGCAGTTTTAACACTCTTGTGTGATTCCCCCACTTCTCTGACTTACAGCATTTTATGCACACAGTCTCTCTTCTATGTTGTGGTTTCATAGTTGTTGAAGGATGTCGAAGCGGGACTTTATCCTCCTACCCCTTTTTTGTGTGAGTCAATTCATTTTAAATGGCCCAAATGTTAACTAAATAATGAAAAATACAACATATCCCATGCAAACCTCTTACTTATTTATCGCAACAAGTTTATGTTTTGGGGATCGTGCAGGAATACTAAAAATGCTGTTATATTATAGTATAGATTATACTTGAAATAAATCCTAAAAGCTATCCAGTCTGGGCACTGCAATGTTGCAAAAAGCGTGTCCTGGTCAAATGGATCCTGTAGAAAGTGAATATGCACTAAGAGAGCTGCAGGCCCTGCTGTTTATTTAACCACTTGTTATAATATATTTATTTATTTATCAAGTTTTATATAGCGCGAAGAAGACCCGTGAGGGTATCAAAGCTCTTTACAGGGGAGGGGGAGGAGGATACATCGGTAAAAGACAGTAATAAAGTGCATTTATGAACATAAAATATAAACATAGAAGAGTATCAAATCTAGGAGCGCGATCCCTTTCAACGACTAGATGGGGGAGGTCATGATCAGCAAAATAAGAGTTCAACAAGTAAGTTCAGTCGATAACTCATGTGGAGACGGCTTTTAGTCTAACAATTTAGTTGTATAGTGCTCGTACTATTATACTGTAGCTTCTATGTGCTAGGGAAGGAGGGTGGCACTGTACTCTGTCAGGAATCTGGAGCATCTAAATTGCTAATTGAGCCAGAAGTCACCAAAGCTCGTCTCCCACTAATCTGTCATGTAGTGGCGGCTTCTGACCTTTGAAAGTGGTGAGGCATTATCCTGCCAGGGATTTGCCTCAGTTTTTTAATTTCCTGGAGAGTTCCCTATATATTAAAAATGACCTTCTTTGTGGCAACAACTGCACTTTGTTATGGGTACTACTTTATGCCAAATATTTCATATAGTATTCCAGTACCAGAATTTGCCACTGACACTGCCCATACACCATGGCGGCCCGTATGTCAAAATTACCTCCAGTTTTTAAGAACAGTATTTTATCAAGGTTTGCTTCCCCCAACCAGCCCTAGCAGCCCCATTGTGCCATGGCTGCCCTCTCTGATGCTAATACCTACCTCCGGTATGCCAGCGCCAACATTTTGCCTTGTGTGCCCTCCTTTGTGCTAAGAATTACCTCCAATGTCCCAGCACCAGCATATTTCCATGGGGCCCCCATGCCATGAATTTCCTCAGGTATTCAAGCACCAGCATTCTTCCACAGGGCCTATTCCAAGAATGTCAGTCTTGTAGTAAGCCAGGACCTGTATATTGACATGGGTGCCCTTCCTTGTGCCAAGAAATAATCTGCAATATGCCAGCAGCAGCATGTTAACTTGGGTTCCGTGATAAACCTGGAAGTAAACTGAGGGGCACATTCTCAAGAACGCGTGATAACCATCGCAAAAGTTTCTTTACGCAACCTCCAACATCACAGTCTATCACGGGAAATTTATGCTGTGTTAACCAAGTATTTACAACACAGCAGCACCATGCGATAGTCCCCAGATAACGCGTCAAATGACCGCGATAAAACCAATGCCACGCCGCAAAAATGCAAAACACGAATGCAAATAAACTTACGATGAGGGAAATCACGATACAAAAAGCAGTGAAAACCAGCGACAGGCCTGCAAATCCCACGCGTCTGGCGGGAAAATGCACTATAAAAGCAGAACAAGAAAAACACACCAGAAACAATCCAAAGTGCGTAGCAACATGGATGCACCCTGACCGAGCGCAGAGGCCAACGCGAACTCCACAAGCCCCACAGGCCACCAGCAAGGAACAACGGGGTCGGGGAAGGCCAAGGAGAAGAGGGAAAGGAAGACGGGATGCAGTCCACAGGAAAGCAAGATCAGCGTCACGGAGATGACAGAACACTACCAACAACTGACCCACAATCAGACTACCTTGAATGCAGCCGGAGTGTCGAGAAGGCCAATGGAGGAGGCCAACCGGCGCTGGCATGATGTGAAAACCTAAACCAGGCCCAAAACCACTGCCAACAGGAAGGCAGCAATGGCGACAGGAGGTGGGAGTCCTGCGCCACAGGAGGAGCTGGAGGATATGGAGGCCAGTCATCAGTGTGGAGACGGTGCAAGGAGGTGAGAGTACGGACACAGCTCGAGAGGAGCTGACACAACAACAATAGGGTGACGAATGGGGACGGGGGAGATGGGCACAATGGCGCACATGCACAACGATGTGTAGCACACTGCACACCCACAATTACCCAGGATCATGTCCCTCATCCCCGTGGCACACTGCAGCACACACACAGCAATCACAGCACATCCCATGACAATGTGGCACAAAGTGGAACACCGACACTGCAGAACAGGGGAGTCAACTGGGTCCGCTCATGCACAGAACAGGCCAATCACATTTGACAGAGCAGGGAACTGTGAGATGCATATGTGCAGGTACAACCTCACATCCGTCATGTAGTCCAAATGCCCACTGTCCCGCCTCAAATTTCAGCACCTCCCAAACACTCACAATGTACATTGTCATACAGTCTGCATGTAAACAAGAACAATGCGCCAACATACATGTCAACACAATGTCAACATGCATCCCCCCATCACATTGCAGAGAGACAAACAACACCTCCGGCAGGTCAGACCAGACAACCCATCAGTGATGCCGGAGACGACCATCATACATTCGACACCGATGCCCTACAACAGCTCATGGACATCTCAGGCAGCCCTCCCCCAGGAGCAGGGCAGCCAAGCTACATAGAGGAGACCCCAGCCCCTGCACAGACTACACAGCAGGAAGCACCCGCCACAACGTATGGCTCTCAACACTCCACCTCGGCACACATCGCATTCCAAAGTCAGGTGTCAGGATGCCAAAAGAAGGTGGCTGAACAGGTGCGGGTGGGGTCAGAGCTCATGGAAGCCGAACTACATCACATACGGGGTGTCAAAGTCCCCTCAGAGACCACTTACACCCCACAAAGGAGACCCACTCTGCGACAGAGACACATGCATTTGCACATTTCCTGTACTGAACTACGCCCAGAGCTCCGTAACTACCATCCACACACCCACGCTGGTCCCCCGTACGATGGCCCAGTACAACCCTCTTACGTATCGAGTGGCTGACGACAAAGCTAGATCTCCAATCTCTAACTCGCTGCATGCGATGACATGGTTTGCGTCCGCTGTACACAGCACAATGTTATGTTGTAGGGCCCGGGGCCCTCATACACACATCATGACCACACGGACACACGCAGATAGTTTTTGCAACTGGCTACGTGCACATGCGCCCAACCCCTTTATTGGGAGGGTCTCATGTACAGTGACGCCTGTGCTGGATGTGTGTGGGGTGAGTGCAAGCCAGCCCCCAGTGAGTTCTTGGTGCTGGCAACAAATACAACAGTGAACACTATGAATACGGAAACAGACAACACCAGCATGACAGGGACAACTGCGGAGCATCATGGAGGTAGCCGGAGCAAGTCCAGAGGTCACACAATGAGCAAACAGAAGTGTTAGTGAGTTGCAGTGCGCTGAGGTTGGGGCACTAGAGCTGAGCGTGCTCATGTGAAGAAAATGTCTAGGATTGTGTCCCTTCAGGACATTCCTGATGCAGCTGCAGTGGGGGGGTGTCACACCTGCATCATCTTCCTCATCTTCGTCCCAGGTCTCCCACACTGCCTGAGGTGACACTGCTGCATGAGCTCGCCACAGCACATAACCAAAATAGTAATGGACGATGATTCGTGGTGCACTGAGTTAGTGGCACCTGTAGTGCTGAGCAGGGGATCAGGCAGAAGATGGCATCTACGACAGGTGTGAGCAACTCCTTCAGTCTGCCAGTACGACCGTTTCGACACTGGCAGTTGGCAGTTGGAGTTGGTCCTGGCGGTGGTGGCATGTGCCTCCTGCGGTGATGCGACTTCCGGGCCTTTCAGTACTCGATTTGATGTGTGAGCACTGGTGGGTCGCAGTTGAGGCCGGAGGCAGCGGACAGCGCAGGGCCACAGACACATGGCGTTGATAACCCCAAGGCCATCGCCTCAGAGGCCATCCAATATCTCAGAAGAAGGGGTCCCTGACCAGCACAGAGTTAGTGGCCTCGGATTGCATAGCGGCCGGCACAGGCACCCTGCCACGGGACAGTGACTTGCGGTGCACTGAGGTAGGGCCACGCGGACTGAGCGTGTTCTCATCGATGTCCGAGGTGAATGTAGCAGAGGGCTGCGGGGGACAGTGGAGGGTGTCCTCCAAGACATGATGCAGAGGGCAGAAGCCGTCCGGAAACAACAAATGGAGGAGTGGAATGCTGCAGCCTTGTTTTCACCACCATTTAGGTATCAGCTACATGACGATGATGACAACCACCAGTCCATAGACTCAGCCGCCACCAAAGTTCACCAGAGTGTGTCCATGGCTGTCGGGGAACAGACTTAGTGGCACCAGGGCTGAGAGGGGATGCAGTCTGGGATGATGCCAGTACAATGATATGCACTCCGCCATTGCTAAATCAAGACTCAGTCCCAAATGTTGATCTACTTGACCGCAGTGTAGGCCGGAGGCAGTGGTCAGCAGTGGCCCACAGCCACATGTTGTTGGCTCGCGATGCACAGAGTTAGTGACACCAGGGCAGTTGTCGGTAGTGTTCAATCACCTCCGTAACGATGATCCTGCGATTTTTTTTTTCTAAGGAAATAATTTTTCTTGCGCCCTCTAAAGCTACACTAAAAGGTACTCTTTCACTCCTTTTTATGTATCTGTATCTATATTGATGGCTGCTCCTCCTTTATCATTATATAGTCGTTGACAACATTTTGGCACGTTACTCAAGCTCTTTCAGGCTTGAATTGGCTACAACGTACTTTTGCACTGAAAGTTTCAATCTGGTTCAGGTCTTTGTCTAAAGCGTTCGCAAATGGCA